>NC_054473.1:123398225-123711559 GCF_017639515.1 Carcharodon carcharias | reverse complement strand
AGAGAGAGAGAGAGACACCCAGAGAGAGAGAGACACCCAGAGAGAGAGAGAGACACCAGAGAGAGAGAGAGACACCCAGAGAGAGAGAGACACCCAGAGAGAGAGAGACACCCAGAGAGAGATAGAGCAGCAAGAACAGAGAGAGAGAGAGAGCAGAGAGACCAAAGAGAGCAGAGATTATGAGAGACCCAGAGAGAGACGAGAGAGAGAGATCCAGAGAGAGAGAGACCAGAGAGTAAGAGAGAGAGAGAGACCAGAGAGAAAGAGAGAGAGAGACCAGAGAGTAAGAGAGAGACCAGACAGAAAGAGAGAGAGAGAGAGACCAGACAGAAAGAGAGAGAGAGAGAGACCAGACAGAAAGAGAGAGAGAGAGAGACCAGACAGAAAGAGAGAGAGAGAGAGACCAGACAGAAAGAGAGAGAGAGAGAGACCAGACAGAAAGAGAGAGAGAGAGAGACCAGACAGAAAGAGAGAGAGAGAGAGACCAGACAGAGAGAGAGAGAGACCAGACAGAAAGAGAGAGAGAGACCCGACAGAAAGAGAGAGAGAGAGAGAGAGACCCGACAGAAAGAGAGAGAGAGAGAGAGACCCGACAGAAAGAGAGAGAGAGAGACCCGACAGAAAGAGAGAGAGAGAGACCCGACAGAAAGAGAGAGAGAGAGACCCGACAGAAAGAGAGAGAGAGAGACCCGACAGAAAGAGAGAGAGAGAGACCCGACAGAAAGAGAGAGAGAGAGACCCGACAGAAAGAGAGAGAGAGAGACCCGACAGACAGAAAGAGAGAGAGAGACCAGACAGAAAGAGAGAGAGAGACCAGCCAGAAAGAGAGAGAGAGAGACCAGCCAGAAAGAGAGAGAGAGAGAGACCAGCCAGAAAGAGAGAGAGAGAGACCAGCCAGAAAGAGAGAGAGAGAGACCAGCCAGAAAGTGAGAGAGACCAGCCAGAAAGAGAGAGAGACCAGCCAGAAAGAGAGAGAGACCAGCCAGAAAGAGAGAGAGACCAGCCAGAAAGAGAGAGAGACCAGCCAGAAAGAGAGAGAGACCAGCCAGAAAGAGAGAGAGGAGAGAGAAAGAGACCAGAGAGAAAGAAGTGAGAGAGAGACGAGAGAGACCAAAGAGAAAGGGGGACCAGAGAGAGAGAGACCAGAGGGAGAGAGAGAGAGAGAGAGAGAGAGAGAGAGACAGACCAGAGAGAGAGAGGGAGAGCAGCAAGAACAGAGAGAGAGAGAGAGAGAGAGGAGAGAGACCAGAGACCCAGAGAGCGAGCAGAGAGACCAGAGAGAGCGAGCAGAGAGACCAGAGAGAGCGAGCAGAGAGACCAGAGAGAGCGAGCAGAGAGACCAGAGAGAGCGAGCAGAGAGACCAGAGAGAGCGAGCAGAGAGACCAGAGAGAGCGAGCAGAGAGACCAGAGAGAGCGAGCAGAGAGACCAGAGAGAGCGAGCAGAGAGACCAGAGAGAGCGAGCAGAGAGACCAGAGAGAGCGAGCAGAGAGACCAGAGAGAGCGAGCAGAGAGACCAGAGAGAGCGAGCAGAGAGACCAGAGAGAGCGAGCAGAGAGACCAGAGAGAGCGAGCAGAGAGACCAGAGAGAGCGAGCAGAGAGACCAGAGAGAGCGAGCAGAGAGACCAGAGAGAGCGAGCAGAGAGACCAGAGAGAGCGAGCAGAGAGACCAGAGAGAGCGAGCAGAGAGACCAGAGAGAGCGAGCAGAGAGACCAGAGAGAGCGAGCAGAGAGACCAGAGAGAGCGAGCAGAGAGACCAGAGAGAGCGAGCAGAGAGACCAGAGAGAGCGAGCAGAGAGACCAGAGAGAGCGAGCAGAGAGACCAGAGAGAGCGAGCAGAGAGACCAGAGAGAGCGAGCAGAGAGACCAGAGAGAGCGAGCAGAGAGACCAGAGAGAGCGAGCAGAGAGACCAGAGAGAGCGAGCAGAGAGACCAGAGAGAGCGAGCAGAGAGACCAGAGAGAGCGAGCAGAGAGACCAGAGAGAGCGAGCAGAGAGACCAGAGAGAGCGAGCAGAGAGACCAGAGAGAGCGAGCAGAGAGACCAGAGAGAGCGAGCAGAGAGACCAGAGAGAGCGAGCAGAGAGACCCAGAGAGAGCGAGCAGAGAGACCAGAGAGAGCGAGCAGAGAGACCAGAGAGAGCGAGCAGAGAGACCAGAGAGAGCGAGCAGAGAGACCAGAGAGAGCGAGCAGAGAGACCAGAGAGAGCGAGCAGAGAGACCAGAGAGAGCGAGCAGAGAGACCCAGAGAGAGAGCAGAGAGACCCAGAGAGAGAGCAGAGAGACCCAGAGAGAGAGCAGAGAGACCCAGAGAGAGAGCAGAGAGACCCAGAGAGAGAGCAGAGAGACCCAGAGAGAGAGCAGAGAGACCCAGAGAGAGAGCAGAGAGACCCAGAGAGAGAGCAGAGAGACCCAGAGAGAGAGCAGAGAGACCCAGAGAGAGAGCAGAGAGACCCAGAGAGAGAGCAGAGAGACCCAGAGAGAGAGCAGAGAGACCCAGAGAGAGAGCAGAGAGACCCAGAGAGAGAGCAGAGAGACCCAGAGAGAGAGCAGAGAGACCCAGAGAGAGAGCAGAGAGACCCAGAGAGAGAGCAGAGAGACCCAGAGAGAGAGCAGAGAGACCCAGAGAGAGAGCAGAGAGACCCAGAGAGAGAGCAGAGAGACCCAGAGAGAGAGCAGAGAGACCCAGAGAGAGAGCAGAGAGACCCAGAGAGAGAGCAGAGAGACCCAGAGAGAGAGCAGAGAGACCCAGAGAGAGAGCAGAGAGACCCAGAGAGAGAGCAGAGAGACCCAGAGAGTGAGCAGAGAGACCCAGAGAGAGAGAGCAGAGAGACCCAGAGAGAGAGCAGAGAGACCCAGAGAGAGAGCAGAGAGACCCAGAGAGAGAGCAGAGAGACCCAGAGAGAGAGCAGAGAGACCCAGAGAGAGAGCAGAGAGACCCAGAGAGAGAGCAGAGAGACCCAGAGAGAGAGCAGAGAGACCCAGAGAGAGAGAGCAGAGAGACCCAGAGAGAGAGCAGAGAGACCCAGAGAGAGAGCAGAGAGACCCAGAGAGAGAGCAGAGAGACCCAGAGAGAGAGCAGAGAGACCCAGAGAGAGAGCAGAGAGACCCAGAGAGAGAGCAGAGAGACCCAGAGAGAGAGCAGAGAGACCCAGAGAGAGAGCAGAGAGACCCAGAGAGAGAGCAGAGAGACCCAGAGAGAGAGAGAGAGAGAGAGAGACCCAGAGAGAGAGAGAGAGAGAGACCCAGAGAGAGAGAGAGAGACCCAGAGAGAGAGAGAGAGAGACCCAGAGAGAGAGCAGAGAGACCCAGAGAGAGAGCAGAGAGACCCAGAGAGAGAGAGAGAGAGAGAGAGACCCAGAGAGAGAGAGAGAGAGACCCAGAGAGAGAGAGAGAGACCCAGAGAGAGAGAGAGAGAGACCCAGAGAGAGAGAGAGAGAGAGAGAGAGACCCAGAGAGAGAGAGAGAGAGAGACCCAGAGAGAGAGCAGAGAGACCCAGAGAGAGAGCAGAGAGACCCAGAGAGAGAGCAGAGAGACCCAGAGAGAGAGAGAGAGAGAGAGAGACCCAGAGAGAGAGAGAGAGAGACCCAGAGAGAGAGCAGAGAGACCCAGAGAGAGAGCAGAGAGACCCAGAGAGAGAGAGAGAGAGAGAGAGACCCAGAGAGAGAGAGAGAGAGAGACCCAGAGAGAGAGAGAGAGACCCAGAGAGAGAGAGAGAGAGACCCAGAGAGAGAGAGAGAGAGAGAGAGACCCAGAGAGAGAGAGAGAGAGAGACCCAGAGAGAGAGCAGAGAGACCCAGAGAGAGAGCAGAGAGACCCAGAGAGAGAGCAGAGAGACCCAGAGAGAGAGAGAGAGAGAGAGAGACCCAGAGAGAGAGAGAGAGAGAGAGACCCAGAGAGAGAGAGAGAGACCCAGAGAGAGAGAGAGAGAGACCCAGAGAGAGAGAGAGAGAGACCCAGAGAGAGAGAGAGAGAGAGAGAGACCCAGAGAGAGAGAGAGAGAGAGAGAGAGACCCAGAGAGAGAGAGAGAGAGAGAGACCCAGAGAGAGAGAGACCCAGAGAGAGAGAGAGAGAGAGAGACCCAGAGAGAGAGAGAGAGAGAGACCCAGAGAGAGAGAGAGAGAGAGACCCAGAGAGAGAGAGCAGAGAGACCCAGAGAGAGCAGAGAGACCCAGAGAGAGAGAGAGAGAGAGAGAGACCCAGAGAGAGAGAGAGAGAGAGAGACCCAGAGAGAGAAAGAGAGACACCAGAGAGAGAGAGAGAGAAAGAGAGACACCAGAGAGAGAGAGAGAGAAAGAGAGACACCAGAGAGAGAGAGAGAGAAAGAGAGACACCAGAGAGAGAGAGAGAGAAAGAGAGACACCAGAGAGAGAGAGAGAGAAAGAGAGACACCAGAGAGAGAGAGAGAGAAAGAGAGACACCAGAGAGAGAGAGAGAGAAAGAGAGACACCAGAGAGAGAGAGAGAGAGAGAGACACCACAGAGAGAGAGAGAGAAAGAGAGACACCAGAGAGAGAGAGAGAGAAAGAGAGACACCAGAGAGAGAGAGAGAGAAAGAGAGACACCAGAGAGAGAGAGAGAAAGAGAGACACCAGAGAGAGAGAGAGAAAGAGAGACACCAGAGAGAGAGAGAGAAAGAGAGACACCAGAGAGAGAGAGAGAAAGAGAGACACCAGAGAGAGAGAGAGAAAGAGAGACACCAGAGAGAGAGAGAGAGAAGAGAGACACCAGAGAGAGAGAGAGAGAAGAGAGACACCAGAGAGAGAGAGAGAGAAAGAGAGACACCAGAGAGAGAGAGAGAGAAAGAGAGACACCAGAGAGAGAGAGAGAAAGAGAGACACCAGAGAGAGAGAGAGAAAGAGAGACACCAGAGAGAGAGAGAGAGAAAGAGAGACACCAGAGAGAGAGAGAGAGAAAGAGAGACACCAGAGAGAGAGAGAGAGAAAGAGAGACACCAGAGAGAGAGAGAGAGAGAGAAAGAGAGACACCAGAGAGAGAGAGAGAGAGAAAGAGAGACACCAGAGAGAGAGAGAGAGAGAAAGAGAGACACCAGAGAGAGAGAGAGAAAGAGAGACACCAGAGAGAGAGAGAAAGAGAGACACCAGAGAGAGAGAGAAAGAGAGACACCAGAGAGAGAGAGAAAGAGAGACACCAGAGAGAGAGAGAAAGAGAGACACCAGAGAGAGAGAGAAAGAGAGACACCAGAGAGAGAGAGAAAGAGAGACACCAGAGAGAGAGAAAGAGAGACACCAGAGAGAGAGAGAAAGAGAGACACCAGAGAGAGAGAGAAAGAGAGACACCAGAGAGAGAGAGAAAGAGAGACACCAGAGAGAGAGAGAAAGAGAGACACCAGAGAGAGAAAGAGAGACACCAGAGAGAGAGAGAGAGACACCAGAGAGAGAGAGAGAAAGAGAGACACCAGAGAGAGAGAGAGAAAGAGAGACACCAGAGAGAGAGAAAGAGAGACACCAGAGAGAGAGAAAGAGAGAGACACCAGAGAGAAAGAGAGAGACACCAGAGAGAAAGAGAGAAAGAGAGAGACACCAGAGAGAGAGAAAGAGAGAGACACCAGAGAGAGAGAAAGAGAGAGACACCAGAGAGAGAGAAAGAGAGAGACACCAGAGAGAGAGAAAGAGAGAGACACCAGAGAGAGAGAAAGAGAGAGACACCAGAGAGAGAGACAGAGAGAGACACCAGAGAGAGAGAAAGAGAGAGACACCAGAGAGAGAGATGGAGACACCAGAGAGAGAGATGGAGACACCAGAGAGAGAGATGGAGACACCAGAGAGAGAGATGGAGACACCAGAGAGAGATGGAGACACCAGAGAGAGATGGAGACACCAGAGAGAGATGGAGACACCAGAGAGAGATGGAGACACCAGAGAGAGATGGAGACACCAGAGAAAGATGGAGACACCAGAGAAAGATGGAGACACCAGAGAAAGATGGAGACACCAGAGAAAGATGGAGACACCAGAGAAAGATGGAGACACCAGAGAGAGATGGAGACACCAGAGAGAGATGGAGACACCAGAGAGAGATGGAGACACCAGAGAGAGATGGAGACACCAGAGAGAGATGGAGACACCAGAGAGAGATGGAGACACCAGAGAGAGATGGAGACACCAGAGAGAGATGGAGACACCAGAGAGAGATGGAGACACCAGAGAGAGATGGAGACACCAGAGAGAGATGGAGACACCAGAGAGAGATGGAGACACCAGAGAGAGATGGAGACACCAGAGAGAGATGGAGACACCAGAGAGAGAGAAAGAGAGACACCAGAGAGAGAGAAAGAGAGACACCAGAGAGAGAGACCAGAAAGAGAGAGAGAGACCAGAGAGAGAGAGAGAGACCAGAGAGAGAGAGAGAGAGAGAGAGAGAGAGACCAGAGAGAAAGAGAGAGAGAGAGACCAGAGAGAAAGAGAGAGAGACCAGAGAGAAAGAGAGAGAGAGACCAGAGAGAAAGAGAGAGAGAGAGAGAGACACCAGAGAGAAAGAGAAAGAGAGAAGCAAGAAGAGAGAGGGACCAGAGAGAGAGAGAGAGAGAGCAGCAAGAACAGAGAGAGAGAGACCCAGAGAGAGAGAGACCCAGAGAGAGAGAGAGAGAGAGAGAGAGACCCAGAGAGAGAGAGAGAGAGAGAGAGACCCAGAGAGAGAGAGAGAGAGAGAGAGACCCAGAGAGAGAGAGAGAGAGACCCAGAGAGAGAGAGAGAGAGACCCAGAGAGAGAGAGAGAGAGAGACCCAGAGAGAGAGAGAGAGAGACCCAGAGAGAGAGAGAGAGAGACCCAGAGAGAGAGAGAGAGAGACACCAGAGAGAGAACTCCAGAGAGAGACACCAGAGAGAGAACACCAGAGAGAGAGAGACCCAGAGAGAGAGACACCAGAGAGAGAGAGACCCAGAGAGAGAGACCCAGAGAGAGAGACCCAGAGAGAGAGAGCAGAGAGATCAGAGAGAGAGATCAGAGAGAGAGAGCAGAGAGACCAGAGAGAGACCAGAGAGACCAGAGAGAGAGCAGAGAGACCAGAGAGAGAGAGCAGAGTGACCAGAGAGAGCAGAGCGACCAGAGAGAGAGAGCAGAGAGACCAGAGAGAGAGAGCAGAGAGACCAGAGAGAGAGAGCAGAGAGACCAGAGAGAGAGAGCAGAGAGACCAGAGAGAGAGAGCAGAGCGACCAGAGAGAGAGAGCAGAGCGACCAGAGAGAGACAGCAGAGCGACCAGAGAGACAGCAGAGCGACCAGAGAGACAGCAGAGCGACCAGAGAGACAGCAGAGCGACCAGAGAGACAGCAGAGCGACCAGAGAGACAGCAGAGAGACAGCAGAGAGACCAGAGAGACAGTAGAGAGACCAGAGAGAAAGCAGAGAGACCAGAGAGAAAGCAGAGAGACCAGAGAGAAAGCAGAGAGACCAGAGAGAGAGCAGAGAGACCAGAGAGAGAGCAGAGAGACCAGAGAGAGAGCAGAGAGACCAGAGAGAGAGCAGAGAGACCAGAGAGAGAGCAGAGAGACCAGAGAGAGAGCAGAGAGACCAGAGAGAGAGCAGAGAGACCAGAGAGAGAGCAGAGAGACCAGAGAGAGAGCAGAGAGACCAGAGAGAGAGCAGAGAGACCAGAGAGAGAGCAGAGAGACCAGAGAGAGAGAGCAGAGAGAGAGAGCAGAGAGAGAGAGCAGAGAGAGAGCAGAGAGAGAGCAGAGAGAGAGAGCAGAGAGAGAGAGCAGAGAGAGAGAGCAGAGAGAGAGAGCAGAGAGAGAGAGCAGAGAGAGAGACCAGAGAGAAAGAGAGAGAGAAAGAGAGAGAGAGAGACCAGAGAGAAAGAGAGAGAGAGACCAGAGAGAAAGAGAGAGAGAGAGACCAGAGAGAAAGAGAGAGAGAGAGACCAGAGAGAAAGAGAGAGACCAGAGAGAAAGAGAGAGACCAGAGAGAGAGAAAGAGAGACACCAGAGAGAGAGAAAGAGAGACACCAGAGAGAGAGAAAGAGAGACACCAGAGAGAGAGAGAAAAAGAGAGACACCAGAGTGAGAGAGAAAGTGAGACACCAGAGAGAGAGAGAGACCAGAGAGAGAGATAGAGAGAGAGAGAGACCAGAGAGAGAGAAACACCAGAGAGAGAGAGAAAGAGAGACACCAGAGAGACACCAGAGAGAGAGAGAGAGAGAGAGACCAGAGAGAGAGAGACCAGAGAGAGAGAGACCAGAGAGAGAGAGACCAGAGAGAGAGAGACCAGAGAGAGAGAGACCAGAGAGAGAGAGACCAGAGAGAGAGAGACCAGAGAGAGAGAGACCAGAGAGAGAGAGACCAGAGAGAGAGAGACCAGAGAGAGAGAGACCAGAGAGAGAGAGACCAGAGAGAGAGAGACCAGAGAGAGAGAGACCAGAGAGAGAGAGAGAGCAGAGAGAGAGAGAGCAGAGAGACCAGAAAGAATGAGAGACCCAGAGAGAATGAGAGACCCAGAGAGAATGAGAGACCCAGAGAGAATGAGAGACCCAGAGAGAATGAGAGACCCAGAGAGAATGAGAGACCCAGAGAGAGAGAGACCAGAGAGAAAGAGCGACCCAGAGAGAGAGCAGCAAGAACAGAGATAGAGAGAGAGGGAGAGAGACCAGAGAGAGAGAGAGCAGAGAGTCCAGAGAGAAAGAAAGAGAGAGACCAAAGAGAAAGAGAGACACCAGAGAGAAAGAGAGAGAGACAAAAGAGAGAGAGAGACACCAGAGAGAGAAAGAGAGTGAGACACCAGAGAGAAAGAGAGTGAGACACCAGAGAGAAAGAGAGTGAGACACCAGAGAGAAAGAGAGAGAGACAAAAGAGAGAGAGAGAGAGAGACAAAAGAGAGAGAGAGACACCAGAGAGAAAGAGAGTGAGACACCAGAGAGAGAGAGAGTGAGACACCAGAGAGAAAGAGAGTGAGACACCAGAGAGAAAGAGAGTGAGACACCAGAGAGAAAGAGAGAGAGACAAAAGAGAGAGAGAGAGAGAGACAAAAGAGAGAGAGAGACACCAGAGAGAAAGAGAGTGAGACACCAGAGAGAGAGAGAGTGAGACACCAGAGAGAGAGAGAGAGAGAGACACCAGAGAGAGAGAGAGACACCAGAGAGAGAGAGAGACACCAGAGAGAGAGAGCAGAGACACCAGAGAGAGAGAGAGACACCAGAGAGAGAGAGAGAGAGACACCAGAGAGAGAGAGCAGAGACACCAGAGAGAGAGAGCAGAGAGACCAGAGAGAGAGAGCAGAGAGACCAGAGAGAGAGAGCAGAGAGACCAGAGAGAGAGAGCAGAGAGACCAGAGAGAGAGAGCAGAGCGACCAGAGAGAGAGAGAGCAGAGCGACCAGAGAGAGAGAGAGCAGAGCGACCAGAGAGAGAGAGAGCAGAGCGACCAGAGAGAGAGAGAGCAGAGCGACCAGAGAGAGAGAGAGCAGAGCGACCAGAGAGAGAGAGAGCAGAGCGACCAGAGAGAGAGAGAGCAGAGCGACCAGAGAGAGAGAGAGCAGAGCGACCAGAGAGAGAGAGAGCAGAGCGACCAGAGAGAGAGAGAGCAGAGCGACCAGAGAGAGAGAGAGCAGAGCGACCAGAGAGAGAGAGAGCAGAGCGACCAGAGAGAGAGAGAGCAGAGCGACCAGAGAGAGAGAGAGCAGAGCGACCAGAGAGAGAGAGAGCAGAGCGACCAGAGAGAGAGAGAGCAGAGCGACCAGAGAGAGAGAGAGCAGAGCGACCAGAGAGAGAGAGAGCAGAGCGACCAGAGAGAGAGAGAGCAGAGCGACCAGAGAGAGAGAGAGCAGAGCGACCAGAGAGAGAGAGAGCAGAGCGACCAGAGAGAGAGAGAGCAGAGCGACCAGAGAGAGAGAGAGCAGAGCGACCAGAGAGAGAGAGAGCAGAGCGACCAGAGAGAGAGAGAGCAGAGCGACCAGAGAGAGAGAGAGCAGAGCGACCAGAGAGAGAGAGAGCAGAGCGACCAGAGAGAGAGAGAGCAGAGCGACCAGAGAGAGAGAGAGCAGAGCGACCAGAGAGAGAGAGAGCAGAGCGACCAGAGAGAGAGAGAGCAGAGCGACCAGAGAGAGAGAGAGCAGAGCGACCAGAGAGAGAGAGAGCAGAGCGACCAGAGAGAGAGAGAGCAGAGCGACCAGAGAGAGAGAGAGCAGAGCGACCAGAGAGAGAGAGAGCAGAGCGACCAGAGAGAGAGAGAGCAGAGCGACCAGAGAGAGAGAGAGCAGAGCGACCAGAGAGAGAGAGAGCAGAGCGACCAGAGAGAGAGAGAGCAGAGCGACCAGAGAGAGAGAGAGCAGAGCGACCAGAGAGAGAGAGAGCAGAGCGACCAGAGAGAGAGAGAGCAGAGCGACCAGAGAGAGAGAGAGCAGAGCGACCAGAGAGAGAGAGAGCAGAGCGACCAGAGAGAGAGAGAGCAGAGCGACCAGAGAGAGAGAGAGCAGAGCGACCAGAGAGAGAGAGAGCAGAGCGACCAGAGAGAGAGAGAGCAGAGCGACCAGAGAGAGAGAGAGCAGAGCGACCAGAGAGAGAGAGAGCAGAGCGACCAGAGAGAGAGAGAGCAGAGCGACCAGAGAGAGAGAGAGCAGAGCGACCAGAGAGAGAGAGAGCAGAGCGACCAGAGAGAGAGAGAGCAGAGCGACCAGAGAGAGAGAGAGCAGAGCGACCAGAGAGAGAGAGCAGAGCGACCAGAGAGAGAGAGAGCAGAGCGACCAGAGAGAGAGAGAGCAGAGCGACCAGAGAGAGAGAGAGCAGAGCGACCAGAGAGAGAGAGAGCAGAGCGACCAGAGAGAGAGAGAGCAGAGCGACCAGAGAGAGAGAGAGCAGAGCGACCAGAGAGAGAGAGAGCAGAGCGACCAGAGAGAGAGAGAGCAGAGCGACCAGAGAGAGAGAGAGCAGAGCGACCAGAGAGAGAGAGAGCAGAGCGACCAGAGAGAGAGAGAGCAGAGCGACCAGAGAGAGAGAGAGCAGAGCGACCAGAGAGAGAGAGAGCAGAGCGACCAGAGAGAGAGAGAGCAGAGCGACCAGAGAGAGAGAGAGCAGAGCGACCAGAGAGAGAGAGAGCAGAGCGACCAGAGAGAGAGAGAGCAGAGCGACCAGAGAGAGAGAGAGCAGAGCGACCAGAGAGAGAGAGAGCAGAGCGACCAGAGAGAGAGAGAGCAGAGCGACCAGAGAGAGAGAGAGCAGAGCGACCAGAGAGAGAGAGAGCAGAGCGACCAGAGAGAGAGAGAGCAGAGCGACCAGAGAGAGAGAGAGCAGAGCGACCAGAGAGAGAGAGAGCAGAGCGACCAGAGAGAGAGAGAGCAGAGCGACCAGAGAGAGAGAGAGCAGAGCGACCAGAGAGAGAGAGAGCAGAGCGACCAGAGAGAGAGAGAGCAGAGCGACCAGAGAGAGGAGAGAGCAGAGCGACCAGAGAGAGAGAGAGCAGAGCGACCAGAGAGAGAGAGAGCAGAGCGACCAGAGAGAGAGAGAGCAGAGCGACCAGAGAGAGAGAGAGCAGAGCGACCAGAGAGAGAGAGAGCAGAGCGACCAGAGAGAGAGAGAGCAGAGCGACCAGAGAGAGAGAGAGCAGAGCGACCAGAGAGAGAGAGAGCAGAGCGACCAGAGAGAGAGAGAGCAGAGCGACCAGAGAGAGAGAGAGCAGAGCGACCAGAGAGAGAGAGAGCAGAGCGACCAGAGAGAGAGAGAGCAGAGCGACCAGAGAGAGAGAGAGCAGAGCGACCAGAGAGAGAGAGAGCAGAGCGACCAGAGAGAGAGAGAGCAGAGCGACCAGAGAGAGAGAGAGCAGAGCGACCAGAGAGAGAGAGAGCAGAGCGACCAGAGAGAGAGAGAGCAGAGCGACCAGAGAGAGAGAGAGCAGAGCGACCAGAGAGAGAGAGAGCAGAGCGACCAGAGAGAGAGAGAGCAGAGCGACCAGAGAGAGAGAGAGCAGAGCGACCAGAGAGAGAGAGAGCAGAGCGACCAGAGAGAGAGAGAGCAGAGCGACCAGAGAGAGAGAGAGCAGAGCGACCAGAGAGAGAGAGAGCAGAGCGACCAGAGAGAGAGAGAGCAGAGCGACCAGAGAGAGAGAGAGCAGAGCGACCAGAGAGAGAGAGAGCAGAGCGACCAGAGAGAGAGAGAGCAGAGCGACCAGAGAGAGAGAGAGCAGAGCGACCAGAGAGAGAGAGAGCAGAGCGACCAGAGAGAGAGAGAGCAGAGCGACCAGAGAGAGAGAGAGCAGAGCGACCAGAGAGAGAGAGAGCAGAGCGACCAGAGAGAGAGAGAGCAGAGCGACCAGAGAGAGAGAGAGCAGAGCGACCAGAGAGAGAGAGAGCAGAGCGACCAGAGAGAGAGAGAGCAGAGCGACCAGAGAGAGAGAGAGCAGAGCGACCAGAGAGAGAGAGAGCAGAGCGACCAGAGAGAGAGAGAGCAGAGCGACCAGAGAGAGAGAGAGCAGAGCGACCAGAGAGAGAGAGAGCAGAGCGACCAGAGAGAGAGAGAGCAGAGCGACCAGAGAGAGAGAGAGCAGAGCGACCAGAGAGAGAGAGAGCAGAGCGACCAGAGAGAGAGAGAGCAGAGCGACCAGAGAGAGAGAGAGCAGAGCGACCAGAGAGAGAGAGAGCAGAGCGACCAGAGAGAGAGAGAGCAGAGCGACCAGAGAGAGAGAGAGCAGAGCGACCAGAGAGAGAGAGAGCAGAGCGACCAGAGAGAGAGAGAGCAGAGCGACCAGAGAGAGAGAGAGCAGAGCGACCAGAGAGAGAGAGAGCAGAGCGACCAGAGAGAGAGAGAGCAGAGCGACCAGAGAGAGAGAGAGCAGAGCGACCAGAGAGAGAGAGAGCAGAGCGACCAGAGAGAGAGAGAGCAGAGCGACCAGAGAGAGAGAGAGCAGAGCGACCAGAGAGAGAGAGAGCAGAGCGACCAGAGAGAGACAGCAGAGCGACCAGAGAGACAGCAGAGCGACCAGAGAGACAGCAGAGCGACCAGAGAGACAGCAGAGCGACCAGAGAGACAGCAGAGCGACCAGAGAGACAGCAGAGCGACCAGAGAGACAGCAGAGCGACCAGACAGACAGCAGAGCGACCAGAGAGACAGCAGAGCGACCAGAGAGACAGCAGAGAGACCAGAGAGACAGCAGAGAGACAGCAGAGAGAGAGCAGAGAGACAGCAGAGAGAGAGAGCAGAGAGAGAGAGCAGAGAGAGAGAGCAGAGAGAGGGACCAGAGAGAGGGACCAGAGAGAGGGACCAGAGAGAGGGACCAGAGAGAGGGACCAGAGAGAGGGACCAGAGAGAGGGACCAGAGAGAGGGACCAGAGAGAGAGACCAGAGAGAGAGACCAGAGAGAGAGACCAGAGAGAGAGACCAGAGAGAGAGACCAGAGAGAGAGACCAGAGAGAGAGACCAGAGAGAGAGACCAGAGAGAGAGACCAGAGAGAGAGACCAGAGAGAGAGACCAGAGAGAGAGACCAGAGAGAGAGACCAGAGAGAGAGAGCGACCCAGAGAGAGAGCAGCAAGAACAGAGATAGAGAGAGAGGGAGAGAGACCAGAGAGAGAGAGAGCAGAGAGACCAGAGAGAAAGAAAGAGAGAGACCAAAGAGAAAGAGAGACACCAGAGAGAAAGAGAGAGAGACAAAAGAGAGAGAGACACCAGAGAGACACCAGAGAGAGAAAGAGAGACACCAGAGAGAGAAAGAGAGACACCAGAGAGAGAAAGAGAGACACCAGAGAGAAAGAGAGTGAGACACCAGAGAGAAAGAGAGTGAGACACCAGAGAGAAAGAGAGTGAGACACCAGAGAGAAAGAGAGTGAGACACCAGAGAGAAAGAGAGTGAGACACCAGAGAGAAAGAGAGTGAGACACCAGAGAGAAAGAGAGTGAGACACCAGAGAGAGAGACACCAGAGAGAGAGAGAGACACCAGAGAGAGAGAGAGACACCAGAGAGAGAGAGAGACACCAGAGAGAGAGAGAGACACCAGAGAGAGAGAGAGACACCAGAGAGAGAGAGACACCAGAGAGAGAGAGAGAGACGCCAGAGAGGAGAGAGAGAGAGAGACGCCAGAGAGGAGAGAGAGAGAGACCAGAGAGAGAGACCAGAGAGAAAGAGAGAGAGAGAGACCAGAGAGAAAGAGAGAGAGAGAGACCAGAGAGAAAGAGAGAGAGAGAGACCAGAGAGAAAGAGAGAGAGAGAGACCAGAGAGAAAGAGAGAGAGAGAGACCAGAGAGAAAGAGAGAGAGAGAGACCAGAGAGAAAGAGAGAGAGAGAGACCAGAGAGAAAGAGAGACACCAGAGAGAGAGAGAGACACCAGAGAGAGAGAGAGACACCAGAGAGAGAGAGAGAGAGACACCAGAGAGAGAGAGAAAAAGAGAGACACCAGAGAGAGAGAGAAAGAGAGACACCAGAGAGAGAGAGAAAGAGAGACACCAGAGTGAGAGAGAAAGAGAGACACCAGAGAGAGAGAGTGAGACCAGAGAGAGAGATAGAGAGAGAGAGAGACCAGAGAGAAAGAGAGAGAGAGAGACCAGAGAGAAAGAGAGAGAGAGAGACCAGAGAGAAAGAGAGAGAGAGAGACCAGAGAGAAAGAGAGAGAGAGAGACCAGAGAGAAAGAGAGACACCAGAGAGAGAGAGAGACACCAGAGAGAGAGAGAGACACCAGAGAGAGAGAAAGAGAGACACCAGAGAGAGAGAGAGAGAGACACCAGAGAGAGAGAGAGACACCAGAGAGAGAGAGAAAAAGAGAGACACCAGAGAGAGAGAGAAAGAGAGACACCAGAGAGAGAGAGAAAGAGAGACACCAGAGTGAGAGAGAAAGAGAGACACCAGAGAGAGAGAGTGAGACCAGAGAGAGAGATAGAGAGAGAGAGAGACCAGAGAGAGAGAAACACCAGAGAGAGAGAGAAAGAGAGACACCAGAGAGAGACCAGAGAGAAAGAGAGAGAGAGACCAGAGAGAAAGAGAGAGAGAGAGACCAGAGAGAAAGAGAGAGAGAGAGACCAGAGAGAAAGAGAAAGAGAGAAGCAAGGAGAGAGAGAGAGAAAGAGGGACCAGAGAGAGAGAGAGAGAGAGAGAGAGAGAGAGCAAGAACAGAGAGAGAGAGAGAGAGCGAGCGAGCGACACCAGAGAGCGAGCGAGCGACACCAGAGAGCGAGCGAGCGACACCAGAGAGCGAGCGAGCGACACCAGAGAGCGAGCGAGCGACACCAGAGAGCGAGCGAGCGACACCAGAGAGCGAGCGAGCGACACCAGAGAGCGAGCGAGCGACACCAGAGAGCGAGCGAGCGACACCAGAGAGCGAGCGAGCGACACCAGAGAGCGAGCGAGCGACACCAGAGAGCGAGCGAGCGACACCAGAGAGCGAGCGAGCGACACCAGAGAGCGAGCGAGCGACACCAGAGAGCGAGCGAGCGACACCAGAGAGCGAGCGAGCGACACCAGAGAGCGAGCGAGCGACACCAGAGAGCGAGCGAGCGACACCAGAGAGCGAGCGAGCGACACCAGAGAGCGAGCGAGCGACACCAGAGAGCGAGCGAGCGACACCAGAGAGCGAGCGAGCGACACCAGAGAGCGAGCGAGCGACACCAGAGAGCGAGCGAGCGACACCAGAGAGCGAGCGAGCGACACCAGAGAGCGAGCGAGCGACACCAGAGAGCGAGCGAGCGACACCAGAGAGCGAGCGAGCGACACCAGAGAGCGAGCGAGCGACACCAGAGAGCGAGCGAGCGACACCAGAGAGCGAGCGAGCGACACCAGAGAGCGAGCGAGAGACACCAGAGAGCGAGCGAGAGACACCAGAGAGAAAGAGCGAGAGACCAGAGAGAAAGAGCGAGAGACCAGAGAGAAAGAGCGAGAGACCAGAGAGAAAGAGCGAGACCAGAGAGAAAGAGCGAGAGACCAGAGAGAAAGAGCGAGAGACCAGAGAGAAAGAGCGAGAGACCAGAGAGAAAGAGCGAGAGACCAGAGAGAAAGAGCGAGAGACCAGAGAGAAAGAGCGAGAGACCAGAGAGAGACCAGAGAGTAAGAGAGAGAGACCAGAGAGTAAGAGAGAGAGAGACCAGAGAGTAAGAGAGAGAGAGACCAGAGAGTAAGAGAGAGAGAGACCAGAGAGTAAGAGAGAGAGAGACCAGAGAGTAAGAGAGAGAGAGACCAGAGAGAAAGAGAGAGAGAGACCAGAGAGAAAGAGAGAGAGAGACCAGAGAGAAAGAGAGAGACCAGAGAGAAAGAGCAGAGAGACCAGAGAGAAAGAGAGAGAGAGAGACCAGAGAGAAAGAGCAGAGAGACCAGAGAGAAAGAGCAGAGAGACCAGAGAGAAAGAGCAGAGAGACCAGAGAGAAAGAGCAGAGAGACCAGAGAGAAAGAGCAGAGAGACCAGAGAGAAAGAGCAGAGAGACCAGAGAGAAAGAGCAGAGAGACCCAGAGAGAGAGCAGAGAGACCCAGAGAGAGAGCAGAGAGACCCAGAGAGAGAGCAGAGAGACCCAGAGAGAGAGCAGAGAGACCCAGAGAGAGAGCAGAGAGACCCAGAGAGAGAGCAGAGAGACCCAGAGAGAGAGCAGAGAGACCCAGAGAGAGAGCAGAGAGACCCAGAGAGAGAGCAGAGAGACCCAGAGAGAGAGCAGAGAGACCCAGAGAGAGAGCAGAGAGACCCAGAGAGAGAGCAGAGAGACCCAGAGAGAGAGCAGAGAGACCCAGAGAGAGAGCAGAGAGACCCAGAGAGAGAGCAGAGAGACCCAGAGAGAGAGCAGAGAGACCCAGAGAGAGAGCAGAGAGACCCAGAGAGAGAGCAGAGAGACCCAGAGAGAGAGCAGAGAGACCCAGAGAGAGAGCAGAGAGACCCAGAGAGAGAGCAGAGAGACCCAGAGAGAGAGCAGAGAGAGAGAGCAGAGAGATCAGAGAGAGAGAGCAGAGAGATCAGAGAGAGAGAGCAGAGAGATCAGAGAGAGAGAGCAGAGAGATCAGAGAGAGAGAGCAGAGAGATCAGAGAGAGAGAGCAGAGAGATCAGAGAGAGAGAGCAGAGAGACCAGAGAGAGAGCAGAGAGACCCAGAGAGAGAGCAGAGAGACCCAGAGAGAGAGCAGAGAGACCCAGAGAGAGAGCAGAGAGAGAGAGCAGAGAGATCAGAGAGAGAGAGCAGAGAGATCAGAGAGAGAGAGCAGAGAGATCAGAGAGAGAGAGCAGAGAGATCAGAGAGAGAGAGCAGAGAGATCAGAGAGAGAGAGCAGAGAGATCAGAGAGAGAGAGCAGAGAGATCAGAGAGAGAGAGCAGAGAGATCAGAGAGAGAGAGCAGAGAGACCAGAGAGAGAGAGCAGAGAGACCAGAGAGAGAGCAGAGAGACCAGAGAGAGAGCAGAGAGACCAGAGAGAGAGAGCAGAGCGACCAGAGAGAGAGAGCAGAGAGACCAGAGAGAGAGAGCAGAGCGACCAGAGAGAGAGAGCAGAGCGACCAGAGAGAGAGAGCAGAGCGACCAGAGAGAGACAGCAGAGCGACCAGAGAGACAGCAGAGCGACCAGAGAGACAGCAGAGCGACCAGAGAGACAGCAGAGCGACCAGAGAGACAGCAGAGCGACCAGAGAGACAGCAGAGCGACCAGAGAGACAGCAGAGCGACCAGAGAGACAGCAGAGCGACCAGAGAGACAGCAGAGCGACCAGAGAGACAGCAGAGCGACCAGAGAGACAGCAGAGCGACCAGAGAGACAGCAGAGCGACCAGAGAGACAGCAGAGCGACCAGAGAGACAGCAGAGCGACCAGAGAGACAGCAGAGCGACCAGAGAGACAGCAGAGCGACCAGAGAGACAGCAGAGCGACCAGAGAGACAGCAGAGAGACCAGAGAGAAAGCAGAGAGACCAGAGAGAGAGCAGAGAGACCAGAGAGAGAGCAGAGAGACCAGAGAGAGAGCAGAGAGACCAGAGAGAGAGCAGAGAGACCAGAGAGAGAGCAGAGAGACCAGAGAGAGAGAGCAGAGAGAGAGAGCAGAGAGAGAGAGCAGAGAGAGAGAGCAGAGAGAGAGAGCAGAGAGAGAGAGCAGAGAGAGAGAGCAGAGAGAGAGAGCAGAGAGAGAGAGCAGAGAGAGAGAGCAGAGAGAGAGAGCAGAGAGAGAGAGCAGAGAGAGAGAGCAGAGAGAAAGAGAGAGAGAGAGACCAGAGAGAAAGAGAGAGAGAGAGACCAGAGAGAAAGAGAGAGAGAGAGACCAGAGAGAAAGAGAGAGACCAGAGAGAAAGAGAGAGACCAGAGAGAGAGAAAGAGAGACACCAGAGAGAGAGAAAGAGAGACACCAGAGAGAGAGAGAAAAAGAGAGACACCAGAGTGAGAGAGAAAGTGAGACACCAGAGAGAGAGAGAGACCAGAGAGAGAGATAGAGAGAGAGAGAGACCAGAGAGAGAGAAACACCAGAGAGAGAGAGAAAGAGAGACACCAGAGAGACACCAGAGAGAGAGAGAGAGAGAGACCAGAGAGAGAGAGACCAGAGAGAGAGACCAGAGAGAGAGACCAGAGAGAGAGAGACCAGAGAGAGAGAGACCAGAGAGAGAGAGACCAGAGAGAGAGAGACCAGAGAGAGAGAGACCAGAGAGAGAGAGACCAGAGAGAGAGAGAGACCAGAGAGAGAGAGAGACCAGAGAGAGAGAGAGACCAGAGAGAGAGAGAGAGCAGAGAGAGAGAGAGCAGAGAGACCAGAAAGAATGAGAGACCCAGAGAGAATGAGAGACCCAGAGAGAATGAGAGACCCAGAGAGAATGAGAGACCCAGAGAGAATGAGAGACCCAGAGAGAATGAGAGACCCAGAGAGAATGAGAGACCCAGAGAGAATGAGAGACCCAGAGAGAATGAGAGACCCAGAGAGAATGAGAGACCCAGAGAGAATGAGAGACCCAGAGAGAATGAGAGACCCAGAGAGAGAGAGACCAGAGAGAAAGAGCGACCCAGAGAGAGAGCAGCAAGAACAGAGATAGAGAGAGAGGGAGAGAGACCAGAGAGAGAGAGAGCAGAGAGTCCAGAGAGAAAGAAAGAGAGAGACCAAAGAGAAAGAGAGACACCAGAGAGAAAGAGAGAGAGACAAAAGAGAGAGAGAGACACCAGAGAGAGAAAGAGAGTGAGACACCAGAGAGAAAGAGAGTGAGACACCAGAGAGAAAGAGAGTGAGACACCAGAGAGAAAGAGAGTGAGACACCAGAGAGAAAGAGAGAGAGACAAAAGAGAGAGAGAGAGAGAGACAAAAGAGAGAGAGAGACACCAGAGAGAAAGAGAGTGAGACACCAGAGAGAGAGAGAGTGAGACACCAGAGAGAAAGAGAGTGAGACACCAGAGAGAAAGAGAGTGAGACACCAGAGAGAAAGAGAGTGAGACACCAGAGAGAAAGAGAGAGAGACAAAAGAGAGAGAGAGAGAGAGACAAAAGAGAGAGAGAGACACCAGAGAGAAAGAGAGTGAGACACCAGAGAGAGAGAGAGTGAGACACCAGAGAGAGAGAGAGAGAGAGACACCAGAGAGAGAGAGAGACACCAGAGAGAGAGAGAGACACCAGAGAGAGAGAGAGACACCAGAGAGAGAGAGAGAGACACCAGAGAGAGAGAGAGACACCAGAGAGAGAGAGCAGAGACACCAGAGAGAGAGAGCAGAGAGACCAGAGAGAGAGAGCAGAGAGACCAGAGAGAGAGAGCAGAGAGACCAGAGAGAGAGAGCAGAGAGACCAGAGAGAGAGAGCAGAGAGACCAGAGAGAGAGAGCAGAGAGACCAGAGAGAGAGAGCAGAGAGACCAGAGAGAGAGAGCAGAGAGACCAGAGAGAGAGAGCAGAGAGACCAGAGAGAGAGAGAGCAGAGAGACCAGAGAGAGAGAGCAGAGAGACCAGAGAGAGAGCAGAGCGACCAGAGAGAGAGAGAGCAGAGCGACCAGAGAGAGAGAGAGCAGAGCGACCAGAGAGAGAGAGAGCAGAGCGACCAGAGAGAGAGAGAGCAGAGCGACCAGAGAGAGAGAGAGCAGAGCGACCAGAGAGAGAGAGAGCAGAGCGACCAGAGAGAGAGAGAGCAGAGCGACCAGAGAGAGAGAGAGCAGAGCGACCAGAGAGAGAGAGAGCAGAGCGACCAGAGAGAGAGAGAGCAGAGCGACCAGAGAGAGAGAGAGCAGAGCGACCAGAGAGAGAGAGAGCAGAGCGACCAGAGAGAGAGAGCAGAGCGACCAGAGAGACAGCAGAGCGACCAGAGAGACAGCAGAGCGACCAGAGAGACAGCAGAGCGACCAGAGAGACAGCAGAGCGACCAGAGAGACAGCAGAGCGACCAGAGAGACAGCAGAGCGACCAGACAGACAGCAGAGCGACCAGACAGACAGCAGAGCGACCAGACAGACAGCAGAGCGACCAGAGAGACAGCAGAGCGACCAGAGAGACAGCAGAGCGACCAGAGAGACAGCAGAGAGACCAGAGAGACAGCAGAGAGACCAGAGAGACAGCAGAGAGACCAGAGAGACAGCAGAGAGAGAGAGCAGAGAGAGAGAGCAGAGAGAGAGAGCAGAGAGAGAGAGCAGAGAGAGGGACCAGAGAGAGGGACCAGAGAGAGGGACCAGAGAGAGGGACCAGAGAGAGAGACCAGAGAGAGAGACCAGAGAGAGAGACCAGAGAGAGAGACCAGAGAGAGAGACCAGAGAGAGAGACCAGAGAGAGAGACCAGAGAGAGAGACCAGAGAGAGAGACCAGAGAGAGAGAGACACCAGAGAGAGAGAGAGAGACGCCAGAGAGGAGAGAGAGAGAGAGACGCCAGAGAGGAGAGAGAGAGAGAGACGCCAGAGAGGAGAGAGAGAGAGACCAGAGAGAGAGACCAGAGAGAAAGAGAGAGAGAGAGACCAGAGAGAAAGAGAGAGAGAGAGACCAGAGAGAAAGAGAGAGAGAGAGACCAGAGAGAAAGAGAGAGAGAGAGACCAGAGAGAAAGAGAGAGAGAGAGACCAGAGAGAAAGAGAGAGAGAGAGACCAGAGAGAAAGAGAGAGAGAGAGACCAGAGAGAAAGAGAGACACCAGAGAGAGAGAGAGACACCAGAGAGAGAGAAAGAGAGACACCAGAGAGAGAGAAAGAGAGACACCAGAGAGAGAGAGAGAGAGACACCAGAGAGAGAGAGAGACACCAGAGAGAAAGAGAGACAAAAGAGAGAAAGAGAGACACTAGAGAGAGAGAGAGAGACACCAGAGAGAAAGAGAGACAAAAGAGAGAAAGAGAGACACTAGAGAGAGAGAGTGAGACACCAGAGAGAGAGCAGAGCGAGAGAGAGCAGAGCGAGAGAGAGAGCAGAGCGAGAGAGAGAGCAGAGCGAGAGAGAGAGCAGAGCGAGAGAGAGAGCAGAGCGAGAGAGAGAGCAGAGCGAGAGAGAGAGCAGAGCGAGAGAGAGAGCAGAGCGAGAGAGAGAGCAGAGCGAGAGAGAGAGCAGAGCGAGAGAGAGCAGAGCGAGAGAGAGCAGAGCGAGAGAGAGCAGAGCGAGAGAGAGCAGAGCGAGAGAGAGCAGAGCGAGAGAGAGCAGAGCGAGAGAGAGCAGAGCGAGAGAGAGCAGAGCGAGAGAGAGCAGAGCGAGAGAGAGCAGAGCGAGAGAGAGCAGAGCGAGAGAGAGCAGAGCGAGAGAGAGCAGAGCGAGAGAGAGCAGAGCGAGAGACAGCAGAGCGAGAGAGAGCAGAGCGAGAGAGAGCAGAGCGAGAGAGAGCAGAGCGAGAGAGAGCAGAGCGAGAGAGAGCAGAGCGAGAGAGAGAGCAGAGCGAGAGAGAGAGCAGAGCGAGAGAGAGAGCAGAGCGAGAGAGAGAGCAGAGCGAGAGAGAGAGCAGAGCGAGAGAGAGAGCAGAGCGAGAGAGAGAGCAGAGCGAGAGAGAGAGCAGAGCGAGAGAGAGAGCAGAGCGAGAGAGAGCAGAGCGAGAGAGAGCAGAGCGAGAGAGAGCAGAGCGAGAGAGAGCAGAGCGAGAGAGAGCAGAGCGAGAGAGAGCAGAGCGAGAGAGAGCAGAGCGAGAGAGAGCAGAGCGAGAGAGAGCAGAGCGAGAGAGAGCAGAGCGAGAGAGAGCAGAGCGAGAGAGAGCAGAGCGAGAGAGAGCAGAGCGAGAGAGAGCAGAGCGAGAGAGAGCAGAGCGAGAGAGAGCAGAGCGAGAGAGAGCAGAGCGAGAGAGAGCAGAGCGAGAGAGAGCAGAGCGAGAGAGAGCAGAGCGAGAGAGAGCAGAGCGAGAGAGAGCAGAGCGAGAGAGAGCAGAGCGAGAGAGAGCAGAGCGAGAGAGAGCAGAGCGAGAGAGAGCAGAGCGAGAGAGAGCAGAGCGAGAGAGAGCAGAGCGAGAGAGAGCAGAGCGAGAGAGAGCAGAGCGAGAGAGCAGAGCGAGAGAGAGCAGAGCGAGAGAGAGCAGAGCGAGAGAGAGCAGAGCGAGAGAGAGCAGAGCGAGAGAGAGCAGAGCGAGAGAGAGCAGAGCGAGAGAGAGAGCAGAGCGAGAGAGAGAGCAGAGCGAGAGAGCAGAGCGAGAGAGAGCAGAGCGAGAGAGAGCAGAGCGAGAGAGAGCAGAGCGAGAGAGAGCAGAGCGAGAGAGAGCAGAGCGAGAGAGAGCAGAGCGAGAGAGAGCAGAGCGAGAGAGAGCAGAGCGAGAGAGAGCAGAGCGAGAGAGAGCAGAGCGAGAGAGAGCAGAGCGAGAGAGAGCAGAGCGAGAGAGAGCAGAGCGAGAGAGAGCAGAGCGAGAGAGAGCAGAGCGAGAGAGAGCAGAGCGAGAGAGAGCAGAGCGAGAGAGAGCAGAGCGAGAGAGAGCAGAGCGAGAGAGAGCAGAGCGAGAGAGAGCAGAGCGAGAGAGAGCAGAGCGAGAGAGAGCAGAGCGAGAGAGAGCAGAGCGAGAGAGAGCAGAGCGAGAGAGAGCAGAGCGAGAGAGAGCAGAGCGAGAGAGAGCAGAGCGAGAGAGAGCAGAGCGAGAGAGAGCAGAGCGAGAGAGAGCAGAGCGAGAGAGAGCAGAGCGAGAGAGAGCAGAGCGAGAGAGAGCAGAGCGAGAGAGAGCAGAGCGAGAGAGAGCAGAGCGAGAGAGACCAGAGCGAGAGAGAGCAGAGCGAGAGAGAGAGCAGAGCGAGAGAGACCAGAGCGAGAGAGACCAGAGCGAGAGAGAGAGAGACCAGAGCGAGAGAGAGAGACCAGAGCGAGAGAGAGACCAGAGAGAGAGAGAGACCAGAGCGAGAGAGAGACCAGAGCGAGAGAGCGAGAGAGAGACCAGAGCGAGAGCGAGAGAGAGAGACCAGAGCGAGAGAGAGAGAGAGACCAGAGCGACAGAGAGAGAGAGAGACCAGAGCGAGAGAGCGAGAGAGAGACCAGAGCGAGAGCGAGAGAGAGAGACCAGAGCGAGAGAGAGAGAGAGACCAGAGCGAGAGAGAGAGAGAGAGAGACCAGAGCGAGAGAGAGAGAGAGAGAGACCAGAGCGAGAGAGAGAGAGAGACCAGAGCGAGAGAGAGAGAGAGAGAGACCAGAGCGAGAGAGAGAGAGAGAGAGACCAGAGCGAGAGAGAGAGAGAGAGAGACCAGAGCGAGAGAGAGAGAGAGAGAGAGAGAGACCAGAGCGAGAGAGAGAGAGAGAGAGAGAGAGAGAGACCAGAGCGAGAGAGAGAGAGAGAGAGAGAGACCAGAGCGAGAGAGAGAGAGAGAGAGAGAGACCAGAGCGAGAGAGAGAGAGAGAGAGACCAGAGCGAGAGAGAGACCAGAGCGAGAGAGCGAGAGAGAGACCAGAGCGAGAGAGAGAGAAAGAGACCAGAGCGAGAGAGAGAGAGAGAGACCAGAGCGAGAGAGAGAGAGAGAGAGACCAGAGCGAGAGAGAGAGAGAGAGAGACCAGAGCGAGAGAGAGAGAGAGAGAGACCAGAGCGAGAGAGAGAGACCAGAGCGACAGAGAGAGAGAGAGACCAGAGCGACAGAGAGAGAGAGAGACCAGAGCGAGAGAGAGAGAGAGAGAGACCAGAGCGAGAGAGCGAGAGAGAGAGACCAGAGCGAGAGAGCGAGAGAGAGAGACCAGAGCGAGAGAGAGACCAGAGCGAGAGAGCGAGAGAGAGAGACCAGAGCGAGAGAGCGAGAGAGAGACCAGAGCGAGAGAGCGAGAGAGAGAGACCAGAGCGAGAGAGCGAGAGAGAGAGACCAGAGCGAGAGAGAGCGAGAGAGAGAGACCAGAGCGAGAGAGAGAGACCAGAGCGAGAGAGAGCAAGAGAGAGAGACCAGAGCGAGAGAGAGAGACCAGAGCGAGAGAGAGCAAGAGAGAGAGACCAGAGCGAGAGAGAGCAAGAGAGAGAGACCAGAGCGAGAGAGAGCAAGAGAGAGAGACCAGAGCGAGAGAGAGCAAGAGAGAGAGACCAGAGCGAGAGAGAGAGACCAGAGCGAGAGAGAGAGACCAGAGCGAGAGAGAGAGACCAGAGCGAGAGAGAGAGACCAGAGCGAGAGAGAGAGACCAGAGCGAGAGAGAGAGACCAGAGCGAGAGAGAGAGACCAGAGCGAGAGAGAGAGACCAGAGCGAGAGAGAGAGACCAGAGCGAGAGAGAGAGACCAGAGCGAGAGAGAGAGACCAGAGCGAGAGAGAGAGACCAGAGCGAGAGAGAGAGACCAGAGCGAGAGAGAGAGACCAGAGCGAGAGAGAGAGACCAGAGCGAGAGAGAGAGACCAGAGCGAGAGAGAGAGACCAGAGCGAGAGAGAGAGACCAGAGCGAGAGAGAGAGAGAGAGAGACCAGAGCGAGAGAGAGAGAGAGAGAGACCAGAGCGAGAGAGAGAGAGAGAGAGACCAGAGCGAGAGAGAGAGAGAGAGAGACCAGAGCGAGAGAGAGAGAGAGAGAGACCAGAGCGAGAGAGAGAGAGAGAGAGACCAGAGCGAGAGAGAGAGAGACCAGAGCGAGAGAGAGAGAGACCAGAGCGAGAGAGAGAGAGACCAGAGCGAGAGAGAGAGAGACCAGAGCGAGAGAGAGAGAGAGAGAGAGACCAGAGCGAGAGAGAGAGAGAGAGAGAGACCAGAGCGAGAGAGAGAGAGAGAGAGAGACCAGAGCGAGAGAGAGAGAGAGAGACCAGAGCGAGAGGGAGAGAGAGAGAGAGACCAGAGCGAGAGAGAGAGAGAGCGAGAGACCAGAGCGAGAGAGAGAGAGAGCGAGAGACCAGAGCGAGAGAGAGAGAGAGCGAGAGACCAGAGCGAGAGAGAGAGAGACCAGAGCGAGAGACCAGAGCGAGAGAGAGAGAGAGAGACCAGAGCGAGAGAGAGAGAGAGAGAGAGACCAGAGCGAGAGAGAGAGAGAGAGAGAGACCAGAGCGAGAGAGAGAGAGAGAGAGAGACCAGAGCGAGAGAGAGAGAGAGAGAGAGACCAGAGCGAGAGAGAGAGAGAGAGAGAGACCAGAGCGAGAGAGAGAGAGAGAGAGAGACCAGAGCGAGAGAGAGAGAGAGAGAGAGACCAGAGCGAGAGAGAGAGAGAGAGAGAGACCAGAGCGAGAGAGAGAGAGAGAGAGAGACCAGAGCGAGAGACCAGAGCGAGAGAGAGAGAGAGACCAGAGCGAGAGACCAGAGCGAGAGAGAGAGAGAGACCAGAGCGAGAGACCAGAGCGAGAGAGAGAGAGAGACCAGAGCGAGAGACCAGAGCGAGAGACCAGAGCGAGAGACCAGAGCGAGAGAGAGAGAGAGAGAGAGACCAGAGCGAGAGAGAGAGAGAGAGAGACCAGAGCGAGAGAGAGAGAGAGAGAGACCAGAGCGAGAGAGAGAGAGAGAGAGACCAGAGCGAGAGAGAGAGAGAGAGAGAGACCAGAGCGAGAGAGAGAGAGAGAGAGACCAGAGCGAGAGAGAGAGAGAGAGAGACCAGAGCGAGAGAGAGAGAGAGAGAGACCAGAGTGTGAGAGACCAAAGAGAAAGAGAGAGACCAAAGAGAAAGAGAGAGACCAAAGAGAAAGAGAGAGACCAAAGAGAAAGAGAGAGACCAAAGAGAAAGAGAGAGACCAAAGAGAAAGAGAGAGACCAAAGAGAAAGAGAGAGACCAAAGAGAAAGAGAGAGACCAAAGAGAAAGAGAGAGACCAAAGAGAAAGAGAGAGACCAAAGAGAAAGAGAGAGACCAAAGAGAAAGAGAGAGACCAAAGAGAAAGAGAGAGACCAAAGAGAAAGAGAGAGACCAAAGAGAAAGAGAGAGACCAAAGAGAAAGAGAGAGACCAAAGAGAAAGAGAGAGACCAAAGAGAAAGAGAGAGACCAAAGAGAAAGAGAGAGACCAAAGAGAAAGGGAGAGACCAAAGAGAAAGGGAGAGACCAAAGAGAAAGGGAGAGACCAAAGAGAAAGGGAGAGACCAAAGAGAAAGGGAGAGACCAAAGAGAAAGGGAGAGACCAAAGAGAAAGGGAGAGACCAAAGAGAAAGAGAGAGACCAAAGAGAAAGAGAGAGACCAAAGAGAAAGAGAGAGACCAAAGAGAAAGAGAGAGACCAAAGAGAAAGAGAGAGACCAAAGAGAAAGAGAGAGACCAAAGAGAAAGAGAGAGACCAAAGAGAAAGAGAGAGACCAAAGAGAAAGAGAGAGACCAGAGCGAGAGAGAGAGAGAGAGAGACCAGAGCGAGAGAGAGACCAGAGAAAAAGAGACCAGAGAGAGTGTGAGAGACCAGAGAGAGTGTGAGAGACCAAAGAGAAAGAGAGAGACCAGAGAGAGTGTGAGAGACCAAAGAGAAAGAGAGAGACCAAAGAGAAAGAGAGAGACCAAAGAGAAAGAGAGAGACCAAAGAGAAAGAGAGAGACCAAAGAGAAAGAGAGAGACCAAAGAGAAAGAGAGAGACCAAAGAGAAAGAGAGAGACCAAAGAGAAAGAGAGAGACCAAAGAGAAAGAGAGAGACCAAAGAGAAAGAGAGAGACCAAAGAGAAAGAGAGAGACCAAAGAGAAAGAGAGAGACCAAAGAGAAAGAGAGAGACCAAAGAGAAAGAGAGAGACCAAAGAGAAAGAGAGAGACCAAAGAGAAAGAGAGAGACCAAAGAGAAAGAGAGAGACCAAAGAGAAAGAGAGAGACCAAAGAGAAAGAGAGAGACCAAAGAGAAAGAGAGAGACCAAAGAGAAAGAGAGAGACCAAAGAGAAAGAGAGAGACCAAAGAGAAAGAGAGAGACCAAAGAGAAAGAGAGAGACCAAAGAGAAAGAGAGAGACCAAAGAGAAAGAGAGAGACCAAAGAGAAAGAGAGAGACCAAAGAGAAAGAGAGAGACCAAAGAGAAAGGGAGAGACCAAAGAGAAAGGGAGAGACCAAAGAGAAAGGGAGAGACCAAAGAGAAAGAGAGAGACCAAAGAGAAAGAGAGAGACCAAAGAGAAAGAGAGAGACCAAAGAGAAAGAGAGAGACCAAAGAGAAAGAGAGAGACCAGAGCGAGAGAGAGAGAGAGAGAGACCAGAGCGAGAGAGAGACCAGAGAAAAAGAGACCAGAGAGAGTGTGAGAGACCAGAGCGAGAGAGTGTGAGAGACCAGAGCGAGAGAGTGTGAGAGACCAGAGCGAGAGAGAGAGAGAGACCAGAGCGAGAGAGAGAGAGAGACCAGAGCGAGAGAGAGAGAGAGACCAGAGCGAGAGAGAGAGAGAGACCAGAGCGAGAGAGAGAGAGAGACCAGAGCGAGAGAGAGAGAGAGACCAGAGCGAGAGAGAGAGAGAGACCAGAGCGAGAGAGAGAGAGAGACCAGAGCGAGAGAGAGAGAGAGACCAGAGCGAGAGAGAGAGAGAGACCAGAGCGAGAGAGAGAGAGAGACCAGAGCGAGAGAGAGAGAGAGACCAGAGCGAGAGAGAGAGAGAGACCAGAGCGAGAGAGAGAGAGAGACCAGAGCGAGAGAGAGAGAGAGACCAGAGCGAGAGAGAGAGAGAGACCAGAGCGAGAGAGAGAGAGAGACCAGAGCGAGAGAGAGAGAGAGACCAGAGCGAGAGAGAGAGAGAGACCAGAGCGAGAGAGAGAGAGAGACCAGAGCGAGAGAGAGAGAGAGACCAGAGCGAGAGAGAGAGAGAGACCAGAGCGAGAGAGAGAGAGAGACCAGAGCGAGAGAGAGAGAGAGACCAGAGCGAGAGAGAGAGAGAGACCAGAGCGAGAGAGAGAGAGAGACCAGAGCGAGAGAGAGAGAGAGACCAGAGCGAGAGAGAGAGAGAGACCAGAGCGAGAGAGAGAGAGAGACCAGAGCGAGAGAGAGAGAGAGACCAGAGCGAGAGAGAGAGACCAGAGCGAGAGAGAGAGACCAGAGCGAGAGAGAGAGACCAGAGCGAGAGAGAGAGACCAGAGCGAGAGAGAGAGACCAGAGCGAGAGAGAGAGACCAGAGCGAGAGAGAGAGACCAGAGCGAGAGAGAGAGACCAGAGCGAGAGAGAGAGACCAGAGCGAGAGAGAGAGACCAGAGCGAGAGAGAGAGACCAGAGCGAGAGAGCGAGAGAGAGAGACCAGAGCGAGAGAGCGAGAGAGAGAGACCAGAGCGAGAGAGAGAGACCAGAGCGAGAGAGAGAGACCAGAGCGAGAGAGAGAGACCAGAGCGAGAGAGAGAGACCAGAGCGAGAGAGAGAGACCAGAGCGAGAGAGAGAGACCAGAGCGAGAGAGAGAGACCAGAGCGAGAGAGAGAGACCAGAGCGAGAGAGAGAGACCAGAGCGAGAGAGAGAGACCAGAGCGAGAGAGAGAGAGAGAGACCAGAGCGAGAGAGAGAGAGAGAGAGAGACCAGAGCGAGAGAGAGAGAGAGAGAGAGACCAGAGCGAGAGAGAGAGAGAGAGAGAGAGACCAGAGCGAGAGAGAGAGAGAGAGAGAGACCAGAGCGAGAGAGAGAGAGAGAGAGAGAGACCAGAGCGAGAGAGAGAGAGAGAGAGAGAGACCAGAGCGAGAGAGAGAGAGAGACCAGAGCGAGAGACCAGAGCGAGAGAGAGAGACCAGAGCGAGAGAGAGAGAGACCAGAGCGAGAGAGAGAGAGAGACCAGAGCGAGAGACCAGAGCGAGAGAGAGAGCGAGAGACCAGAGCGAGAGAGAGAGAGACCAGAGCGAGAGAGAGAGAGAGAGACCAGAGCGAGAGAGAGAGAGAGAGACCAGAGCGAGAGAGAGAGAGAGAGACCAGAGCGAGAGAGAGAGAGAGAGAGAGACCAGAGCGAGAGAGAGAGAGAGAGAGAGACCAGAGCGAGAGAGAGAGAGAGAGAGACCAGAGCGAGAGAGAGAGAGACCAGAGCGAGAGAGAGAGAGACCAAAGAGAAAGAGAGAGACCAAAGAGAAAGAGAGGGACCAAAGAGAAAGAGAGAGACCAAAGAGAAAGAGAGAGACCAAAGAGAAAGAGAGAGACCAAAGAGAAAGAGAGAGACCAAAGAGAAAGAGAGAGACCAAAGAGAAAGAGAGAGACCAAAGAGAAAGAGAGAGACCAAAGAGAAAGAGAGAGACCAAAGAGAAAGAGAGAGACCAAAGAGAAAGAGAGAGACCAAAGAGAAAGAGAGAGACCAAAGAGAAAGAGAGAGACCAAAGAGAAAGAGAGAGACCAAAGAGAAAGAGAGAGACCAAAGAGAAAGAGAGAGACCAAAGAGAAAGAGAGAGACCAAAGAGAAAGAGAGAGACCAAAGAGAAAGAGAGAGACCAAAGAGAAAGAGAGAGACCAAAGAGAAAGAGAGAGACCAAAGAGAAAGAGAGAGACCAAAGAGAAAGGGAGAGACCAAAGAGAAAGGGAGAGACCAAAGAGAAAGGGAGAGACCAAAGAGAAAGGGAGAGACCAAAGAGAAAGGGAGAGACCAAAGAGAAAGGGAGAGACCAAAGAGAAAGGGAGAGACCAAAGAGAAAGGGAGAGACCAAAGAGAAAGGGAGAGACCAAAGAGAAAGGGAGAGACCAAAGAGAAAGAGAGAGACCAAAGAGAAAGAGAGAGACCAAAGAGAAAGAGAGAGACCAAAGAGAAAGAGAGAGACCAAAGAGAAAGAGAGAGACCAAAGAGAAAGAGAGAGACCAAAGAGAAAGAGAGAGACCAAAGAGAAAGAGAGAGACCAAAGAGAAAGAGAGAGACCAAAGAGAAAGAGAGAGACCAAAGAGAAAGAGAGAGACCAAAGAGAAAGGGAGAGACCAAAGAGAAAGGGAGAGACCAAAGAGAAAGGGAGAGACCAAAGAGAAAGGGAGAGACCAAAGAGAAAGGGAGAGACCAAAGAGAAAGGGAGAGACCAAAGAGAAAGGGAGAGACCAAAGAGAAAGGGAGAGACCAAAGAGAAAGGGAGAGACCAAAGAGAAAGGGAGAGACCAAAGAGAAAGAGAGAGACCAAAGAGAAAGAGAGAGACCAAAGAGAAAGAGAGAGACCAAAGAGAAAGAGAGAGACCAAAGAGAAAGAGAGAGACCAAAGAGAAAGAGAGAGACCAAAGAGAAAGAGAGAGACCAAAGAGAAAGAGAGAGACCAGAGCGAGAGAGAGAGAGAGAGAGACCAGAGCGAGAGAGAGACCAGAGAAAAAGAGACCAGAGAGAGTGTGAGAGACCAGACAGAGTGTGAGAGACCAAAGAGAAAGAGAGAGACCAGAGAGAGTGTGAGAGACCAGAGAGAGTGTGAGAGACCAAAGAGAAAGAGAGAGACCAAAGAGAAAGAGAGAGACCAAAGAGAAAGAGAGAGACCAAAGAGAAAGAGAGAGACCAAAGAGAAAGAGAGAGACCAAAGAGAAAGAGAGAGACCAAAGAGAAAGAGAGAGACCAAAGAGAAAGAGAGAGACCAAAGAGAAAGAGAGAGACCAAAGAGAAAGAGAGAGACCAAAGAGAAAGAGAGAGACCAAAGAGAAAGAGAGAGACCAAAGAGAAAGAGAGAGACCAAAGAGAAAGAGAGAGACCAAAGAGAAAGGGAGAGACCAAAGAGAAAGGGAGAGACCAAAGAGAAAGGGAGAGACCAAAGAGAAAGGGAGAGACCAAAGAGAAAGGGAGAGACCAAAGAGAAAGGGAGAGACCAAAGAGAAAGGGAGAGACCAAAGAGAAAGAGAGAGACCAAAGAGAAAGAGAGAGACCAAAGAGAAAGAGAGAGACCAAAGAGAAAGAGAGAGACCAAAGAGAAAGAGAGAGACCAAAGAGAAAGAGAGAGACCAAAGAGAAAGAGAGAGACCAAAGAGAAAGAGAGAGACCAGAGCGAGAGAGAGCGAGAGAGAGACCAGAGCGAGAGAGAGACCAGAGAAAAAGAGACCAGAGAGAGTGTGAGAGACCAGAGAGAGTGTGAGAGACCAGAGAGAGTGTGAGAGACCAAAGAGAGTGTGAGAGACCAAAGAGAAAGAGAGAGACCAAAGAGAAAGAGAGAGACCAAAGAGAAAGAGAGAGACCAAAGAGAAAGAGAGAGACCAAAGAGAAAGAGAGAGACCAAAGAGAAAGAGAGAGACCAAAGAGAAAGAGAGAGACCAAAGAGAAAGAGAGAGACCAAAGAGAAAGAGAGAGACCAAAGAGAAAGAGAGAGACCAAAGAGAAAGAGAGAGACCAAAGAGAAAGAGAGAGACCAAAGAGAAAGAGAGAGACCAAAGAGAAAGAGAGAGACCAAAGAGAAAGAGAGAGACCAAAGAGAAAGAGAGAGACCAAAGAGAAAGAGAGAGACCAAAGAGAAAGAGAGAGACCAAAGAGAAAGAGAGAGACCAAAGAGAAAGAGAGAGACCAAAGAGAAAGAGAGAGACCAAAGAGAAAGGGAGAGACCAAAGAGAAAGGGAGAGACCAAAGAGAAAGGGAGAGACCAAAGAGAAAGAGAGAGACCAAAGAGAAAGAGAGAGACCAAAGAGAAAGAGAGAGACCAAAGAGAAAGAGAGAGACCAAAGAGAAAGAGAGAGACCAAAGAGAAAGAGAGAGACCAGAGCGAGAGAGAGAGAGAGAGAGACCAGAGCGAGAGAGAGACCAGAGAAAAAGAGACCAGAGAGAGTGTGAGAGACCAGAGAGAGTGTGAGAGACCAGAGAGAGTGTGAGAGACCAGAGAGAGTGTGAGAGACCAGAGAGAGTGTGAGAGACCAGAGAGAAAGAGAGAGACCAGAGAGAAAGAGAGAGACCAGAGAGAAAGAGAGAGACCAGAGAGAAAGAGAGAGACCAGAGAGAAAGAGAGAGACCAGAGAGAAAGAGAGAGACCAAAGAGAAAGAGAGAGACCAAAGAGAAAGAGAGAGACCAAAGAGAAAGAGAGAGACCAAAGAGAAAGAGAGAGACCAAAGAGAAAGAGAGAGACCAAAGAGAAAGAGAGAGACCAAAGAGAAAGAGAGAGACCAAAGAGAAAGAGAGAGACCAAAGAGAAAGAGAGAGACCAAAGAGAAAGAGAGAGACCAAAGAGAAAGAGAGAGACCAAAGAGAAAGAGAGAGACCAAAGAGAAAGAGAGAGACCAAAGAGAAAGAGAGAGACCAAAGAGAAAGAGAGAGACCAAAGAGAAAGAGAGAGACCAAAGAGAAAGAGAGAGACCAAAGAGAAAGAGAGAGACCAAAGAGAAAGAGAGAGACCAAAGAGAAAGAGAGAGACCAAAGAGAAAGAGAGAGACCAAAGAGAAAGAGAGAGACCAAAGAGAAAGAGAGAGACCAAAGAGAAAGAGAGAGACCAAAGAGAAAGAGAGAGACCAAAGAGAAAGAGAGAGACCAAAGAGAAAGAGAGAGACCAAAGAGAAAGAGAGAGACCAAAGAGAAAGAGAGAGACCAAAGAGAAAGAGAGAGACCAAAGAGAAAGAGAGAGACCAAAGAGAAAGAGAGAGACCAAAGAGAAAGAGAGAGACCAGAGCGAGAGAGAGAGAGAGAGAGACCAGAGCGAGAGAGAGACCAGAGAAAAAGAGACCAGAGAGAGTGTGAGAGACCAGAGAGAGTGTGAGAGACCAGAGAGAAAGAGAGAGACCAGAGAGAAAGAGAGAGACCAAAGAGAAAGAGAGAGACCAAAGAGAAAGAGAGAGACCAAAGAGAAAGAGAGAGACCAAAGAGAAAGAGAGAGACCAAAGAGAAAGAGAGAGACCAAAGAGAAAGAGAGAGACCAAAGAGAAAGAGAGAGACCAAAGAGAAAGAGAGAGACCAGAGCGAGAGAGAGAGAGAGACCAGAGCGAGAGAGAGAGAGAGACCAGAGCGAGAGAGAGAGAGAGAGAGAGACCAGAGCGAGAGAGAGAGAGAGAGAGACCAGAGCGAGAGAGAGAGAGAGAGAGACCAGAGCGAGAGAGAGAGAGAGAGAGACCAGAGCGAGAGAGAGAGAGAGAGAGACCAGAGCGAGAGAGAGAGAGAGAGAGAGACCAGAGCGAGAGAGAGAGAGAGACCAGAGCGAGAGAGAGAGAGAGAGAGAGAGAGAGACCAGAGCGAGAGAGAGAGAGAGAGAGAGACCAGAGCGAGAGAGAGAGAGAGAGAGACCAGAGCGAGAGAGAGAGAGAGCGACCAGAGCGAGAGAGAGAGAGAGCGACCAGAGCGAGAGAGAGAGAGAGAGACCAGAGCGAGAGAGAGAGAGAGAGACCAGAGCGAGAGAGAGAGAGAGAGACCAGAGAGAGAGAGAGAGAGAGAGACCAGAGCGAGAGAGAGAGAGAGAGAGAGAGAGACCAGAGCGAGAGAGAGAGAGAGAGAGAGACCAGAGCGAGAGAGAGAGAGAGAGACCAGAGCGAGAGAGAGAGAGAGAGAGACCAGAGCGAGTGAGAGAGAGAGAGAGACCAGAGCGAGTGAGAGAGAGAGAGAGAGAGACCAGAGCGAGAGAGAGAGAGAGAGAGACCAGAGCGAGAGAGAGAGAGAGAGAGACCAGAGCGAGAGAGAGAGAGAGAGAGACCAGAGCGAGAGAGAGAGAGAGAGAGACCAGAGCGAGAGAGAGAGAGAGAGAGACCAGAGCGAGAGAGAGAGTGAGACCAGAGCGAGAGAGAGAGTGAGACCAGAGCGAGAGAGAGAGAGAGAGACCAGAGCGAGAGAGAGAGTGAGACCAGAGCGAGAGAGAGAGTGAGACCAGAGCGAGAGAGAGAGTGAGACCAGAGCGAGACAGAGAGTGAGACCAGAGCGAGACAGAGAGTGAGACCAGAGCGAGACAGAGAGTGAGACCAGAGCGAGACAGAGAGTGAGACCAGAGCGAGACAGAGAGTGAGACCAGAGCGAGACAGAGAGTGAGACCAGAGCGAGACAGAGAGTGAGACCAGAGCGAGACAGAGAGTGAGACCAGAGCGAGAGAGAGAGTGAGACCAGAGCGAGACAGAGAGTGAGACCAGAGCGAGACAGAGAGTGAGACCAGAGCGAGACAGAGAGTGAGACCAGAGCGAGACAGAGAGTGAGACCAGAGCGAGACAGAGAGTGAGACCAGAGCGAGAGAGAGAGTGAGACCAGAGCGAGACAGAGAGTGAGACCAGAGCGAGAGAGAGAGTGAGACCAGAGCGAGAGAGAGAGTGAGACCAGAGCGAGAGAGAGAGTGAGACCAGAGCGAGAGAGAGAGTGAGACCAGAGCGAGAGAGAGAGTGAGACCAGAGCGAGAGAGAGAGTGAGACCAGAGCGAGAGAGAGAGTGAGACCAGAGCGAGAGAGAGAGTGAGACCAGAGCGAGAGAGAGAGTGAGACCAGAGCGAGAGAGAGAGTGAGACCAGAGCGAGAGAGAGAGTGAGACCAGAGCGAGAGAGAGAGTGAGACCAGAGCGAGAGAGAGAGTGAGACCAGAGCGAGAGAGAGAGTGAGACCAGAGCGAGAGAGAGAGTGAGACCAGAGCGAGAGAGAGAGTGAGACCAGAGCGAGAGAGAGAGTGAGACCAGAGCGAGAGAGAGAGTGAGACCAGAGCGAGAGAGAGAGTGAGACCAGAGCGAGAGAGAGAGTGAGACCAGAGCGAGAGAGAGAGTGAGACCAGAGCGAGAGAGAGAGTGAGACCAGAGCGAGAGAGAGAGTGAGACCAGAGCGAGAGAGAGAGTGAGACCAGAGCGAGAGAGAGAGTGAGACCAGAGCGAGAGAGAGAGTGAGACCAGAGCGAGAGAGAGAGTGAGACCAGAGCGAGAGAGAGAGTGAGACCAGAGCGAGAGAGAGAGTGAGACCAGAGCGAGAGAGAGAGTGAGACCAGAGCGAGAGAGAGAGTGAGACCAGAGCGAGAGAGAGAGTGAGACCAGAGCGAGAGAGAGAGTGAGACCAGAGCGAGAGAGAGAGTGAGACCAGAGCGAGAGAGAGAGTGAGACCAGAGCGAGAGAGAGAGTGAGACCAGAGCGAGAGAGAGAGTGAGACCAGAGCGAGAGAGAGAGTGAGACCAGAGCGAGAGAGAGAGTGAGACCAGAGCGAGAGAGAGAGTGAGACCAGAGCGAGAGAGAGAGTGAGACCAGAGCGAGAGAGAGAGTGAGACCAGAGCGAGAGAGAGAGTGAGACCAGAGCGAGAGAGAGAGTGAGACCAGAGCGAGAGAGAGAGTGAGACCAGAGCGAGAGAGAGAGTGAGACCAGAGCGAGAGAGAGAGTGAGACCAGAGCGAGAGAGAGAGAGAGAGACCAGAGCGAGAGAGAGAGTGAGACCAGAGCGAGAGAGAGAGTGAGACCAGAGCGAGAGAGAGAGTGAGACCAGAGCGAGACAGAGAGTGAGACCAGAGCGAGAGAGAGAGTGAGACCAGAGCGAGACAGAGTGAGACCAGAGCGAGACAGAGAGTGAGACCAGAGCGAGACAGAGAGTGAGACCAGAGCGAGAGAGAGAGTGAGACCAGAGCGAGAGAGAGAGTGAGACCAGAGCGAGAGTGAGAGTGAGACCAGAGCGAGAGAGAGAGTGAGACCAGAGCGAGAGAGAGAGTGAGACCAGAGCGAGAGAGAGAGTGAGACCAGAGCGAGAGAGAGAGTGAGACCAGAGCGAGAGAGAGAGTGAGACCAGAGCGAGAGAGAGAGTGAGACCAGAGCGAGAGAGAGGGTGAGACCAGAGCGAGAGAGAGGGTGAGACCAGAGCGAGAGAGAGGGTGAGACCAGAGCGAAAGACCAGAGAGAGGGAGCGAGAGAGAGGTGACCAGACAAAGAGACCAAAGAGAGAGAGAGACACCAGGGCGGCGGAGAGAGACTAGAGGGAGAGCGACAGGACAGCAGGAGAGAGACCAGGGTGAGGGAGAGAGAGAGAGAGAGAGAGAGAGAGAGAGAGAGAGGGGGGGGGGGGGGGGGGGAAAGAGAGAGAAAGAGAGGGGGAGAGAGAAAAAATGTCTGTTTATTTTTTAACCACCTTTACTATTCCATTGGTTTGCTGGCTGGTCTCTCAATCTCAACCCTCCATTATAGTCAACTCATCAAAAACTCTTCTGTCTGAATCCTATCCCCCTGATGCTTACACATTTCTCTTACCTTCAAGAACCTATTGTGACTTCCACTCCAATACCTTAAATTTAAAATTATTTTTAAATCCTTTCATGACCTCATCCTTCTCTAATACTGAGCATCCTCCGGTGTTTCAATGGGCTCCCAAACTCAGTTTCTCTTTCTCTGGCCACTTGTGCTTCTCCCACTCTTTTCCTCTCCATTGGCAGCTGTGCTTTAGCTGCCTACATCTCAATATCTGAAATTCCCACCCCTGTGTCTTCCACTTCTTCACTACCCGGCTTTCAAGTGAAGGGAAGAGAGACAGGAAGCGAGGGACTGACTCTGAACATTGAATCTGTGGAAACTGTGCACAGAGTACCAAACAATAGATTTGGTGGTCTCAATAACTGGAATGTCATTGTGACTGCAATCCACACTGGGGCTGCAGTTACATGGCGACTAGGTAAATGAGACGCAGCTAAGGAGGCAATGCAGAGAAAGTGGTTGGCACTGGAGTCAATGGACAACCAGGGAGCTTAGCAAGCTTCATTAGATTACTGTAAGGGCACTGTCAGAAGTAATCCATAATGTAATCTGGGAACACTATGTACATTTCAAATATCCTAGCAACAATTCATGCAGTTAATTAAACTAGGTCATCACCACAAATAATCTGTTCTAAAGTACACATTGGCCATTTTCCTGAACCTTATTTATTCTAAATGATCTAATAGATAAAGAAAGAGATCCAGACAATAAGCTCAGGCTCGTTCTGAAACTCTGCAGCATTATGCACCTAGGTGAACAATTTAAAGGTGGTACTAGTATTTGGGAGCAAGCGATTTGCATGGTATTGTGAGCTAAGACCTAGACAATAGTTATTGTAAAATTCTTACTCTTAATTCATAAACCATACCACAGAGGCATTGAAGGAGGGGGAAGGGCAAGAGCTATTTTTAAGATAAAACTAGTTTTACAAGAGCCCTGGCAAACCATGAAGTTATTACCTTTGCCACCTGCTGATTCTCCCTCAGCTGCTTAAGAAAAAGAATCCATCAAACATACAGAAGGTTCACATTCATTTGGAAGCACTCTGTAAACTATTAAAAAGCCTGTGGTGCTAATGGAGATTTTTACCTTCATAAATATTGCAAAAAGCATCACAAACGTTCTATTCAGAATACAAATGCTTTTTACCCTCCATCTTGTCAAAAGAGCACTGTTAACCCACCCAATATTGCTGAAACAAAAATGCAGATTGGAAAAATAATTCTCTGGAAAATTACGGTAGTGGTTGATATTATAACTTTATAATTTTACAGCTATTATGGGTTGGATATCAACACATGTAATACAAATAAAAATTAGTTACACAACTGATAATGGATACAGCTTTGTAGCTTGGGACCATTTATTTTTTTGTCCCTTTCAATACAGAAGTTGCCTGTGGGTTGGGAAACCATCAGACAGTACCCTAAATTTCCACAACTTATTAGAAACAAAACTTTTTTTTACAAATGAACTCTTTTTGCAAAAACGATTTGAACATTCAAAACCCAGTTCAATCTGCATTCAACTGCATAGGCCCGTCTCCCTGAACTCCTTAATCTCCCTTTGTTCTTTCAAAACCCTTTCTAAAAACCAACCTCTTGGACCAAACTTTGGCTTATTCCCCTGAATCTCTGCTGCTTTGACTCTGCCCATTAGTTTTTCTTCATGCCTCCGTAATGTGCCTGGGACATAAACATTCATCTAAATTAGAGTTGTTATATAAATGTACACTGCTGTCATTTTTATTATAATTTTTCATTAATAAAGCACTTTCAGTTTGTAAATAGTTACTGCACTGAAATTCAGTTATTTTTCTTCTCACTTCATCAAAGGAGGACCCATGAGTGCAAACATTCAGTTCAGGATCTCTAAGTTACTGGTTACAAGTCACTGGGGAGTGTGGAAGAACATGAGATATCTCCTACTCTTCAGTTTTGCCACCGTTATAGGTTCTCCCTTCCTCCTTAATTGGAGAGAGTGGGATTATGGGGCCACGGGTTTAACAACCAGTCACACAGATTGACAAAGCAAAGTAATATTGGTCCTATCAACTTTCAGCTTCCTTCCTCATCCCCTTCCACAACCAGCTCCAAGATGCCCTGTTCTATCTTGCAACCTGGCAACCTGAATAATGAGCAGAAAAACCTGCCAATTGATAACCAGGCCATGAATTATAACATTGTAGGAATTAGAAAATGTCGCTACTTATTTTTAAACTATCACAATCAGAGGTATTCTACTTAATTAAATTGATAAGAGGCTATGCTCCACACCTACATACTCTGTTACTTTAATAAAGTTTCAGCTGCTTATCTGAACAATTCACCGTTACCATTTAAGAACACTATCCAAAGAGAACTAAATTAGATGTTTATCGGCAACAACTGTAGTCTAATAAAACAAAGAAAACTGAACACTGCTGGCTCTGCGAGCTGCAATTAATTGATCATTTACTAGGGTAAATATACTGTGCCAAATAAGAATGACATTTTGATGGGTTCAGTAGGAGCTATTAAAATGATAAATCACTGGAAATTAAACGTAAGAACAAATTCTGTATTTTAAGTCACTCAATATCTTTGCTAATGCATGTTTTTTCTACAGAACTTGGTTTTGTAAATTGGTAAATTTAATTTTGTTTATCTATTCCAGGTATGGGACATTGGGTGATATATATTTCTCAAATTCAGCAGTAATCCTCTCTCAACTGCACCAAGTCATACCAAATAAAGGAGTGCTTCTAAATCAGGTTGAAGTCTTAAAGATGATTAACCATCTAATTAATATTAATTTACAGAAAAAAAAGATAAAAATTATTCAAAGTAATTCTGGTTACGTACACAAATGTAAGCCTGTAAACAGTTGCACCAACCTGAAAATTTTTGGGTGTATATATACACACACCTTTCCAGGTGACTCAACCCTATTAGAATGCCTAAAGCGATGCTCTTCACACAAAATTGATCTACAACATGCTTTTTAAAAACAGTAGAGCCATCTAATGTGCATGAGAGAATTCCTTCCCTTAGCCACTCAGTTATAGAAACTGAGATAAAAGCAAACAACCCCTCCCCCTTAAACCAGCTTATATTTCACCCCTTTCCTATTTTTACTTAGTTCTGTTGAAGGGTCATGAGGACTCGAAACGTCAACTGTGCTCTTTTCCACTGATGCTGCCAGACCTGCTGAGTTTTCCCAGGTATTTCTGTTTCTGTATAGAAACTGAGCCTTTTTTTTTTAAACCTTTCCTCGTACATCATCTCCATTACACTTGGAATCATTATTACTCTACAATCTCTTGTTGGCTGGCATTTCCTTTTGTAGTGTGGTGCTCCAAATAATGCACAGTGCTCTGAGTGTGGTATAATCATGTTGTGCAGCTTCAGTAAACATTATTTGTTTTCTATTCCACTGCTGTAGCTTTACATCCCAGCATTTTGCTTTAAGTGCCTCACCACAATGTCTAGACCTATTTGATTTCCTAAGATCTGTTCAAATGTACGAAGATTATTCAGCACAAATTACCGACAAAATTCATATGGATGCTTCAAAGAGCAATTCTCACAATTTCAAAGTGCCTTTATTTCTCATTCCAGTCAAACAGGAGCTCACACAATCCCTTCAAAATATTCGTCTTTGACCTTGCTGCAGTAAGCTTGAAGTATATGACAAAGGTTTATTCTGAACTTGCGATGGAGTTCCTTAGTTGATCAGATCGTTGCCTGGAAATTTGATTTTCTTTTGGAAAAAAAAGGTTCCAGTGGGAAATGTCTCCAAGAACCAGTTAATAAATTCAATTCCCACCAGTGATATATTGCACAATAGAAACCGGCTGCTAAAGTTCATAATAAATGATTCACACATGAACCAACACTAAGAATAAATTCTGGTTGTTTGTAAACACTTGATAAGTTAATAACACACAGCAAACAAGCTGCAAGTCAGGAGCACAGAACTTTCCTAGAATTCCAATGATTCTCTTGTGTTACACAAGCAGAATGGCTGCAAGATTTGAATTTTCAAGGCCAGGTACCAAAATAATGTTGGCAAATAGGAATAGAGCTTTTCATTGGAATGGTTTCAGTTCAGTTACTCTGTACAAGGATGATGTAAAAATCGTTAATGAAGAAGCAATCCTTCAGTTAGCATACAAGGGGGTTTCAAAGGGAAGGTTATTTTGAAACATCTATTCCAGTTCCTCTGCACCTGGTCCTGTAAATCAGCCATCACTCCTAGATTTCTGGAGTTAGGGCTGCCAGATTAGCTGCAGAAACCTCAAAAGTACTTGCACTGCATGAGAAAGCATGTGGTTTAAACAACAGATGCACCTGTCCCCTCTTCTGAAAAGTGCTTTTCAAAATTGTGCGCTTGTATAAATACTGGTACACTCGCAGAAACCTACTGTAAATATTCAGTGAAGTCTTGTTTTAACAACTGAACAACAGCCTCAGGGAAACAGTGCACTGCAGAAGCATTGGCCAGGATTTTATTGGGGCGGCGATGACCCCGACTTCAGGCCAGAAAACTCGGGACAGCCCCTGCCTTGGCCGTTTCTAGGAACTCCAACCAGATTTTAAAGTCTCGAGTGGGGCTCCCATCCCTTTAAAGGGATGGGGCAGAAGCGGTGGTGTAGCGGCAATGTCACTGTTCTAGCAATCCAGAGGCTCAGGCTAATGCTCTGGGGACATGAGTTCAAATCCCAACACAGCAGCTGGTGGAATTTAAATTAAATTAATAAATCTGGGATATAAAGATAGTCTCAGTAATGGTGACTATAAAATCACTGTCAATTGTCATAATGACCCATCTGGTTTACTAATGAGCTTTAGGGAAGGAAATCTGTTGTCCTTACCTGGACCTACATATAACTCCAGACCCACAGCAATGTGGTTGACTCTGAACTGGCCTCTGAAATAGCCTAGCAAGCCACTCAGTTCTATCAAACTGCTACAGAAAAGTTGATAAGGAACCAAACTGGACAGACCACCCATCATCGATCCAGGAACCAGAAACAACAATGGCACATCCAGCCTTGTCAATCCTGCAAAGTCCTCCTTGCTAACATCTGGGGACTTGTGCCAAAATTGGGAGAGCTGTCTCATAGACCAGACAAGCAACAGCCTGACATAGTCACGCTCACGGAATCATATCTTACAGACTAGGTCCCAGACACTGATCTAAAGTGCATTAGTAAACCAGATGGGTCATTATGACATTATAACATCATGTCGCACCATCAGGCAAGTCCCACCAGTGGTGCTGGCACAGCGGAATACAGTCGGGAGGGAGTTGCCCCGGAACCCTTAACATCAACTCTCAACCCCAGGAAATCTCATGACAACAGGTCAAACATGGGTAAGGAAACCTCCTGCTGGTTACCGCCTGCTCAGCTGATGAATCAATAATCCTCTATGTTGAACACCACTTGGAGGAAGGACCAAGGGTGGCAAAGGCACACAATGTACTCTGGGTGGGGGGCTTCAATGTCCATCAGCGAGAGTAGCTCGGTAGCACCACTACTCACCTAAAGTACACAGCTGCTAGACTGTGTCTGTGGCAAGTGGTGAGGGAACCAACAAGAGGGAAAAACATACTTGACCTCATCCTGACCAATGTACCTGCTGCAGATGCATCTGTTCATTACAGTATTGGTAGGAGTGGCCACTGCACAGTCTTTGTAGTGACGAAGTTCAGCCTTCGCATTAGAGGATACCCTCCATCGTGTGGTGGCACTATCACCATGCTAAACGGGATAGGTTTCAAACCTATTTAGCAACTCAAAACTGGGCATCCATGAGGCACTGTGGGCCATCAGAAGTAGTATCAACAACAATCTTAAACCTCATAGCCTGGCATATCCCCACTCTACCATCAAGCCAAGGGATCAACACTGGTACAATAAAAAAAGTGCAGGAGGGCATGACAGGAGCAGCATGAAAATGAGGTGTGTCAACCTGGTGAAGCTACGACACAGGACCATTTTTATATCAGACAGCATAAGAAGCATGACAGAGCTAGGCGATCCCACAACCAACAGCTCACATCCACCCTTGACATCAAAGAAACATTTGGCATCAAGGAACCCTAGCAAAACTGGAGTTAATGGGAATCAGGGGAAAACTCTCCACTGGTTGGAATCGTACCTAGCACAAAGGAAGATGGTTGTGGTTGTTGGAGGTCAATCATCTCTGTCCTGGGATACTGTTGCAGGATTCCCTCAGGCTAGTGTCCTAGGCCCAACCATCTTCAGCAGTTTCATCAATGACCTTCACTCCATCATAAGGTCAGAAGTGGGGATGTTCACTGAAGATTGCACAATGTTCAACACCATTCACAACTCCTCAGATACTGAAACAGTCTATGTCCATATGAAGCAAGGCCTGGGCAACATTGAGGCTTGGGTTGATAAGTGGTAAGTAACTCTTTTGAGTACAAACATGTTTCCATCTGTTCCTATTCAGATGAAGTTACATTGTTTCATGGTTTTGCCATTGTGAGATTTGAACTCTTGATCTTGGGGTTACAAGCCCAGTACCATAATCACTTGGCTATTTAGGCCAAGCTTAGATGTAACTCTTTCGAGTACAAACACGTTTCCATCTGTTCCTATTCAGATTGAGTTACATTGTTTCATAGTTTGCCATTGTGAGATTTGAACTCTTGATCTTGGGGTTACAAACCCAGTACCATAACCACTTCGCTATTTGTCCCAGGCTAAGTGGTAAGTAACATGCACACCACACAAGTGCCAGGCAATGACCCTGTCCAACAAGAGAAAATCTACTCATCATCCCTTGACATTCAATGGCATTATCATCGCTGAAGCCTCCACTATCAACATCCTGTGGGTTGTTTTTGACCAGAAACTGAACCAGATCAGCCAGTTTGGCTACAAAAGCACATCAGAATTCTGCAGCGAGTAACTCCTAACTCCCCAAAGCCTGTCCACCATCTACAAGGCACAAGTCATGAGTGTGATGGGATACTCCCCACTTGCTTGGATGAGTGCAGCTCCAACAACACTCAAGAAGTTCGACATCATCCAGGACAAAGCAGCCCACTTGATTGGCACACCATCCATCACCTTAAATATCCATTCCCTCCACCACCAATGCACAATGGCAGCAGTGTGTACCATCTACAAGATGAACTGCAGCAACTCACCAAGGCTCTTTCGACAGCACCTTCCAAACAAGAGACCGCTATCACCTAGAAAGACAAGGGCAGCAGATGCATGGGAACACCAGTACCTGCAAGTTCCTCTCCAAGCCACACACCATCCTAAATTGGAATTGCATTACAATTCTCTCATGTCGCTGGATCAAAATAATGGAACTTCCTTTTTAACAGCATTATGGGTGTGCCTAAGTCACATTGACTGCAGCAGTTGAAGAAGGCAGCTCCCCACCAACTTCTCAAAGGCAGATATGGGCGGACAATAAATGCTGGCCTAGCCAGCAACAATCATGTCTCATGAAAGAATATTTTTTTTTAAATCCTGCCTCCAGGAGCTGCTGACCAATCAAGGGATGGCAGCTCTTCAGTCCCAGCAGCACCACCAGGAGTGGTGGCCACTGCTGTGACAGCACCCAGCCAGGCAAAGCAGCATGGACACCATCCTCAGAATGAGGTAAGTGGGGTCGGGGTCTCCAGGGTCCATTTAGGCCCCACACCTCCGACTCCCACAGGGATTTCACCAGGATTTACCTGGCATTCTCCACATGTGGCGGAGGGCCCACATGCTGCTGGTTAAATACTAGTGGCGGCAGGAAGAAGCCCTTAACTAGCCACTTAAGTGGCTCAATTGGCCTCGGAGAGGAGCGCATCCGCCAACTTCTTCACCACTGGCAAAATGCCATGGTGACAGCACACCATGCACCCTTCCTGCCCAACTTTTAAGCCCCCCGCCTCCCATTCCGCTCCTAAGGGCCCCATAAAACCCCAGCCATTGTTCTTTAGTAATTTGATGATCTTCCATTGGGTTACAGCGAATCAAGATGAAGCACAGTTTTCAGCTAAAGCAAGATTAGAGTGCTGTCAATGATTGGACCGCCATGCACGGGTGCAATTCAGTTCGCATTTTAGGCTTACACATTCTATATAGCATAATACACAACTTTGTATTATGTCCAAGTGAGGGACCCAAGGGAATTTGGGAAGCAGGGAAGTAATGAGTGGTGAGGGGTAAATGCAGACCTAATGATTGCACTGTCCTGACACATATGCAATCATTAGGCAGAGCAGAATTAGAGTGCACAGGATAAAAGACTGAGTTAGCAATTGGTGCAAATTCAGGATGCAAGGTTTAAATTTTGTCTCCATTTGGAAGTCATGTATTTTGCCCTTAATTTTAAATTTCTGTTATGAATACATATATCCAAATTCGCCATTTCACCTAATATCATTATTTCAGTTGCTGCATTAAAAATATTGAATTCTTAAGCATTTCCTATTGTTATTTTTTATGTTCACATTTAGAATAGAAACCACCTGGGTAAATTTGCCACCCAGTCATTCCACTTTTCCCAATTGGAAAGGCTTCATTGCTACCACTGGCAGGAAGGTATCATTATGCTGTGACAAATTTAGATAGGCAGTTTCGACCATGAGTCGTAGTCACTTATGGCACAGGAGGCGGCCATCTGGCCCACAGTCCATGTTGGCTCCCTGTGGAACAACCCAGTGAGTCCCACTGCCTGCTTGGCTCCCATTAATGTCCATTCAATTGTCTTTTGAAAACATTGATGTCTCTGCATCCACTACCCTCATAGGCAGTAAGCTCCAGGTCATTATCATTTGCTGTGTAAAAAAGTCCTCCCTCATATTCCTCCTGCATCTCTTGTCCAAAATCTTAAATACATGTCCCCTATACCTTGTACAATCAGCTAACAGGAAGTTTTTCCTTGTCCACCTTACCTAAACCTTTTGTAACCTTGTGCACCGCTATCAAAACTCTCCTCAATCTCCTTTGCTCCAAGGAGAACAACCACAGCCTTTCCAACGTGTCACTGAAAGCCAACATGCAGGTGCAGCAAGCAATTAGGTAGGCTAATGGTATGTTAGCCTTTATCGCTAGAGGATGTGTGTACAGGGGAAATAAAGTCTTGCTTCAATTGAAAGAATTTTGATTAGACCACACCTGGAGTACTGTGTGCAGTTTTGGTCCTCTTACCTTAGCAAGGATATTATTGCCGCAGGAGGAGTCAGTGAAAGTTCACCAGACTTGTTTGTGGGATGGTGGGACTATCCGGTGAAGAGAGATTGGGGAAACTGGGTCTGCATTCTCTAGAGTTTTGAAGAATGAGAGGTAATCTCATTGAATCCTACAAAATACTTAAAGGGATAGACAGGGTAGATGCAGGTAAGATGTTTCCAATGGTTGGGGAGTCTGGAATAGGGGATACAATTTCAAAATAAGAGGGAAGCCAATTAGGACTGAGATATGGAGATATCTTTTCACTCAAAGGCTTGTGAATCTTTGGAATTCTCTATCCCAGAGGGCTGTGGAAGCTCAGTCATTAAGTATGTTTAAATAAGAGATTGACCTATTTCTAAATACCAGTGACATAAAGGGATATGGGTCATAGTGTGGGGGGAAAAGGCATTGAAGTGGATGATCAGTCATGATCGTATTGAATGGCAGGACAGGCTCAATGGCCTATTCCTGCTCTTATGTTCCTATGTTTCTAACCTAATTTTATAACTAAAATCCTCGAAATCCCTCATCCTCATCTTTGGAACCATTCTGGTAAATCTTCTCTGCACCGTCTCAAGGGCCTGCACATCTTTCCTAATGTGTAGCGATGAGGACTGGACGCAACATTCTAGCTGGGGCCTAACCTGCCCTTTGTATAGGTTCAGCATAACTGCCCTGCTTTTATATTCAAAGCCTCTATTTATGAAGCCCAAGGTCCCATATGCTTTGCTAACTGCTCTCTCAATATGTTCTGCCACCTTCAAAGATCGATGTACATGCACCCCCACAGGTTCCTATGTTCCTGCACACTTTTTAGAATTGTGCCATTAACTCTATATTGCCTCTTCCCATCCCTTCTGTCAAAATAACTCACCTCACACTTCTCTGTATTAAACTCCACCTGTCACCTGTCTGCCCATTCTGCTCACCTATTTCCTGCTGCAGGCAATTCATATCATCTTCACTGTTTAACACTCCTCCAAGTTTGCTATCACCAGCAAGTTTTGAAATTTTACACCGTATTCCAAAAGCAAAGTAATTTATATCTAACAAGAAAAAGCAGTGGTCCTAGCACTGACCCTCACAGAACACCTTGGTCTACCACCCTCCTATCCGAAAAACAACCATCCACCACAACTTGCTGCTTTCTGTCCTTACGCCAATTTTAATCCAATTGCACCCTATTGCATAAGCCTCAATTTTGTTACCCTGCTTTTTACTTGGTGCCTTGTCATACACTTTCTTCAAATTCATATAGACAACATCCACCACATTCTTTTCATCTACCTTCCCTGTCATTACACCAAAAAAATTTAATGTAAACACAGGGATTTTTAATGTGTAAAAGTGACCAGAATTGCAGAGTTGTAAGGTTTTATGTAGCAACTCAATGGGCTGTAACTTCCTTGGAGTGGCAATCAGCATCAGACTGCCACTCCATGCCCTGTTACTTACACTAAATTTCTTCCATGCCTGCCTCACCCGACTTTCCGACTCAGGCCAGGCAAGATCCAGGCAGCACAGCTGCCCTTGAGGCCGAGTGTCGCAGTCCAGCAGAGTTGGATTGAAGGGGGGCACGCCTTGTTTTTTATGGCACTAGCCGCCGTAAGGTCCCAATGAAATTGACAGGCTTGGTAGACGGTAAGTGTCTAAGGTAAGTAATTTTGGGGAGGCGTGGTGGGGAGGAGGGTGCAGTTCAAAGGTCAGGGGTTAAAAAAATGGAGGTCCAGGGGAAATCAGAGGTCAGAGAGGGAATCCGACCTAGGGGTTGGGGGGGGGGGGGGGGGGGGGGGGGGGTTCAGACCTTGTGCCGACGGGGGGAATCCCATGTGCATGGGTGGTCGGTCTGGGTCTTTACAATGGTTACCCAGAAGTTAGAAGAGGTTTTAATTCTTCTAACTTTTTCTAGGTAACTATTTGTATAACACAGCCAGAACCATCCAAAGTTTGCAATATAAATCGCATATTTGGATGGGTTCCTAGCTCAGGGCAATTGTCCAGAGGAAATTTGCACTTCTGGGCAATTGCCATGCAAACCCTTACCTGTGAAATTCCGAGAGACATTCCCCAGTGTACCTTTGGAGCACACCCTCCCCACAATCCGACGCTGGGGAGCTTGGAAACCACAGCCCAATGAGATAGTAGGTGAACAACCAAAGAGAATATGGAACACAGAATGCTCAAGATACTGTGCTAACATATGATGCACTCTTTCCCAGATGGACAGAAATCTAATAATCTCACAGGCTTCCTGAAGATCCTGAGGCCTGGACTTTCTGTGCCCACTGGCGTTGGGCGTGTTCGGTGTTGCGAACGGACAATATGGCGAGAAAGCCAAAATTGGTTTCAAGACATTGTGTTCCTGCCATCGGACGTCGGAACTTCATGGTAATACATCAGCATATCATTATAAGTCCAGCCCACCGGATGGAAAACACGCCGGCTTGTTTCACAACAGCTTGTATAAGGTGTGCACTTGGCAAGCTGCACTTCGCTGGGAATTCAAGATTTGTTTGCTTACCTTGCTTCGGTCAGCACTTGTAGTCATCAGCGCCAGGCTTCACAGACAGCACCACATCACTTTTAGAGTGGCTCACAGGTAGGTCTCTACCTACCAGATCAACCACATGTGGGTGACTTTTCAATGGCTGCAGGGCAAGATCTTGCTTGGGGAAGTGGCCTCAGGCAAGGGAAGAGGCTGCAGGATGAGCGCTGAACTGGGATAGGAGGGTATCCCAGGGCGTGTGTGGGGGCACACATTGTTCTGTGCAAGTGGCCTCAAGATGGTGAAGGCTGAGGAGGCAGTCTCCAGAGGAGATGAGGCCAGATGAACATGTGAAGGTACGTGTGTGAGAATGGGTGGTGATGTGTCTTGAGTTGGCAGTGAATGAGATGCCAGTGAATGTGTGATGGGCTTGAGTGTGTGAGTTTAGAGTGATGAGATGGTTGCCATACCCTGGTTGCACAAATGAGAACATTCATTCTCTATCTGCACTGGATGGCCAACCTCTTCTGTGGAACATTGGCACTGATCACAACTGCCATCGCCTACGGAGACAGAGTGGTAATGTAGCTGCTCCTCCTATGGCTAGAGCAGGATAGAGGACATCACAGCTGCCTCCACGGCATCCAAAATGCACTTGAGGGCTGCAGTCTTCTTGCCTTTTGGGGCCATGTCTTCTTTGCCGCAGTTCTAGGCTGGAAGGACTGAGCGCAGCTGTACTTTAAATGTGGTGCCTGGCGGTGATGAAGCGGCGAGGTGACGGCGTGGCAGGCAAATCTGAGCCACCTGCCATCGAAATGGCGTGAATCCCAGGAATGCATAATTAATGCGGTGGGTTTGGGACAATATGGAGTGAAAAGCTGCCATTGCAGCCGGCGAGTAAAATGTTGTTTTACTCCCCCACTACCAGGCTGGGATGATTCTACCCTAAGAATCCCTATTATCTATGAATCCCTGTTTGAAAATCAATATTTACTGGTAAGCATACCAGAATGTTAGTGATCACTAGAACATTCATTTCCAATCAAAGAAATGGAAAGGATGGAGTAATTGCACTACAATGCTGCCATGCTTTATTTCTCACACAATTACACACATGAACAATTTCTTTTTCAAAATGGAAACTTTGAATTCAAATTTTGCTGCAAAAAAAAAAAAACCCCAAAAAATTCAATGCATGAAGTGAACATGCAAATTTTCTTACAGACAAGGACTTCACATGTCATATTTGTGGATGATCAACTGTGAATCATGATAGAGTCAATGGCTGTTGAACACTAGTTTAGAGGTAACGGATGAAAATGAGCAATTTGGATAAGCAGAGCTAATAGCCGAGAGGCAGGGTGGAACTGCGAGATGCATGCAGTGAGCAACAGGCGTCAGAACATGTTTGGGAGATGTGTGTTTTTTTTTAAAAAGACTGGAGATGAAAGAAATGAAGGGGAGAAATTGTAACTGAATCATAAGCAGCAGCCACCCAATGTGTAGATACTACAGTGGAAACTCAGGCTGAAGTCATGCAACCTCTGCTTGCTGTCATCACAGCTGTGCATACCAGTGTTCAAAGGGGCTTTCAGAGGGTAACATCAGTCCAGCAATCTGTCCTCCGTCATATTACTAGGATGGCTGAGGCATTGACCAATGGCAATGGCAACATGGAGCACATTCTACTGTCCTCTTTCAGGATAACAACATTCATTCTCCCACCCTGTGAGCACCCTTGCTGCTGCCCATCAGCCAGCCAAGGCTGCTGCTGCCATGCCAAGATGGCTGGGTTTTCTAGAACCAGAGCTGTACAACGTCATCCTGCAAGGTTATCAGCCGTCTCCCCTACTGAAAGTCATAAGCCTTCTACCAGCCTTGCTGCAGCCACTGGGTAAGAGTACTAGGACAAGAAAAGACACATGGAAGGTTGACACTAAGGAAATGCATAAGGGTGATAAGGTTGACTTTTGAATGCAATATTGAATAGTTTCATTTACAAATTTGGTTTGCAATGTTTGTTTTCTGGTGGCTTTTATTTTAGCATTCCAGCTAAGAGGGCATTGTGACAGAGGGAAGGTAAGGTGCAAGACTGGTGGAAATGGGAAATTGGGGCTGTGTTCACTGATACCACAGTTTGGTGAATTGATCACGGACAGCCTGGCTAAAAAGGGGAACCATTTGTTGCCTCTTCCCTTCCTCCTCCTCTGCTGTTCGCCATACAACTGGTGGTAAGGGCTGTGCCCTCATAATGGAGAAGCGTGCAGTATTCAGCAGACAACCCTAAATTAAAATCCCCTTGCCAAGTACTGCAGGGCTCTTCCAGAGCAGTCTAAGCAACAGAAGCAATGTTCAAGCACTCCAATGGTTTGCACGATGGTATTTGTGTGGCAGCATTGCTTTTGTTATGTGTATGTTGCCCACTTGTGCATTAGTTATACACCAGAGAAGTCAGACACACTGTTCCATGCTGAGGTTCAAGTTGGAGGGTCCTTGAATACTCTGGGCAGATACTGTTTCCTGATGAAAGCCCTTCTCCTCCTCCTGCTGCTTCTGGGGAGCAGGTAAGGGGGATTGCTTTTGCAGGGGACATCACAATCATCACATGCGAAAGAAAGATATCAAGTGGTGAAAAAAGCAAATGAACTCCCACTACTCCAAAATGGTCCTGTCAATACTGACAGTGCAAGAAACAGCAAATTTTGCTGTTTGTATGAAAAAAAAAAATTGAATACTCACAATAACTACATGATCACCATAACACGGTAGAGTTCCAGTTTTGACAGAAGCGTGTTGATACTGACTTGGCATGTTATCACGATCAGAAAGCCAAATGCTGAAAGGCTCTACTGTCACATCAGGTCAGTGCCCTGACTATCGCAAACAACTGGCAGTGGCTAAAATGTAGCATAACCAAAGAAAATGATTAAAATTTCACCAGTGCTTCAAAACAAAGGGTATGTGATGAACAATGCTCTAGTACTGCAACAAATTCAGTATGTCAAAAAATGTGCAGCTTAGTTTTTACTGGAAATAAGTGTGTGGAAAATATAAAAGAAATTAGGGCACAGCTATCAGCCAATGCCATATGACTGATATCAAACTGCAGGATACTGAGCAACTATAATTTTGCACCAGAAATTTCTACCTCTGCCACTCACATACTGTACTCTGGTTATCTTCTATGAACCGCACACATCTATATTGTGAAACCAAATGTTTCTGGCTCAATGCCCAGTCTGGTATGATTCATACACATTCCTTTAATAAGTTCGGCCAGAAAGAGCTTTATTCAGTTTTGGAGAGTAATGCAATGATACAAAGGGAGACATTTTAAGAAAATAATATTTTCCAGCTTATTTCATTCATACTATAACCTATAATATTCTAGTCTGTAGTTACCAGGATGTTATTGAATTTTTGCCAGTACTACTTAAGCTAGAATGCATTTCAAATAATAGAAATTTATTTCTAAAAAAAAAACTGAATTGAACTTAAATATCTTAAGGAAATAACATTTTTTCAGAAAGGAAGATAAATTATCAGCATTTTACCATATATGCCAGGTATATAATCTTTCAAATCAACAGATGTACATTTATATGAAGATAGTCTGTCTCAAATTTGTTTTGATAAATGGGGCTTAGTGCTACACAAAATGAGAATAAACCCTCTGGATACGAAGTGATATAAGCAACTATCATAAAATACTACTCTCAAGGATCAATGTAATTCAGCTAGTAGCAATCTACAAATTATTTAGAATCAATTGAACCTTTGAACCAGAGCAGTGAATTAATGAATCCCAAGACAAAAGATGAGTAACTGATGTCAGAAGCAATTTTCTTACTAATAATCAGAAAAATATACATAAGCAACCAAAAGTGAAAGGACATTCTTCACTAATAACCTAAACCTGACGCACAAGACATTTCCATCGAGCTCGCATCTCACACGGAGGAAGGCCACCACCAGAATCTTAATAAATTTTGTGCGCACTCAGGAGGGTGCCACCAGGGCTAGAGATACAAGGGGGCCAATTTTAATTTTAAGTGAATCAATTATGAGTGTGGAAAAATCAGAGCAAATGTGTCGGCACTAACCATCCTCAAGCTTATCTGAGCGGCACTGTTAATTAGTTCCAAATTAGGGGTACTCTTGTTCTGTACAGTATACTCAGATTGAAACAGCCCCCAAATTTTCACATGGGATTCCTACAGCCTGCAAGAGAGACTTTTATCCAAGCAATTTGGGAAGGATTGAATCCGGGGCAGTGGAAGTTCAATGACTAATCCCTTACAGCACCCTATACCGCACTGGGGTCTGCAATCAGCTGACTGTAAAATCCACAGCTACATTTTGTGAATACACAATAAGGATTGCAGAGTTCTCCCCATGGTGACACATCCCATTAATTAAATCCAGAAAGCTTGGGCATGAGTTGGTAAAACTAAAGCTTGGAGCCAGTGTTCCCCCTAAGCTGCACAGCCTCTCAGCGATCCATCATGTGCCACATGTTTAATTATTACAACTGCCCACATCCTGATGGTTAAATGAAGTTTACTGCCACTCTCGCCCACAAAAACTGGTAGCTGGGAAATTTAACAGACAAGAGTCAAGCATGACATGGTTAATCAGGTGGAATTAACAGCCAACATTCATTCATGTCAGTTCCTGAAGCATGAAGCTATGTCAGCACTTGTCTTTCCTGCAGACCGCTCGTCAACCCTCCCGCTCACCGTTTCCCTTCACCAACCCTCCCGCCCACTGCTTCCTTCCTTTGTCCTTCCACTCGCCACCTCTCTCCCGAACCCTTGCTGCGAGCAGGAGGGAAGCAGCTAGTGGAAGACAGGCAGTGAGCCGTAGAATTGGGGAAGGAGGGGGAAAGTCAGGAGGGGGAAAGTCAGGAGGGTTGGGGAGAGAATCAGCTGGTCAAGTGAGGCAGTGAGCTGAAAATGGGAAGCGACAAGCAGAAGGTAAGTTGGAAGAGTTAGAAGTTATCAAGGCTGGTAGGAAGATTTTTGGGCCAGTTAATATCACTGATCTAGTCATACTGCTGCAGCTGGTTTTGTAGAATTATTGAAGGAAGATTGATCACAAAGGCATTCAACACCTTAAAAACACAAGGTCATTTCTAAGCAGTTTGTAAAAAGTTTTGGATTCCTAGCCCAGATCTCGAAATAATGGAAAAGTTCTTGTGTGGTTATCTCATGGAATATTTTAAACCGTGCATACTTCCAAAAACTACTACTTCCCAAATCACTTTTATATGCAATGAAAGAGACAGTTTACTTAAAAAAGTGAACTGGTTTATTATTTCACAATTCATAGATTTTTAATCTTAAAAAAAATTGTAGGAGGAATAAATGTCACTCCTTCCCCAAAAACAGCAGTTATTCTCCAGCCTGGGATTCCATTCTCTCTTCACCACAACAATCTGTATCCCAGTTTCCAGACATCGTTTCCACCTTCAATACTCACTTAATTTACAAGGATTTTAAATTTATGATTTACTGTAAAGACCTTCACCCTCCAATTTACAAGAGCCGACCTCTCCAAAGTCACAAGACACTTTACTTCTGGCTGAATGTTTATTAATGTAAAGGAATGAGCTATTTTTCTCATTACTCATAGCAGTTTTAAGGAAAGAAAACACTCACTAAGCTGAAAAAAAAGTTGCCTTTTTCACATTTTCTACCAATTCAAAAGGCAAGCCTCCTCAGCTCATTACATTTTGAGCTTGACAAATTGAAACAGATCCTGGTCTTGTGTTGAGCCATTGCTACAAATTCAACCCTTCTTCTGTCAAATAACTAAAATGCATGCTACAATATCAAAACAAATGCCTCTCTCATGTATGGTGGTTTAGTGGTTATGACACTGAACTTAAATATAAGGGTCGTGAATACAAATGCCACCATGGTAAATTCAAAATCTAATTCAGTAAATCTGGTCACTTGTGGACTAGTTTGTTACTGTGCCAATGGCTGGGGCTGGTATGCTTTCTTCTTCTTCCATACTTATGGTAAGTTTTTTAAAATTTTTTTTTTTTTGTTTCTACTAATGGCACAAATCCACACGTTACCTTGATATTAGTGCAGGTAACATAAAATTCATTCCACACAGGGATTAAAAAAAAATTAGAGAGAAGATCACTTGGGGCCCTGAAATGTTAATGGAGGAACAGCTAGAGTTTAATCAGCCAAAGCCAAAGAGCTTGCCAGAAGCAAGCTCTTGCTGTTTTTCAGCCGAGGACCATACCATCCATTATGGCACTGCTTTGTTCAGTTATGTGAAGACTTGCAGGAAGAATTGCAGGTTCATTGACAGGTTTATCCCTCCATTAGTGAGGTGAGCCTGGTCAGTCAATAACCAACAGTGCTGTAAGCCTCTCCGGCTCAGTTACCAGATTACCAAGTCTGCCCTAAACTTGATTGCAAACTTCCTTCATCAAGCCTTTTCCTTTTGAAAGAGACTTGATTCCTATGAGATTCCATTTAGAACCCACCAGTCACCCAGGAGAGTCATTACTTGGTCATTTGGCAACTAACAAGCATAGGTTTGAGCCCTTGTTAGTGAAGAATAGGTATCCAGTGCTCCTAATGTGAGATATGGTTAAGCAGTACAGCTCACCATTAAATTTTAGTGCATTACTAGCAACAACAAAACATCAATTTGCATTTATGTAGCCCTTTTAATGTAGTAAAAAGTCCCAAAGCTCTTCATAGAAGCAGTATCAAATAAGATCTGACACCAAGCCACATAAGGTGATATTAGGCCAGATGACAAAGAAATGGACTTTAAGGAATGTCTTATAATGGAGGGAAGTGAGGTAGCAAGAGGTTTAGGAAGCGAATTCCAGAGCTTACGGTGTGGGCAGTAAAAGGCACGGACATTAATGGGGAGTGATTAAAAATGGAGACGCACAAGAGAACAAATTTGAAGGAGCACAGATGAGAGTTGCAAGACTGGAGAGGTTACAGAGATAGGGAAGGGGGAGGATATGGAGAGGTTAAAAACATGCATGAGAATTTTAAAATTGAGATGTTGCCAGGAGCCATCGTTAGGAAATAGAGAAAGTTCAAGTAAATTATATTTGTATTTGTGGGCATTAGGAATGAGTTTTTGCTTTAAAGTTTAAGTTTGATTTGTATCGGTGCATTAGGAAAAGGTCAAGTTGAGTTTTTGTTTCACTTTAAAAGGTGCCTGCATTTCTAATGAGTTTCACAACTCTAAGAGAAATTAAAGCAAACAAGAATGGAAAAAAAAACTGTGCTGTTGCCTAGCAACACGGGTCTAGAGAGGCAGGCCACCCCGCCACACACAGTTCAGTTCAGTTGAGCTGCCAGGCAGAAAGGGGCAGATAGCCAATCCCAACTAAAATTGGTTGAAAGTAGCTGCCAGAGAGAGACTGGAGCAAAGGGGACAGACAGCAAGTCCCAAGCTAAAGCAGAAAGTCCCAAATCCAGGAGAGTGGAACAGGAGAAAGTCTCAAGCAGACCTTCTGTCAAAGGAACCTGGAAAAGGTCTAGTTAAGTGAAGTTAAGAGTGAGGAGCGGAGAAAGGCTCCAAGCTTCAAGCTTAAAGAGATAAAAGTGTGTGAAAAGTCAGAAGGTCCAATGAGATAACTGAAGGTCTGTAACTCTTTGCTATGGGCATGAAAAGCAGTGGTGTACTGTTGAAGGCTGAGTCAGAGAGAGAGAATACATGGAAGAAAGCTTGAATGCATGTGGTGACCCAGGGAAGAGGAACACCAGAAGGACAGTCCAAGACGCTTGCAGAAGGCGTCTGAGAGAAAGCATCCATTTGGGAGAAGATTCCTAAGCGAGTTCTTGAAGTGGCAATTGGAAACACTTGTGTGAAAGTTGGAATTCAGTGAGAGTGATTGGCTCACGGTGTGACAAGTGTCTGGGGGAAGCTGAGATCTATTGCATCTGTTTGAGGTGGCATCTGTCACTTGGTGTGTCTGACCACAGGTCACCTATTGGTTTATATGGATCATGTACTTACTGGGAACATTAGAGAATAAGCTAGCTTTTGTAATTGTTATCCTTACAAATCTGTATATATCTGTAAAGGTATAGCTGTGGGTGAAGGAGTATTGTAATATTGTTCATCTTTTCTTGTTAATTAATGCTTTATTCTTTTGCTAACAGTTCATCAGCTGACTCCTGTGACTCTGTTCAGTAGCTACTCTCCACATAGCTAAACAAATAAATAAATGTTAGCAGCGATCAGGGTTCCAGCCTGGGATCAGATTTTTCCAGTAGTATCAGCTGGGATCATAACACCTTGTAGGTCAGCAAGCATAGGGAGATGGATGAGTGGGATTTGGTGCAATTTGGGATAAGGGCCCTCAGGTTTTGGATGAGTAGTCTATGGATAGTAGAAGATGGGAGGCCTGCCAGGAATATGTTGGAAATAATTATGTCTACAGGTAACAAAAGCATGGATGAGGGTTTCAGCAACAGATGAGTTGAGGTGGAGGCGGAGTCAAGTGATGTTACAAGGTGGAAATAGGCAGTCATAGAGATGGAGCCGATGTGATCAGAAGCACAGCTTGGGCTCAATTATAACACCAGCATCCTGCTGACTACAATACAGACACAAACCTTACGCTAAACAGTTGGAAATGCTGATGATGGAAGTTCCTTCTGTTCTGCAACCTGGCCATTGAACGTTATGTAGAGGAGCCTCTGCACAGTATTTTTAGAAACTTTTCAACCCAATTCTCAAGAGCTTCCTCATCAGATATGTGACAGATCTATCTTCAACATGGTGCAAATCTTATTTCAGGCTGCTTGCAATATTAGAATCACCTTGATGTTCTAGAAGTGCACATCCAAGGCTGCATGACAGATTTACTCCACCAATTGCTTAGTATAGGTTCTTACATAAAGTTTGTCAAATCTACACACAAGTTCCCTCTTCAAGCTGCACAGCAACAGGCTGGTGTAGGTGAAAGCCCTCCCTCCATCACTGGACAACACAAAACATCACCCATTACACTATTTTGAATGGAACCAACATTTTATGAGATCTTTAGCTTGGAGATATTGGATGCAATGATTTACTCGAGTCACCATTATCCCTTTTGCTGCAAGACAAAGGGAAGCAATGATGCACAGGATATCACTGCACACAATCCTTCAAACTGAACACAATTCTCCTAGAATTTGCACTCCCGCTAAAAGATTTTCTGTATTTTTCAAATGTGTTGATTAAATGTTAAACTTTACACAGGTGTCTCCTTTCAATTCAGACCTTTTAGCATTTGAGAAAGTTTCCATTTTCCAGCCTTCTCTGTTGTTCATCTATCCAAAGTCACCAATTTACTGATTCATTATAGTCATTACAACACAGGAGTTCATTCAGCCCATCGAGTGTAGTTCTGTGGGTAGATTTGGGCTATGGACACCAACCATTTAAATGAAATGGTTGTTACCAATTCATTTCCTGTAGAATTCTTGGAGCCAGCAGAGAAAACATCTATTTGCCTCAGCTAGATTCAAACTTGAGTTCCAGGCTTGAAAAGACACCGAGAAGAATTTTCCTGTTGGCGAGTTGGGGGCAGGGCCCACTCATCGACGCAATATTCAGGAAGGAGGGCGGACAGTGAAATCAGCTGTCTGCCCACTGACCTGTCAATGGCCAATTGAAGCTATTAACAGGGTAGTTAACCCAATTAAAGGCCCTGCCCGTCCAACCTTAAGGCTGGCGGGCAGGCCAGGAATCCTAGCGGGCTTCTGAAAAAACATGAAACCTCATCCACTGGCGGGATGAGGTTTCAAGTCTGTTTTTAAAAAGTTTAATAAAGTTTCTGTGCTTTTTATTGTCACAAGGGGGACATGTTAATAATTTTTTTATTTTTCTATTTTTGATATTTATAAAGCTTTCACCGATCTCCTTGAGACAGCACTTAATCTCAGGGAGATATGTGCTCTCTCGCGCACATCTGCGAAAGAGTGCACTTTGACAGATGGGGAATCCCTCTCCCTGCCCCGCACAGGAAGCGCATAGCACTTCCCATCAGGCAGCCCACTGGGCGGGCCTTAATTGGCCCACCCACTCAAAATGGTGATGGGGCCCGTTTTGGCAGCGATCAGCTGCCCACCCGCCCATCAAGGGCAAAATTCTGCCCACTGTGTCAAGCCAGTGCAACATCCAGTGCTACCACATCATATGTGTGAAACAAAAAGCAGCTCATTACTGATTCAGAACTCTGCATTGAATAATGTTTTTGAATGTTTAGAATATCAACCAAGAGTGATAACTCAAAACTGTTTAGGAAATTTTAACACATAAAAGCTATTCATTAAACAGAACTCCTTCAACAAAGTGACTGAAGAGGTGATTTTGACAATCTATTGTTAAAGTAACCATTAAAAAATTACTCAAGATTTTTCATGCTCCCATTAAAAAGCTGTACCAATAACTGGTTAAAATTCAAAAGTAGCCTAAAATGAATTACATTAGCAGTTGGCAGGTAAATGAACACATTTGTCATTAAAACAAAGGTGGTTAATTCTAAATCTGATTGAGATATCTATATTTCATGCTGCTTATCAAGACTTGAAAATCTGGCATCATCCCAAGATTCACAATTATAATAAACCCTTGTTACTTCCAGTAAAACATGATCCAAAGTAGTAATTGCAGCCATCATACAGGAATACGCTAGGTGGTGCATGTGGAGTAAAACACTTAAATAAATCTGTTGGATCGAATGGCCTATTCATATACATCAATTTGAAAGCTAGCAGAAATGCTGAAGAGGCTCTTTATGAAAACAGAGAAAGTTGAGTGGTTTAGTGATAATTAGATAATAAATTTTGCTGAACGTGCTTTGTTTAATGTAGTTTCTTTACTTTCAAAGTTTCCCAAACAGTTTTGGCTTGCCATACTTGGTCAGCATTGTATTTTAAAACATTCTTCAGTGCAGAATTCTAAAATTTTTGGAGCATTTGCTTCATGACATGTGATGAGTAAGTGCAGTTAAAGTGCAATGGGAAATTGGCAGCTGATAACGTAAGCTGCAGGTATACCCATCATTTGATAACTCTTATTGCAGGTTTACAAAAGCATAGAAATTATCAAAGGTGGTTGAGTGTCAAAATGAACTTTCTAGGGAGATTTAACAGAATGTCTCTTCCCCAAGGTTTTTAATTTTTGACTCTTGTGAATCTTCCAGTATTTTAGATCCTACTGTAATTCTATGTTTCAAAGCAAAAACAATTTTACCCGCAAGTGTTTCCGAGATTTTAAATGGGAAAGTATAAATTACTGTACAGACCTCAAAGCAACTTTATAAGATAAAATTAAACAGGTCAAAACTCCCTTTTAAAATAGCAGAGAAATACAGACAGTACGAATGAACCAAGCACGCATCTTTACTACCATCAAGCCTTCAATGCTTTTTTGAACTTACCAAAATAATTTGTAAGTTCTACTGGAAATAGAAATTATTGCACATTGCAACCGCTAAAAACATGGGTATCCTTTGTAATTTCTTTAAATTAAATAAAGTTAATTATTATTTGTACCATGCTCCTTATTTCCAAACCTGGCAATTCCACTATTATGGTGATAGGGAGACTGAATTAAGTCAGCTGATGCATTCACACTAGGGAACATTATCTTAATCTCAAAAAATAACTGTGACTAGTGTGGAATAAGATAAGCCTTCATACAAGACAACTGCCAGATGTGCATCAGCAAGTCCTTGTGAGGAAGATTATAAGTTTTTAAAGACAGCATTTTAGCAGCAGTTTTTAATGTAACTTCCTTGGGCAGAGGTATGAAATAAAAACACCTGCAGCTGGGTCTCTGGTATTTTTCTGCCTAGACTTCAGTGCAAAGAAGAGTGGGAGGAAAACAAAATTCAACAACGCTTAGGTCTCCCTTCATTTGGTGATTGGTTCCATCAGCCTCCAGCAGTGCATTTTGATTGATCGGATTGGGTTATGTTGATTACTTCCAATCCCAGTGAAAAAAAGTTGTCACGTGTTGAAAATTTGACTCGTCGGTTTGAAAAACTGATGCTTTGGGTGTTTAGTCATTTCTACATTGTGCCATCCTATGACAGAGTGCCAGTAAATTTGCATAAGGAGCAAAATAAGGGAAAGAGAAATTACCCAAGGAGGTTCCCATTTTTATTTCTAATATTTCTCAATGTCATTTCTGTGCATTGCCTGAATGAATCACTGCGGTTGTGATTTCACACTTCCTTCAATTTTCCCCTTATATTCCAGACAAGCAGAACAGGAGGAGGATTAGCCTCAAGTTTCAATTGAACTGGCAGCATATTAATAAGGGAGTAAAATTAATGGCCTTGTGAAGGAAACGGCGAGGAACACAAAGCACAGCTGTGCCTAAGATAGGCTGAACTTACAATAATAGCTATGTTAAAACTAGAAATAAATTGCAGCTTCCTGCAGTACTACTAAACTGTACATAAAAGACATCAAGTCAACTTTTTGTTAATTTCGGTTCTCATCAAAAACATTTTTCATTTTGCAGTAACTAAATACCAGCAAATCTACAGTGGCAACAAGAATCTGCTGTTTGACACCATATCCAATAACAATGTATTGTTCAGCAATTTCTGTGATATCACTCACTGAAAAACTGCCTCTCCATTTTCCTATATCATTGACATGTCTCTCACTAATTATTTATGCCCTATTTTTAATCTCCCATGTACTTGATGTTAAGCTAACAGTCAATGGTTACGTTTTTTTTGATGTGAGCATTGCTACCAAGGCCAGTATTTATTGCCCATCCCATTTGTGCACAATCTGTAGAATTATTGACAGGCCTTAGAGATACAACAGTTTTCTCTCTCTCCATGATGTCCTATATTTGTAGACACCTATGTACAGACTTTTCAAGTAAATCAGTCTTGCAACATTTCTACCGTCCATTCCCACGTGACAGCAGGTTGTAATGTTTGTCGACCAAAATTGTCTATAATTTAATGGCCACAGGCCGAATCCATCATTTTGTTTTAATCTCAAATAACCATTCCCCAAATATAACTTAAAATTTTATGATGTTATGTAGAAACTTCAAGGCAGAGAAAAAGGAATTCTGCACAATGTTAGATCACTAAGACAAGGTATTAACAAGTTCCTACTTCTGGATAACTGTTTCCTGCGATTTTTAAGTTAGTGCCTAATTATCTGATCTATTCAGCATTGGTTCCCTAACTAACAATATGATACCCAGATATTTGACTTCACTCTGATATCTATTAACCAGCCTCCTTAAATTGTAATAGGAGGTCTTGTGGCACAGTGCATAGTGTCCCTGCCTTTGAGCCAGAGCTCTGGGTTCAAGTTACACTACAGGACTTGACCATAGAAGATGTGTTGATAACGTGGTCAAACAGGTTATCAACCTGCAAATCCTTTGAATATGCCTGTGGCTATTGGTAAGAGCAGGAGAATCTCCTGCTCAGCCATGCTTGATGTGGACTGGCATCCAAGCTATAGCCTCTGGCAACAGGCTTGCGACTTGTTCCAGGGAAAAACTAGCTACAGAAACAGATATAAGCATTTGCTTCATAAAAACAAAAAAACTGCGGATGCTGGAAATCCAAAACAAAAACAGAATTACCTGGAAAAACTCAGCAGGTCTGGCAGCATCGGCGGAGAAGAAAAGAGTTGACGTTTCGAGTCCTCATGACCCTTCGACAGAACTTGAGTTCGAGTCCAGGAAAGAGCTGAAATATAAGCTGGTTTAAGGTGTGTGTGTGGGGGGCGGAGAGATAGAGAGACAGAGAGGTGGAGGGGGTTGGTGTGGTTGTAGCGACAAACAAGCAGTGATAGAAGCAGATCATCAAAAGATGTCAACAACAATAGTACAATAGAACACATAGGTGTTAAAGTTAAAGTTGGTGATATTATCTAAACGAATGTGCTAATTAAGAATGGATGGTAGGGCACTCAAGGTATAGCTCTAGTGGGTTTTTTTTATTTTATATAATGGAAATAGGTGGGAAAAGGAAAATCTTTATAATTTATTGGGAAAAAAAAGAAGGGGGAAACAGAAAGGGGGTGGGGATGGGGGAGGGGACTCACGACCTAAAGTTGTTGAATTCAATATTCAGTCCGGAAGGCTGTAAAGTCCCTAGTCGGAAGATGAGGTGTTGTTCCTCCAGTTTGCGTTGGGCTTCACTGGAACAATGCAGCAAGCCAAGGACAGACATGTGGGCAAGAGAGCAGGGTGGAGTGTTAAAATGGCAAGCGACAGGGAGGTTTGGGTCATTCTTGCGGACAGACCGCAGGTGTTCTGCAAAGCGGTCGCCCAGTTTACGTTTGGTCTCTCCAATGTAGAGGAGACCACATTGGGAGCAACGAATGCAGTAGACTAAGTTGGGGGAAATGCAAGTGAAATGCTGCTTCACTTGAAAGGAGTGTTTGGGTCCTTGGACGGTGAGGAGAGAGGAAGTGAAGGGGCAGGTGTTGCATCTTTTGCGTGGGCAAGGGGTTGTGCCATAGGAGGGGGTTGAGGAGTAGGGGGTGATGGAGGAGTGGACCAGGGTGTCCCGGAGGGAGCGATCCCTACGGAATGCCGATAAGGGGGGTGAAGGGAAGATGTGTTTGGTAGTGGCATCATGCTGGAGTTGGCGGAAATGGCGGAGGATGATCCTTTGAATGCGGAGGCTGGTGGGGTGATAAGTGAGGACAAGGGGGACCCTATCATGTTTCTGGGAGGGAGGAGAAGGAGTGAGGGCGGATGCGCGGGAGATGGGCCGGACACGGTTGAGGGCCCTGTCAACGACCGTGGGTGGAAAACCTCGGTTAAGGAAGAAGGAGGACATGTCAGAGGAACTGTTTTTGAATGTAGCATCATCGGAACAGATGCGACGGAGGCGAAGGAACTGAGAGAATGGGATGGAGTCCTTACAGGAAGTGGGGTGTGAGGAGCTGTAGTCGAGATAGCTGTGGGTGTCGGTGGGTTTGTAATGGATATTGGTGGACAGTCTATCACCAGAGATTGAGACAGAGAGGTCAAGGAAGGGAAGGTAAGTGTCAGAGATGGACCACGTGAAAATGATGGAGGGGTGGAGATTGGAAGCAAAATTAATAAATTTTTCCAAGTCCTGACGAGAGCATGAAGCAGCACCAAAGTAATCATCGATGTACCGGAGAAAGAGTTGTGGAAGGGGGCCGGAGTAGGACTGCAACAAGGAATGTTCCACATACCCCATAAAGAGACAGGCATAGCTGGGGCCCATGCGGGTACCCATAGCCACACCTTTTATTTGGAGGAAGTGAGAGGAGTTGAAGGAGAAATTGTTCAGCGTGAGAACAAGTTCAGCCAGACGGAGGAGAGTAGTGGTGGATGGGGATTGTTCGGGCCTCTGTTCGAGGAAGAAGCTAAGGGCCCTCAGACCATCCTGGTGGGGGATGGAGGTGTAGAGGGATTGGACGTCCATGGTGAAGAGGAAGCGGTAGGGGCCAGGGAACTGGAAATTGTTGATGTGACGTAAGGTGTCAGAGGAATCACGGATGTAGGTGGGAAGGGACTGGACAAGGGGAGAGAGAAGGGAGTCAAGATAACGAGAAATGAGTTCTGTGGGGCAGGAGCAAGCTGAGACGATCGGTCTACCGGGGCAGTTCTGTTTGTGGATTTTGGGTAGGAGATAGAAGCGGGCCGTCCGAGGTTGGGCAACTATCAGGTTGGAAGCTGTGGGAGGGAGATCCCCAGAGGAGATGAGGTCAGTGACAGTCCTGGAAACAGTGGCTTGATGTTCAGTGGTGGGGTCATGGTCCAGGGAGAGGTAGGAGGAAGTGTCTGCGAGTTGACGCTCAGCCTCCGCGTGGTAGAGGTCAGTGCGCCAGACAACAACAGCACCACCCTTGTCAGCAGGTTTGATGACAATGTCAGGGTTGGACCTGAGAGAATGGAGTGCAGTAAGTTCAGAGAGAGACAGGTTAGAATGGGTGAGAGGAGCAGAGAAATTGAGACGACTAATGTCGCGCCGACAGTTCTCAATGAAAAGATCGAGAGAAGGTAAGAATCCAGAGGGAGGGGTCCAGGTGGAGGGAGAATATTGAAGATGGGTAAAAGGATCCGTTGAACTGGGAGAGGACTCCTGCCCAAAGAAGTGAGCCCGGAGACGAAGACGGCGGAAGAAGAGTTCAGTATCATGCCGAGCCCGAAATTCATTGAGGTGAGGGCGTAAGGGTATGAAACTAAGTCCTTTGCTGAGCACTGAACGTTCAGCATCGGAGAGGGGAAGGTCAGGGGGTATAGTGAATACACGGCTGGGGCTGGGATTGGAAGATGGGGTGGGGACGGAGGGACAGGCAGGGGTGGAGGGTCCTAGATGGGTGTTGGTGTCGATGAGTTGTTGGAGCTTGCGTTCCTTAGCACTTGAGAGAAACAGAAAAAGTTTCTTGTTGAGGCGTCGGATGAGCCGAAGAATAAAATGAAACTGGGGGCACGCGCAGCTTTGAAAAAGGGTACGGCGGTGCTGCTGGAGGGAGAGGTCGAGTGTGTTCATATGGCGGACATTTGCTTCACCTGCCTCATGCATCTCTAGGTGCAGAAAGAGAATCGAGAAGAAGTAAGTTGTAATTTCAAAAGCAAAATGTGCCTAGAAAAACAAAGCAATTTTGGAAGGTTCCTTAAAACTATAGATACTTTTCTGATTTTAAGAAAAAAAAGCATTACATATTTTACTAAATCTACAATGATGCTGCAAAAATACTGTTGCCCACTACATGGGTTATCTTCTGTGGCTGGTTGGCAAAATATGTGCCTAGGACACAAATGTAGTCAACTGCAACCAATTTCATGATGAACCATTTTGTTAGTTTTAAAAAATGAATTTGGCAATCTAAATACCTGAGACGCCAAGCTTAGTTGTAGCAGTTTGTCATATGCAGAATATATTGGTTAAACTATAATGGATTTATTCCCTGCAGTGAAGATCTTATTCCATCAGTCGCCCACTGCAGAATCCACAATGTGCATCACTGACTAATCAGAGCTCAAGGAAAGGCAAAGGCTACTCTTCCCAACCCATCCAATGATTGGATAACATATGCAAGCAGTGATGCAACTTATTCTAGAGATAAAAACAAAAAAACTGCGGACTTACGAACTTATTCTTCTGAAATCACAAAAGCTAATGGGCAATAAAAGAATCACTGAGCTTTGCAATTCCTATTCTAACAAAATGTAGATCTCAGTCCCAAGCCATATTATTTTGGGAGAGTGATCAAGGTTTAAAACTAGAAGCTTTATGAAAATATTAGTATGTTGTTTGCTCCTTTCAAGTAAAATTTCTTGCACCCTGAGGAGCTCTACTTGCATAACAATTTGAATATAAAATAAGGACACTGGGTCACAAAAGGAGATATTAGGGCAGATGATCAAAAGCTTCAAAGAGGTACATTTTAGGGAGTGTCTGAATGGGGGAAAAGTGAGGTTGAGAGATGGAGAGGTTTAGGGAGAGAATTCCAGAGCCTAAGGCCTAGGCAGCTGATGCAAAGCTACCAATGCTAGGAGTGATTAAAATCGGAGATGCTCAAGTTAAGTATAGATATCTCAGAGTTGTTGGGCTGGAAGAGATTACAGAAATAGGGAGGGGCAAGGTGATGGGAGAGATTTAAAAACAAGGTTGAGAATTTTAAAATCAGAGTTGTTACTTAACCAGGAGCCAATGTAAGCCAGTGAAACAGAGGCGATGGGTGAACAGTCTTGATGCAAGACTGACATGTATGGCAGAATTTTGGGTGACCTCAAGTTTATAAGAGGGTATAATGTGGGAGGCTGGCCGAGAGAGTGTTAGAATACATGAGTCGGGCTAGAGATAACAAAGACATGGATGAGGGTTTCAGCAGCAAATGAGCTGAGGTGGGAGTGGTGCCTGGCAATATTAGAGCTGGAAGTAGGTGGTCTCAGTGATGACGTGGATAACCCATAGGCAAAGCAGAAATCTAACGCAGTGTTAGACTGCTTATCCGACATTCAGTACTGGATGAGCAGGAATTTCCTCCAATTAAATATTGGGAAGATTAAGAAATTGTTTTCACACCAGCTCCAAATTCCGTTGCCTAATCACCGACTCCATCCTTCTCCCTCTCAACAGTCTGAAATTAAGTCAGCCTGTTCGCAACCTTGGTTTCACATTTGATCCTGAGATGAGCTGCCGACCTCACATTCATGCTATCACTAAGATCACCCACTCCCACCTCCTATCATCACTTGACTTCGCCCCCCTCAGTTCATCTGCAGCTGAAACCCTCATCTATGTCTTTGTTACCTCTAGGCTCGGTTACTCTACTGCACTCCTGGCTGATCAAAGGTTATAGGGTAAAGGTAGCTAAGGGTAAAGTTAGCTAAGTGGATATAAGGCCACAATCAGATCAGCTGTTACCTTATTGAATGGTGGAGCTGGCTCAAGAAGCCAAATGGCCTACTCCTGCTGCTTTTCTTATGATCTTATGGTTTCCCACCTCCTGTCCTCCTTAAAATTGAGGTCATCCAAAACTGTGCTGCCCATGTCTTAACTTGCAGCAGATCCTGTTCCGTTATCACCCTGTGCTCGCTAACCTACATTGGCCTCTGGTCATGCAACATCTTGATTTTAAAATTCTCATCCTTGTTTTCAAATCCCTCCATGGTCTTGCACCTCCCCATCTCTGTAACCTCCTCCAACCCTACAACTCTTTGAGATATTTGCATTCCTCTAATTCTGGCCACTTGTGCATTCCCAATTATAATTGCTCCATTGTTGGTGGCCAAACCTTCAGTTTCCTCAGCTCCAAGCTCTGGAATTCCCTCCCTACACCTCTCTGCCTCTCTACATTGCTTTCCTCCTTTAGATCACTTCTTAAAGCTTATCACTTTGACGAAGATTTCGGTCAAGTGATCTGATATCTCCTTATGTAGCTCAGTGGCATGCTTTATTTTATAATGTTCCTGCAAAGCACTTTGGAATGTCTGATTATGTTAAAGATGATAGATAAATAAGTTTTGTTGTTTGATGAAGTTTTTGAAAACATTCATGGACCATGAGACACCTGGATTAATTGATCCACAAAATGGTTTTTCCCACCCTTCATTTTCTCCATATTTTTACAGCAGCAACAGAGATAGCACATACTGAAATGAACTGCTATTCTCTTGGTGTCTAGACACTACCATAAATGTTAGTTGCATCCACATACCAATAGGATAGCAGATAATCTCAATATTTGCCATGATGAAAATGTTAGATTTTGACTGCCAGCACGTATTGCGTTGTTTATGACATAACATTAACCCCAACTAGAAGGCAGCCCGAGAGCGTGGAATTCACCAACTGTCAACCTGTAACACTGTCATGATCCATATTGGATTTACTTTGATTTGTGCTTGAAATAGTAGAAAAAAATGTAAATTTCTCAGTTATTAAATGTCAAACTTAATGTGAACATCTGTCCAAAAATTCTGTCCAAAAATAACTAGTCTATTTAAGAAAAAATCATTTAATTATATTTTTATTTCAGAACTTTGCATCTGTAATATGTATTGTAATGAAGCAGTCAATTAAATACAACATAAAATGGTCTCTGCTGCTGTCTTCACAATAGAAAAATGCACACTTCAGAGTACTCACGAGGTCACCAGCCCACCCACTTGGAAAAATAGCCCACCCACTTTCAAAAATAGTAAGCAAACTTCTTGGTAACCCACACTATTCAGGCTTAACACCTACTTAGAAAAATTCCCAGGGAAAACCCATAATGCAGCACAGCTTGTGAGAAATGTGAGACCAAATCTACACTGTGTGAACATGTTAATGAAATTTAGCGTTTCATGAGTTCTCATACAAGGAACGGAATTAATCCCCTGAAGTAAAAACTAGTTAAACTGTCCTGGAACATCTTTCTCCTAGCCAATCTGCCAACCACCAGGTCTGCAATCTTCCTGATCCATATGGATCAGTATTAAAACAGGGAATGTGTTTATACAATAAGCCACAAGCAGAAATAATCATAGTTAATAGCAGGCACACAAATTTCATTGAAAATATTTGTGGGAAAGAGAAAATTGATCTTCAGAGAGCATTTATTTCCTCTTAGTTTTTCCCTGAATAAAAAATTACGGGTACAACAAAAACATTAAACCATGTGACTTGAGGGTAAAACAAATCCAAATCAACTTTATATCGCTCGCCCGAACCCTCCCATCCGGCCCGCGACTCCACCCTGGCTACCCCAATAGCTTTATGTCTGCCATGCTGCTTCACTTCCTCATCAGATAAGCGAAGCCCTGGATCTCTCCATGATTCTCCTCCATAGCGCTCAGCTAACACATAGCATACTTCCAAATGATGGAAGCAATAATGTTAATTATTTTCTCCGTTCCCAAACAGAGGTCAGCTCTTATATAACTCAATTCACACAGGAGAAGGGCAATTCAAATCACAGTCCATGCTGAGTTTCAATTCATAATTCTCTGTATTAAGTAGAGTCCACCGCACTGTCTAGATTCCAGCTCTCAATTTAAACTGCAGCATTCGCTTTTAGCAACCTAAATACTGTGGAGTCCATTTCTATTTTTAACTACTATAACCTTGATTCCAGTCTGGAAGCTTCTATTTTTGGCTGCACTGGCCTAGATTTCAATCCATCAGCACTGACTAGTGTTGTAGGGATGATCGTATATCCGACATTGTCACATGATAGTTGCTCGTAATGGCTGCGCAACAGTCAAAACATCCAGCTCAATGCAATATTTCATTATGGACATGGACTATGCTGTTCAATCAAGAAAATCTCAAAACTTGATCAATCAAAAACAAAAGCAAATCTCATCGCCATGAGTAGTGGCAGACTTCCTTTCCCCCTCCCATAACTGTTGTTGAAAGTAGGGATGTTAGCCATGTCAACTATTAATGTGTTGTACAAACTACAAAGTAAGCAGTTTAATTTCAACAAAAATCTAACAACATTGACAGGGAAACTGACACAAAAGAGCTGAAATTCATCTCAGGTCTGCAATTTAACATCAATATCGGATTCTGTTTATAGCAGGGGGCAAACCAATACCACCCATTTTGCAGCACAATCCACAATGAATTTCCGCCCCAAGTTTCTTCATTTCTCTAGGATTTAGTGGCATTACACATACAATTAAAGAATTGAGAGCAAATTATAAAAAAATAATAAAATTATAGCAAATTATAAAATAAAACGCAGCATCAGTGAGGCATCATGTTTCTGAAGTAGTAAACAGCAATAAAATCAGGCCTGATGTCCTATCAGGAGGCAGTGCAGGCAAACATGCAATCACATAAATGATCCACTATTAAAACCATATAAAATTAATATTGTTATGATCCCAGCCGATGTTACTACTGGACAAGTCAGATCCGAGGGTCGAACCTGGCTTGATAGATCCTAACTTTTATTTTTTGTTTAGAAATGTGGAGTGGCTACTGAACAGAGTCACAGGAGTCATCTAATGAACCTTTAACAAAAGAATAAAGCATTTATTAACAAGAAAAGATGAACATTACAATACTTCTTCACCCACCAATATAACTTTACAGATATATACAGATTCATAAGGATAACTCAAGTTACAAAAGATCCCTTATATTGTCATGTTCACAGTAAGTGCACAGTCCATGTAAACCAATAGGTGACTTATGGTCAGGCACATGACACTGAAACCAAGTGACAGATGCCACCTCAAACAGATGCTATGGGTCTCTCCTCAGCTTCCCCCCAGATGCTTGTCACACCATGAGCCAACTGGTCTCACTGAACTCTGTCTTTCACACAAGGGTTTCCAATCTCCACTCTCGAAGAACCTACTTTGGAATATTCTCCCAAATGACGCTTTCTCTCGGATGCTTTCCACAAGGGTCCACCTCCAGGATTTCAAACTCTCCTTCCAAGATTCCTCTCCCTTCGATTGTTACATGCATTCAAGCTTTCTTCACGTGCTCGTTCTCAGATACTCAGCCATGCCAACAGAACACCACTGCTTCACTTGCCCATAATGTAGAGTTACAGACCTTCAGCTGTCTCCTTAGATCTTTAGGCTTCTTGCAAGCCTACTTTGCTTTAAGTCTGCGTCCTACAGCCTTTTCCCTTTAAGCTTGGAGCCTTCCTCTCTGCTCCTTACTTTCACTTCCACTGAACAGGGCCTTTTGCAGACTCCAGCTCTTCCTTTGATTAGAAAGTCTTCTTGGGACTTTCCTTTTTGTCCCACCCCCTGGTTTCTGGGTCCCTCTCCTGTTCTTTTGGGAAATCTTCTTGTGCTGTGTCCAGCTTCTCCTGGTTCCTGGCTTCAACTGAACCAAAAAACTGCTGTTCTGCTTTTTCCTGTCTCTGTGTAGGCCTCCTGTTGCTAGACAACAGCACAGTTTTTCTACCTTACTTTTGTTTTTATCTACCCTTCAAGAGTCATAAAACCTCAATAAAATACAGGCATCCTTTACAGTGAGACTAAAATGCAAGTTCCCCCTTTCTTAACACATCAATATAGAAATACAAATTAAACTTAAAAGCTAAAACTCATTCCTAGCACCCACAAGTACAAATATAATTTAGTTAAACAATCTCCAGTTCCTAACAATATCAGAATGAAGTTTCTTGAAGTAACAGAGAACTGGCATTCATTTCTATGCCCCCTTGCAGATACTCACAAGCTAAGCTGGAAAAAGAATTGAAGCATGTGTTTGATCTGCAAGCAAAAATGATCAGGTTTCTGAATGAAAAGATACATTACTGATGAATCCTACATTTTATTTGCAGGCCTGGTGTTTCTGGTTGACTTGAAAAATTACCTCAACAAACAATCTCTGAAAAGATGCCACAACTACAGCTCATTTGAATGTGTTTTTGGTTTTGAAGCAAGTTGAAAATGGCAAAGAAAGAGTGACCCACAAAAAATAGAGTGTTTGAATAGCTTGAAAATATCAAACTTATGAAATCAGGCACTGACTACAGTGAAACCTTTAAGTTAGGGGCACCTAAGCGACTTGCACCAAGTGTCATTTATTTGCAGGTAGCCTTATTTTCCAAATAGTCATTGTAGTACAATAAACCCGATGAGCCAAGTCTCCCAGGATTGGCTGCATCTCCTGCAGCATCCCTTCTTTTTAAATTGCTCTCACCTGGGACTAATTCTGCAGCCAAATCACCAGGATGTGACTACAGTTCATTTTCGCTTGGCCTAAATAGCCAAGTGGTTATGGTACTGGGTTTGTAACTCCAAAATCAAGAGTTCAAATCTCACAATGGCAAACTATGAAACAATGTAACTTCATCTGAATAGGAACAGATGGAAACATGTTTGTACTCGAAAGAGCTACAGTTCATTTTTCATTTGCTGGGTTTCCAAGTTCATTAGCATCTGAGATCCTTTTTCATTGAGGGACACAGATCCTGGGATCTGATTAGTCGGTAGCTTGCTCAGGGTGAGGTGGTTGCTCTGGGGCCAGAATGCCCAAACTGGGGGAGGGATGGATTGATGACTTGCAGACCCCAATGCAGGACCTCCTCCTTCCACTTGTTGCAACTGTTAATGTCTGTAGTTCTGCAGGGTGCTGAGGGGGCTATTAGCAGTTAATTAATATCTGATGCTCTGATGGAGTGAATATGATTCTCCAGACAGTAAGGGCAGGGGGGTGGCTCTCAGCAGGCACCCTGCCCCTTTCCAGTCAGGCAATGAGAGCCTTTAAATGAGGCCATCCATCCCCTTTCCTACCACACCTGCCCCCCAACCCCATAAGCAACCCCAACAGAGTTTGCTTTTTTGGCTTCTGCAAGGTGTGTCCCTCTTGCCACTGGGTGAATACCTGCGGTGGTGGGATAAAGCCCTTAAATGTGCATTAATCGTGCACTTAAGAGCCTCAATTGGTGGACCAGCAAGATGACTATCCATGTGCCTTCTCACCATAGCCTTCATCAGGGCAGTGGTGGGAAGGTGGCAGGGGTCCTCACCCACTAACCTACCATCTGATTCAATGCTCTCCCGCTACCAAACACACTACAGGGAGAGGGGATTAAATTCAGCCCCATGTTGTTGCCCCTGTTCCTGGTTCTGCACAGAATGATGGTGTCCAAGCTAACCACATCACCACCAGCCCCCTTCCCCTTCTCCTCCCTTTCTCTTTCGCTCCAGAGACCCTATTCCCCATCTTTGCCCACTGTATACTGAAACCCACCCATTCCTGGGACAACTCCCTCTCCACCATATATTAGATAGCCTCCCTGAATGTCAGCACTCACAATTAAACACTCCAGTGAGCGCTATGTAAATAATCTAGAGTCAGCACACTGGGGCCTAAGACCCATTTTGCAGAAGCATTGGTCATTTTGTGCAGTTAATGACTTTTGTGGAGTGGCCAGTTCTTTACCCTACATATGATCACAGAGAGAGAGAGGGGTTTCTCTGCCACTATGGATATTAGTTATAAATAAAAATTCATTGCACAAAAGCTGTTTTACTTTTCCCCTATCTGTTGATACCTATAGGTCAAATGTTTTCAGTCGCAAACAAATCTGGTGATTTGAAGGCTATCCATGGTCTGTAACTTGAGTGTGTGCATGAGTTCAAGTGGCAATTCATATTAATTACAATGTAACTTTTAGGGGCTGTCAACAAATGTATTTGTTTTTCTGGGGGCGTCCCTTTATACAAGTTTGACAGTAGTTTCAAATCAAGATTAGCTGGCTTCATAGGGTCACCCTAGCTATCTGTTTTCCACATCAATTGTACTAGAGCTTCACAGTATTGATGATTCATCATTAGAATTGATTGAACTTCAAAATAGCTCTATTCTCAAAGATCAGATGCAATATTACACTTTGCTGAACGCCTATAGATCACTTCATGTAAACGACAGTAGGGTACATTTGCCGGTACAAACAGATTTGCTCTTTAAGCCAACAAAAAACTTGCGGGGTAATTTCAGTCACGAGCCAGGTCAAGTGCAAAGACACTCCCCGGAGGCAAGTTTCACATTGTCTCAGTTGAACACTGCATGAAGTGTAAATCCAGTTAATGGTTACAAAGTGCTCAGCTGGACTTCATGGGAGTTGTACTAAGCTTTTTGACCTCAATTTAAATGTCAAGAGGCCAGGGAAATTGTTCTCTGAGATCTCTCAACATTTTGTAAATGTGCATGACACTGGGCGTACACAGAACTCTACAACAGGATAGTTAAAAGTTTAAAAACAAAAAAACTGCGGATGCTGGAAATCCAAAACAAAAACAGAATTTCAAGTTCTGTCGAAGGGTCATGAGGACTCGAAACGTCAACTCTTTTCTTCTCCGCCGATGCTGCCAGACCTGCTGAGTTTTTCCAGGTAATTCTGTTTTTGTTTTAGTTAAAAGTTTGTCAGACAAGTTGTATTTCCAGGTTCTGACCCAAATTCAAGACTTGTTGCTGCAGTATAAATGTAAATGCAACTTTGGTTCTACATGCATTCATTGTTTCAAAACTCACGCAAATACTTATCATTAGATAATTATCGGTAAGAAAGGCCATTCATCTTATCTGAGTTTATCCATCCAGAAAGACCCTACATTTCTCTCCCATTGTAGCTCTACCTATTTCATAAATGGTCCAGGGATTTTTTTCCCCCACTACCACATCTGTAAGTTCATTCCATGTATTGATAGCTCCAGGTGAAGACCACCTTAATACCAGACTTTACCTCTTACTAGTTTCTGAGCTTATATCCCTTTGAGCCATTCATACAACTTCATTAAAGTAATAACCTTAGCTTCTAACTTCTCAGACACTTCCTCTGTAGAATAAAAAGCCCGAGTTTCTCTAGTCTTTGCCTCACTATATTGAGGATTAGCCCCTTTGCTTTTCTCTGCAAAGTTTTCAGCATTTGAATGTCTTCTCTATTCTTCAGGGAATACCAGACACAATACTCAAGGTAGAGTCTAACCAAAGTTCTGCAAAGTTTAATGATAACCTCCTTTACAAGAATTGGTATCATGCTTCACATCAATTATAATTTAGCACTCTATTGACTGATTAAATCTACTTAAATTAAACTAAATTACCTTATTTAATGAGTGATAAGGGTGGCACTGTCTACAATAAAATATTCCTTGAATTCAATGTAATTGCTTATACGTAGCTGTGAAAAATATGAAAATCATCCTGTTTGATGTCATAATCTTCTGCTATGCTGTACAAATCTATTATTAAGACTTTTGATGGTACTACCAAAAATTGATTACTTAAGAACCTGTTTCTCCACATTAAAAGGGAAACAACATCCAAATATTTGCCTGTAGCTTAAAGGGAATTTAAGTCACCTTTTTGAGAGCTGGTTGGATGCAATGATACAAACAAGCAGTTCTGAAAGGTTAAGATGTTAAAACCTAAGTATCAACAGAGGGGATCAAATACTTGAAAGTTGACTGACTCTAAACTAGAGACTCTTGTTGGTGTTAAGTGGCCGCTTCATCCACTGGCACAGAAATAAATATATTTGGTGGTTTTTGGCCAGTTCAGTAGTTCTTAACTACTTGTGTAGAGGTAGCCACATAAAGTCTCAACAAGGGGTTGAACCTCATATTATTAGATGCTGATCTGAATTCTCTATTATTAAGAGATATGGAAGCCTTTTAATCTACTGTCAATCAATGAGTTGCAAATTAAGTGTTGTTATCCAGAGGAATCTGCTACATTGCTCTTATATCACCACCTACAATTTTAATTTAATTAAACTGAATTATAGATTAAGACATAGGTCCAAGGCAGTGATTGTTCATACATTACCTGAAGACTTGTAAAGCATGAGGTCTTGTTTCATTATTTACTGAGAAAATTAGTGTTCTGTTCAGCCTTGGACAATGTTGTCATCTTACCAGATACAATGCACATACTGTCTCAACGAGCAAGGACTCATTTTTAAGTGTTCCTTGCACTGAACGTGCAAAAAAAAATCTTGCACAGGCACACATTTCCAAAGGTAGCAAGTGGGCTGCAAGCATACAAAAGGCGCACCAAGTGAAAAAACCTTACAGTCAACAATAATTAAAAAACAAAAATAAATACACAACTAACATTCTCAATATTATGTAAAGTATCTAGTCAATAAAATCTTCTAAATTTCAAGAATAGACAGCAGAAAATTCTAGTGTCTGACTCTGCATCCACATAGCTCAAACTGTCAGTAAACAGAGCTAAAAGGAGTCGTTTGAAGCATATATAATTTCCTATTAATAGTAGGAGGCAGCAACAAATATTATTGGCAGATTATATAAACAAATTATAAATATTAATCCTGATTCCCTCCATTCCTGCCCTAAAAACGTCATCCTTCTGTTTAGATACAATTGAATTATATTTGCTCATCAAATTCCACAACCAAGAAATCCCCAGCTGCTGTCAGCAGGAATTACGGGAGCTAAACCCGTCATCTTACCTCCATATGTTTATTTTGCCAAATGCTAATCCACACAGATCACAAATTCATGGATGATCTAATATTTTGAAACCACCCTACTACATAGGTGGTCAGTGAAGTGGAGTCTGATTATATTTGATAGTTAAATTAATCTTTTTTGAAGGCTGATATATTTAGCACAAGCCAAATTCACTTTAGATCCAAAACAATGTAATCAAAATTCTAGCAGAATACTTGGTTATTAAATGTTAAGATTAACATTTTATATATAATATATGCAATAATGATTGCCTTCTACAGATTTCCAAGCAAATCCACATAAAAAAGACTGTGCTTAATGACTGTATATACTGACATGATACAGAAGACTAAGTACCAATAAACCATTAATAGAACCATAGTAAGGTTACAGGAGGCCATTCAGCCCATCTTGTCTGCACCAGCAGAAAAACCTAGCCGCATTTTTTTCTAATCCCACCTTCTAGAACGTAATCCATTGCCTTTGTATGTTACAGCACTTCAGGTGCTGATCCAGGTACCTTTTAAATGAGTTGAAGGTTTCTGCCTCAACCACCAATCTGGGCAGTGAACTTCAGGCACCTACCACTGTCTGGGTTAAAAAGTGTTTCCCTCATGTCCCCTCTAATCCTTCTACCAATCACCTTAAATCTGTGCCCCCTGGTAATTGACCTCTCTGCTAGGGGAAACAAATCTTCCCTGCCTAATATACCACATTAAGTACAATAAACATTGTTAGTCATTCAACGTCAGGAGTTGTAATGCTTAGTCACTCAATTACAGTTGTCCTTAAATGTTATTGTTTTCCTTTTGTTCATAAATGCTAGCCTCCTCAGCCAGTGCAAAAAAACACAACCCAATTCACATGGAGAAAAGCATTCAAGGCATTTTAGCAAAGATAACCATTATATCCAAACTAACAATGTTTCAAGCAGTCAAGAATGAGTGTTATAGATTTTCCATGAGGTCCAATTAACATGGATGGCATTTACCTCATGAATATGGCATTATAGCAAATCTACAGCCATGAAAGAAAAAGGATTAATAGCAAAAATTCCAAGTACTAATCAACTCATTAGAATTGGAAACAATATTCTCTACATGTTGGGAGCAATGCCCTCCTAATGTAAAGTACAACAACAAACTACAATAAAAACATTGAATTTACTATTCTCTAGGGGTATGCAATGTCAAAAAGAATTATTCATCAGTGATTACTCCTCTTTCCAAAAGTTCAAACACAGTATACTGAAGCAAAAACATTTTATAATCAAAAGCATTATACTAGAGGCACTGGTTTACAACTGGTACCAGCTGGCAGGAATGTGACATCAGTAGATCAGAGTTATACTCCTGACTAGTCAAGGAAATTAAAGCTCTGCATGAAAGTGACACAGCAACATTCATAGAGACCCAAAAAGTTGTCTAAGTGCTGAACAGCTCATAAAACAAATCGCTAACAAAAAGCAGGATAAATTCATTCAGGCCATTTACTAGCCCATCATTAACAAAGGGATGGAAGGTGCCATAAATAGTGCTCTTAAGCAGTTCTTACTCAATGATGCTCAGTTTGGCATCCACCAGGACCACTCAGCTCCATTTTTCATTACAGCCTTGTTCCAAACATAGACAAAAGAGCTGAATTCCAAATGAGAAGTGAGAATAAAATGCTCAACATCTAGGCAGCATTTGGCAGAGTGTAGCATCAAGGAGTTCTAACAAATTTGAAGTCATTGAGAACCCAAGAAAAATGCTCCACTCGCTGGAGTTTTACCTAGCAGAGTGAAGATGCCTGTGGTTGCTGGAGGTCAATCATTTCAGCCCCAAGACATTGCTGCAGGAGTTCCTCAGGGCAGTGCCCTCAGTCCAACCATCATCAGCTGCTTCATCAACAACCTTCCCTGCATCATAAGGTCAGAAGTGGGGATGTTTGCTGATGAGTGCTCAGTTTCAGTGCCATTCACAACTCTTCAGAGAATGAAGCCGTTTATGCACCCATGGAGCAAGACATGGCAACATCCATGTTGGACGTTGCTTGCATTAGTAAGTGGCAAGTAACCTGCATGCAACACAACTGCTTGGCATAAACTAACTCCAACAAGAGAATGTCTAACCACTACCACTTGACATTAACAAACATTGCCATCGCTGAATCCTCCACCATCAACACTCGGGGTGTCACTGTTGACCAGAAACTGAACTGGACCAGCCATACAAATACTGCAGCTACAAGAACAGATCAAAGGCTGGGTTATCCAGCAATGAGTAATTCACTCCTGAATCACCAATGCCTTTCCACCATCTATAAGGCACAAGTCAGGAATGTGATGAAATACTTTCCACTTGTTTGGATCAGAGCAGCTCCAACTACACTCAAGAAGCTCGATACCAGCCAGTACAAAACAGCTTGCTTGATTGGCACACCCTCCACCACCTTAAACATTCACTCCCTCCACAGCAGACACACAGTGGCAGTGATGTGCACCATATACGAAATGCACTGCAGCAATTCACCAAAGCTCCTCTCAACAGCACCTTCCAAACCTGTGACCTTTACCACCTAGAAGGTCGTTGATGAAGCAGCTGATGATGGTTGGACCGAGGGCACTGCCCTGAGGAACAATGTCTAGGGGCTGAAATGATTGACCTCCAGCAACCACAGGCATCTTCACTCTGCTAGGTAAAACTCCAGCCAGTGGAGCATTTTTCTTGGGTTCCCATTGACTTCAAATTTGTTAGAACTCTTTGATGCTACACTCTGCCAAAGCAGATGCATAGGAATATCACTTGCAAGTTCTCCTCCAAGACACAAACCATCCAAACTTGGAAATATATCACCATTCCTTCACTATCACTGATCAAAATCCTGAAACTCCCTAATAGCACCATTCTTGCACCAGATGAGCTGCAGCTGTTCAAGAAAGTGGTTCATCACCACTTACTCAAGGGCAATGAGGGATAGGGAACAAATGCTGGCCTTGCCAGCAATACCCACATCCCATGAAAGAATTTTGAAAAACTCCTCACTTGCCTGGATGAGTGCCGTTCCTACAACACTCATGAGGCTTCACACCAAGTTGGACAAAGCAGCCCACCTGATTGGCACTCCTTAAATATTCACTCCTGCCACCACTGACCCATTGTGTCAGCAGTGTGTACTATGTACAAGATGCATTGCAACAGCTCACTAAGATTTCTTTGCCAGCACCTCCAAAACCCACTATCTCTACCACTTAGAAAGACAAAGCCACCAGATGTATGGGAATATTACCACCTGCAAGTTCCCCACCAAATCATATACCATTCTGACTTGGAAACATGTCCCTGTTCCTTCACTATCTCTGTTCAACATGCTGGAACTCTCTCCCTAAGTGCATCGTGGGAGTGGCTATGCCATTGATTTCTGCACTTCATGCCATTCTCTTAAATTAAATTTGAGTAAGTCAAATGGGGAGGCAGTGTCATAGTGGCATGGTCACTGGACTGGTATTCCAGAGACCTAGGTTAATGCTCTGGGGACCCAGATTTGAATCCCACAGCAGATGGTAGGATTTGAATTCAATAAGTATCTGGAATTAAAAGTCCAATGATGGCCATGAAACAATTATGGATTATCATAAAACCCCATCTGGTTCACTAATGTCCTTTAGGGAAGGAAATTTGTCATCCTTACCTGGTCTGGCCTACGTGTGACTCCAGACCCACAGAAATGTGGTTGATTCTTAAAAATGCCCTCTGAACAAGGGCAATTAGGAATGGGCAATAAATGCTAGACAGCGACGCCCACATCCCACGAGTGAATATAAAAAAACCCTTGATTTCCATTTGTGAAAAGCCAACCCTGCTTTGCAACGAATGCAACATGTCCTATAAATAGCTTTCAATGCCAGCAGCATGAGGTTTCTAAAAACAATTAAATCCACCGATGTCAAGAGGGCATTTCTCATGCCTCATTAACAGTTCACCCTACCTCCATCAATTATAAACTACAAGATGATCAAGACCAACTACCACTATGTTGAATACTGGCATCTATGACCTTTGTCTTCATGCACCTCACACTGCAAGTTATGGAAGTTGGGGCACTTATATTAAGTGTAAATCCATGAGCCCGTTACATTCAACATGCTAATACTAAAGCATCGTGGCATCATGATTTGGGATTTATCCATCAATGGAGATATTCAATCCAGTTCTCATGAGAGCTGAGCAACCCGCTTTGCCAAGAATAGGTCTATTAATACTGTCAAATGTAGAGGATAAATAATACAAGGGATTGCCTGTGGTGCAGAATATAGAAGATTCCTGAAAAAAAAAACATGCAATGACAAGCTGGTGGAATCTTTACCAGGTGGAATAGGGAAGCTCTGCTGGGCCACAAACTAGCTAAATCACTGCAACTGAAGTGGTCACATAAAATGCCAGAGGAGCTGGGAAATGTAAACTGTTTTAATTAACTTTCACTGGATTCACAGTTGCTTTTATTTTTTAAAAAAAAGTGAGACATCAGATTCATGGGTACTGTAAACCAGCTTAAGGGCTTAAATAATAAAAAAAAACGCATGGAGCTCCAATAAGCATGTCCAAGTGCAGATATAAATGGAGGTGCTGCATGCTGGAATGTGCAGTGACCACAGGTGAATGCTTTGTAAACACCCTGGCTACTGACAAGAGGCCAAATGGAGTACTTTCGTACTGAGAATTATGCTTCTTGAATCTGACATTGCAAAGCATCCAGCAGTATTCTCCTGTATGGAATCTGAATCCTGTTCTTCCAGACAAAGTCACCATGTAATATCTGTAAAGTAATACACCCAATCATGAGAAGCTGGAGACTTTGGACTCGACACTTTGATGATAATAGTTCTAACATGCAGAAAAGGATATTTCACTGCAGAAAAAAGTGCAATGGTACAGAAAATAATTTTATAAGATCTAAGACTAAGAGACAAGGAATGATTTTGGTCTATCTCCATTTAACAACTTACATTTATATAGCACCTTTAATGTGGCCCAAATGTAAAATGCCCCAATGTGCTTCACAGAAATATTATTTGACACCAAGATATTAAGGCAGGTGACCAAAAGCTTTGTCAAAGAAATCAGTTTCATGTAGAAGATAGGGAGGGAATCCCAGAACTTAAGGTATAGGCAGTTGAAGGCATAGCTGCTGACGGTAGGACAAAATAAATTGGGGTTACAGAAAATCAAATCGAGAGGAATCAGAGTTTTCAGAGGGTTCCAGGGCTGCAGGATATTACAGAGGTAAGGAAGGTTAAGGCTTTGGAGAGATTTGAACACAAAGACGAGGAATTTAAATTTGAGGTATTGCTGATCGGGGGCTAACGTAGCAGACACAAGGGCGATGGATGAACAGGATGGTGCAAATTGGATCTGGGCAACAGAGATTTGGAGGAGTTGAAGTTTATGAAGCTGGAGGATGGGAAAGCTGGCCAGGACAGTATTGGAATGCATACATACGAGTTAGGAGAAGTAGGTCACTCAGCCTTTCAAACCCACACCACCATTCAACAAGATCACGGCTGACTTTAATAATTGAGTCTGAAGGTACAGATGAGGGTTTTAGCAGAAGAGCTTAGGCAGGGTCAGAGATGGGCAATATTACAAATGTAGATGTAGTAATGAGAAGATTTTGAAGTCGGAAAGTCAGGCAAGCAGGCAAAAACTCTGGTTCAGTCTCAAATTGTGGCCAGGAACAGGGTTGGTGGTTGGGGGGAGACTTTGTGGTTGAGGTTGGGATGGAGAAATGAAGGCAATAACTTTAGGTTTCCCGATATTTAACTGAAGAAAATTGCTGCTCATCTAATATTGGATGTTGGGCAATTGCATAGCAAATCTGATATGACATTTCACCTCACGTCCCTGGAATTCTAGCTGTGCAATACCCCTTCAGTGTATAGAGGACACAGAATGAAATTTTAGGAAAATTGCAAGATAAACTTTTTTTTATTAAAGAGGATTGTGAAGCTGTACAAAGCACTACCAGTGTTAGTGTCTCAAACATAAACCTTGCTGGAATAAGTTAGATAGGTAGATGAAGGGAAGAGATATAGGAACAAGTGGGAAATGGGACTAAAACTACTCCATAGTACATCACAGCATTATTAAGAAGTGCTGTTAACGAAGAATGAATGGATGACCAAAGTTTTCTGAAGAGGATTCTACTTATAGGGCTTTCATGTGATGCAGATAGAACAATTCATTGTGAATAGACAGAGGTGCTGCAACAGGAAATAAGCAATACCTAAATTAACTTCAACAACTGAATCCTGCAAGCTCCCTTTTATCAATTACTTTCAAATCACAGAGAAATAATGGAATAATTTGCAGTTACCACACATTTCTGTTTGCCCTTGAAGTGAGGGAGACAAGAAGATGATGCAAACCATTTTTCTAATTTCTTCCATCATGTCTATTGATAATAGACTAGTAGCTGCTGACATTTCTTTGAGGTAACAATGGAAGAGAGTTTCAATCTTGTAGCTTTACAGAAAAATTAATTTCTAGAATATTTTTCACATCGCCAAAAAAGTAAAATGCAGCTAAACAAAATTATTTTCTACTTGTTAGTAGTCTAGTCAGCCAGCCTGCCTGTTTTCCTGGACTTAGGGGAAGATGGGGTATAAAAAAAAGCACAAAGCCAATAAAGTCATTGCTACAAGCTTGAAAACAACTTGTAACTCTATGGAGCTAAATCTAGCAACAGTGTACTTTAAACATAGATAATTAAATGCATAAATAATTTCATGCACGCGCACACACACTTTAAATTACAACTTCCTTTCTATTGGTACCTCCCAGTCAATAAACTATGAGAATATTAGCTCCAGTAACTACATTTGATCCTGATAGGGAACAGTGTAAGCATACTAGTCCAAGACATGACCATATCAGAACTTTCAGATTCCGCATCTTACAAAAAAAATCCACTCACACTATCGCACTGCAGAGAGATTTCTGACCTTAATGCACCATCACAATTTATTCAACAACCTCTGCAGGAGTTTCAATATTTTCTGTAGAATCTGACAGCAGCTGCAAAAGAAATTGAGATTTCCACCATAATGTGAATTAATTTTGTCTGGTAACTGATTTATTATATGGTCAGTCTGTGCCTGACAAATGCCCAGATATCCAGCTGAAATACACTGTCCATAGAGAGCTTCATTTTGGCCTAGTTATGTCCAAATATAAAAACCAATCACTGGAAGATGGAAATGTGTGCTCCACCGTTAACTGCCATTCAAGTCAACAGACACTCTTCAGTGGTAGAACAGGCAGCAATCAAAAGCCAGTTTCCTTGGCACTCAAAATGCCCTGGCAGGCTGGACAGATAGAGTTGATCAATATCCATAGGATTGATCAAGGTCACTATAGCCCATTTCACTTACCACTCCCGATAACCTTGTATGGAAGGTCACATTCAATCTTCACTCTCACATATTGATGTAGACTTCAATTGACTTTGAGTGTAGAATCTACCACAAATGTAGTTATCTCCTGCTATTAATAATCCTAGAAAACCTCTCACTACTGATCAATAACCCTATTTCTCAACTAATATTGATTTTCACTCTTTTGAGGCCATGATGTGAAAGACTAGTAACAGTGAAAAATTACTCTCTTAAAAATAAACTGCAGAACAGAGTTTAAGTCACAGTCCATTAAGAGTTACTCCAAAAGAAAAGTCTCATCCAACCAAATCTGCATACTTAATTATTTGCTTAATTCATCTTTGGAATTGTAAATTGATTAATGTATTTAATTACGTCAAATGTTAGATTATATACCTCCCTCATTCTTTACAAGTTCAAACTCCAAATACAAGCAGTGCTTGCCAACATTTCCAGGAAAAAAGAAAACTTTACATACTATCCATTTAAGAAATCTGCACAACAGCACTCGCATTTTGGCAAGATGATCAACTGCCTCTTCATTAATGAAGAGACCTGAATTTGAACACCAGCCTTAATCCTCTAACACGATAGGCAAATATCACAACGTGAATATTTTACATGCTATTGAGTAAAGTTGACTGCAAGAGCGGTAAAATTATATAGTGCATTAATAAGTACAATTATTTCTGTCAGCTGAGGACCCACACCAAATTTTCACGCCCACCTCCAGCCAGGTAGTGAATTTGGTCTGGTATTGGAAGGGAAGTTTTAATTAAATAAAGATCCTGCTGTTAAGATCAGAAGAGACTTCACTCCAGGTGTGATTGTGCACACTATTCTCCAAACCAAGCTACTGGAAAATCCAGATGTTATTTCTGTTAACCTCGTACGTAGTGAACACACGCTCCTCAAACTCAAACAGCTGAACTGCAAAGAAACAAAGCTTAGGGATCCCAAAGGCAGCACAGGAACATTATATAGTGCCATGTAATCCACAGAATATTATTGCACAACACAAGGATCATACAGCAACTGAGTGTAGTGTTGGGGGTGCAAGGAGGTGGGGTGACAGAAGAAAAGCAATCAAATCAAATAAATTAACAAATGAACTTTAAAAAAATGACATAACTGTGCCAAGTTTTTTTTATAAACTGCAACAAAAAGGAACAGGGCCTGATTGTCTCTCTCAGTGATAGCTGTGGCTCAGTTGGTAGCACTCTCGCCTCTGAACTACAGGTTCAGGGTTCAAGTCCCACTCCAGGGCTCAAGTGCATAAAAACCAAGGCTGACACACCAGTGCTGTACTGAAGGAACATTGTATTGTCGAAGGTGCCAAATTACAGATGAGACATTAAACCAAGATCCCATCTGCCAGTTCAGGTAGATGTGAAAGATTCCATGCCACTACTTCGAAGAAAACCAGGGGACTTATCCCCTGCAACAAAAACAGAAAAAGCTGGAAAAACTCAGCAGGTCTGACAGCATCTGTGGAGAGAGAAAAAAAACAAAGTTAACGTTTCGAGTCCGTATGACCGTTCTTCAAAGCTGAAGAGAAGTGGAAATGTGATTAAATTTAAGGGAGGTGTGGCAGGTGGAGCTGGATAGAAGGCCAGCAATAGGTGAGGACAAAGGAAGGATTGACAAAGATGTCATGAACAAAAGGATTATTAGCACAAAGGGAAAGAGAGACAAAGGACAAAGTTCCCTGGCCCTAACTGCCTCCTCTTCACTATGGACATCCAATCCCTCAACACCTCCATCCCCCACCAGGATGGGCTGAGGGCTCTCCGCTTCTTCCTTGAACACAGGCCTGAACAATCACCATCCACCACCACTCTCCTCCACCTGGCTGAACTTGTTTTCTCACTGAACAATTTCTCCCTAAATTTGGCACACTTCCTCCAAATAAAAGGTGTGGCTATGGGTACCCGCATGGGTCCCGGTTATGCCTGTCTCTTTATGGAGTATGTGGAACATTCCTTGTTCCAGTCCTACTCAGACCCCCTCCCACAACTCTTTTTTCAGTGTATCAATGACTGTTTCGGTCCGCTTCATGCTCTCGTCTGGACCTGAAAATTTTTTAAATCAATTTTGCTTCCAATTTCCACCCCTCTATCACCTTGACATGGTTCATCTATGACACTTCCCTTCCCTTCCTTGACCTCTCGGTCTCCATTTCTGATGATAGACTGTCCACCAATTTTCATTACAAGCCCACCGGCTCCCACAGCTACCTCAAGTACAGCTCCTCACACTCTACTTCTTGTGAGGACTCCATCCCATTCTCTCAGTCGCATATGTTCCGATGATGCCACTTTCCAAAATGGCGCTTCTGCCATGTCTTTCTTCTTCCTTAAACGAGGTCTCCTCCCACTGTGGTTGACAGGCCCCTCAGCTGTGTCTGACCTATCTCCCACGCCTCTGCCCTCACACCTTACCCTCCCTCCCAGTGCCATCCTAGGGTCCCCCTTGTCCTCATTTTTCACCCCACCAGCCTCCACATTCAAAGGATCATCCTCCGCCATTTCAGCCAACTCCAGCATGATGCCACCACCAAACACATCTTTCCCTCACCCTCCGACAGCATTCCGTAGGGACCATTCCCTCTGGGACACCCTGGCTCACTCCTCCATCGCCTTCAACACCTCATCCCCTTCCCACAGCACCTTCCCTTGCAATCGCAGCAGATGCAACACCTGCCCTCTACCTCCTCACCGTCCAAGGGCCCAAACACTCCTTTCAGGTGAAGCAGTGCTTCATATGTAACTCCTTCAATTTGGTCTACTCCATCCGCTGCTCCCAATGTGGTCTCCCCTATATCGGGGAGATCAAACGCAGACTGGGTGACTGCTTTGCGGAACATCTCCGATCTGTCCACAAGCATGACCCAGACCCTCCAGCTGCTTGCCATTTCAACACACCGTCCTGCTCTCTTGCCCACATATCTGTCCTTGGCCTGCTGCAATGTTCCAGTGAAGCCCAACGCAAACTGGAGGAACAGCACCTCATCTTCCGATTAGGCACCTTACAGCCTTCTGGGCTAAACATTGAGTCGAACAACTTCAGACCATGAACTCTCTTCCTCCATCCTCACCCCCTTTTTCTCATCCCCTTTCTTCTACATTCATTTCTATATTTTACTCACTTGTTTTATTTTTACTCATTTATCCGTAGTTTTATCCCATTTTCTACCCTTTTCCCCCCACCACCCCATCCCCTACAGAGCCATCCGTCACTTGTTCCTTGTTGTTCTGTCACACAATGTTATCCTTGTTCTGCTACAATCACATTTTGCTTTCTTATCTTTACACCACTATTAGCACCTTTTTAGCACTAACCACTACCATTAACAATCCCTTTGTCCTCTTGTTCAAGACACCTTTGTCAATCCCTCCCTTGTCCCCAGCTATCGCTGGCCTTCTGTCCGGCTCCACTTGCTCTACCTCCCCTTAAACAGTGTAAATTTCATCACATTTCCACTTCTCTTCAGCTCTGAAGAAGGGTCATACAAACTCAAAACATATTTCTCTCTCCACAGATGCTATCAGACTGGCTGAGTTTTTCCAGCATTTTCTGTTTTTGTTTCAGATTTCCAGCATCCACAGTATTTTGCTTTTATCCGAGTTACACCCTGCGTCCTGGCCAATATCTTTCCCTCAAATCAACATCATAAAACAGATTAGCTGGTCATTATCACATTGTTAACTACATTCAGAAACATTGATAGAAAATGGATGTTAGTCTATGATGCCAACACAACCAAAGTAGGATATACAATCATGCCTAAACTGCCAAAAGGTGCCAAAAAGTGCCATACAGGTAATGTACAAAAATAAATACTTTACTATCATTTCAAACTATTTTTCCATGAAAGTAGCAGCCTGCAGAAAACTTAGGTCCAACACTTTTGTATGGATCAGCCATCATGCATGAACAAGCAGCCCATTTTAAACAAAAAAGTTGCCAGTGATAATGGGAAGCATTATGGCTAACACACCTTGCAAAACATTTTTGACCATTTCTCCCCTACTAACTTCCAGAAAAGATTTGGGGGGGAAGTTGCATTTAAACTTGGCATTTAAGGGGAAAATAAAAATGAAAGAATGAAAAATGAAAATATGTTGTTATGGCCAGGTGAGGAGGGGTCGAAGGGCTCCCCCTTTTCCCTCTCCTCTTTTGGCCATAACAGAGTTTTTGTTTAAAAGAGGTTACACTTGCCAATGCAGTGTGTACTTAACCATTTATGTGCTGTGATCATAAAGAACTAGTCAGACAAATTTTCTTGACTCTAACAGATTAAGGGGTTACTTTATTACTAAAAACCAACCTGGGTAAAATATAAAAATGCACGTACACACACAAATACAGATTACAGAGAAGGGGAGGATAGATTTGGCCAAATTAGAATTCATAAAAAATAAAAGAAATTCACAGCTCGTAGCTTGTTGTTCTGTCTGGCTGAAGATAGGATTCGAGGGTCTTGCTTTCTAAGTTGAGGCAGTTTAAAGACATAGCTGGAATTTTCTTTCTCTCTAAAGACATTGCTGTGAAATTGATTTCTTCCTTTTTAAATGTCTTCTGCAGCAATGAAGACACAATCAAATTTAGTGGACTACAGAGTGGACATCAGAAGCACCTAATAGATCTGTACATAAGTAAGAATGGATTTTACAAACTACAGTGTAAAGTAGCATTCTTAGGAAAACAGGCAAGCCCTAAAGAACCCCATCAAGATCCCAAACATAAGACAAAACATAAGAAAGGGCTCAGTCTTTAGGAGAGCGAGAGCTTGGTTGGTCACATGGCTTCTCTTCAAATGCCAGTATTTTTAAAAGTAATGGTTTTTTCCAATGGTATTCTCCAGGTGAGCTAATCAAAATATCTAAAATAAATTAAGGTCTTTTGTCTAAGCAACTAACCTTTGAATGGCTCACTTTCCATTGTGGGATACTGTGAATGCCTCCATAGATATCTTTAGTAAGGAAGGAAGAAGGTTATTTCCAAATCCCCAGGGAAGCCATGGTCTGTCATGGAATTTGCAGACTTGATGTCTTTAACATAATGATGTAATTAGATTTGGCCATCTTGTTGTAGATTTGGAATCACTTTAGTCTGTCTCAAAGAAAATCTTTTTTTTTTTTTAAATCCAACATATGGCATAAGCATGTCTTCATAACAATGTTAAAGAGCTAGACATTGAAGCTGTCTTTCCAAATACCATGAACAATAGGTATTTTGTTAGCCAAGACAAGCTGTACCAGCTAAGGAAAACAAATCTGATCATAACGATTGCCTTGAACCTTTATTTTGGAAAGCAAAGTAACTTCATAATCCATATCTGGTCCGGCCTTGTCAGATATTTCTTTTGGTCCACCTCTGAAAAGACTGAAGTGACATGCAAGAAGCATGGGCAAGGGACATTAATACCCAGTTCAGGTTATGAGGAGGTGGATCACTGTTACACTATTGTTGAAGTAGATATTGGGCTGTGAGTATCTGCTCCAGCAGTAAAGGGCAGAAGATCCAACTACATGAGTGAGTGACAATGAATCCAAGGTATCTGCAACAGACCCAAATTAGTAACTATAAATAGGTCTGGCAACATCTATGAAGAGAGAGAAAGAGTTAACCTATCAGGTCGATGATCTAAAAGGGGAAGGGGAGGACAGGTCTGTGACAGGGTAGAAGGTTGGAGGCATTAAATGACAAAAGGGTTAATGCTGCAAGACAAAATGGAGCTGTACTGGAAAAAGTAAAGAAACAAAAGTTGTGGCTAGAGAAAATGCAAATGGTATAATTATGAGAAGCTGCCATCCAAAAACAAAATAAGACAAAAATAAAAGTTAACTCTCTCCAACAGATACTGCCAGACCCACTGAATATTTCCAGAATTTTCTGTTTTTATTTCAGATTTCCAGTGTCCGCAGTATTTTGCGTCTGAATACGTAACCAGTCCCAGTAACGGTACATTAAAAGACAAGTTACAGAAAAGTTGAGTGGAAATTGCATAATTGCAGGCTGTTGGTTCATATCATACCTTATATTAAAAAGTTAAACACTCAGTAGGGCAAAATGCACCTGTAGGTAGGAATGGACAAGAACACTAGACCCAGCTTCCTTGAAGTACAGCAGGAAAACAGGAGCACAGCAGAGGTATATAAATGTGTTATGTGTAATGATTTTGTTAGTAATATTTTTATCTCTTTTATTTAAAAGTTTTTTTTAAAGGACTGAGTCTAGTAAAAAGCCAAAAATATTTTGAATAATAATATTGGTGGTTTTGGCATCACTTTCTGCCTCTTTATTGGTAATTTTTGCTACTTAGACGGTTGCTTACTGATGTTTTAATTACCTCCTATAGTTGTATTACAGCCATCCAACATCATTTACTAAATACTGGTTTGTCTTAGACTCATCGCATCCTTCAGCACAAGTGACGGCTATTCGACCCATCATGCCTGTTCTGGCTCTTTGATAAGAGCTGTTCAATTTAATCCCACTTTAATCTGCCTTTACTATTTGGGCTATAATTATGACAACTTTCCTCGCCACAGACACTTTGCAAGATTGACAAAGTCACAGGTGCACTTAAAGGTCCAGCATTTGGTATAAACAGATAACTCAAAACTACTACATCAGTCTGCACAAGCTACATATTTGAAATATTGCTTTCACCTTCTGAAATATTTCTGACAAGAAACTCAAGACAAGATCCGGTGGATAGTTTTATTCTTCAGGCTAGATTGAGGACTTATAAACAATTCATTCTGTTTCATTTATTTCCCTTCTACAACGCACCATCAGTCAGAATGGCTGAACCAGTAATGACTTGACATTTAAGTGAGGTCATAAGGGATTCCATAGTCAATGCTGCCAACTGTGACATTTTCTCTTCTGAGAAGATTTACATTACAAGTATATGCGTCTTTTCACAAGATGAAACACACTACACATTTCAAGTATATAACTTCCAATACTTCAAATGGCCTCCAGTGGATGCATGCATCTTTCAAGATTTAGAACACACACACTCCATGGACCAAATTTCCACAAAATGCCTCCAGGTAATTCATTCAAAATTCTGGTGTTTTATGCAAAATATTTAAATTTATTCATGACATTTTCCCAGTAAGAAAAAACTGGAATAAACTTTATTTCTACACTTGCAGACACACACACCTCCAATAATGAGCCCACAATAGTTAACGTAAGTACTCATCACATCCTTAGGATGTCCTAAAGCATTATATAATCCAAGCATTATTCTTGAAGTGGAGTCACTGTTGTCAACAAGACCCCACCAACAGCTAAATGAATGAATGGCCAGATAATGTGTTTTTGGAGGCATACACTTTTCTGAGTGTTCAAAACAGAACTCCTGTACCTTTAAAAATTCCATGACTTTTCCCAAGAATTTTTCATCTTGACTATAGATGTCATTTCAGACACTGTTTCCTTCACCTGGTGCTTATTCCTGCTCTGCCTTACCTTGTTTACTGATTGACAGGCTACTCGGCTAATGGCTGCTGCTGTTCTGGCAGTCACTAAGCAGCCAATCAGCGGGCAATGGGCAGGAGAATGTCCCCTGTACTGGATTCAGATATGCAAAGTGAAGCAGATGATTATGGTGAGGGCAAGTGGATGTTGGAAAAACATTGGAAAAGGTTGGAATTCCACCCAAAGTCAGAAATGTTACATCCCTGTCTTTATAAAATTCCATTACTTTTCAATGACTTTGAACTTTTTTTTTTGAAATTTCCATTTTTTCCAGGCCTAGAAAAGTCATTTATAAATTCCATGACATTGCATGCATATATATAGGGCCATGTCCAGAAATTGCAGTCGGTAACTGGGGTACGTTTTAGCCCTTTTGCTAAGTATCAAGCTTCATGTGAATGCGTCTCCCTGCTGGGAGCAATCATTTACTGCCCAGTTCAACAAACACCAAAATAAATGGCCAGTTTAATGAAGTGCCATAGTAAGTTTGGCAATTTTAAATGTGATTAAAATTAAGTCTGCATGCACAAAATGTTTACAAACAGATGGTTAATCAACTTAGATGGTTCTTTAGGATGCCATTTTCTCCCCAAATGTGTGCAGGAGGGAGAAAATCATGTTGGTAAACCTCAATTTAACTTTTAATTGAGTTGAATGGCATCCTTAACATAGTAAAATGTACTATATTCACAGGAGTGAAATGAAACAAAATTTGACACTAAGCCACATAAGGAGATATTAGGACAGCTTAGTCAAAGAGATAAGCAAATCACTGAAAGCAGTGACACAGGTTAATAAAGCCATAAAAAAGCAAAGTACTGTAGTTCAATTCTAGAGTGGTACAATTGAAAAGCAGGGCAGTTATGCTGAACTTTTACAGAATCTCGGTTATAGTACAGTTGGAATGCAGTAAACAGTTTTGGTCTCCATGTTATAAAAAGGATATAAAGGCGCTCAAGAACAGTTTTATTAGAATGCTACAGAACTGAGAGGTTACACATATCAGCAAAGACTAAACAGGCTGGGGTTCTCCTCTAGAAAAGGGTGATCTGAATAAGGCTCTTAACATTATGAAAAAGTTAGATAGGATAGATATGGAGATGTTGTTTCAAGTTGCAAGATGACCAGAACTAAGAACCATAAACGTAAGACAGCCATGAAAAGATCCAATGGGGAATTCAGGAGAAACCTACACGGCAGAGAGTGGTTAGAAGGTGAAACGCATTACAAGTAGTAGAGGGATGCAGCTTACAGGCATTTAAATAGAATCTGGATAAACACACAAGGGAGAAAGGAATAGAAGGATATTTTGACGTGATTAGGTGAAGAAGGCCGGTAAGACGACTCATGTGGAGCACTGATATTAGCAAGGACATACTAGACCAAATGGCTTGTTTCTGTGCTGGAATACTGTGCACTTGTGCTTCTTAACTATCCACAAACTTGACCTTTTAGTGAAAAAATGTTCAAGTTGAATTAAAATCTAACAAATGAATGTCTACAGAGTGATTAACAGTATAACAATTCCCTATGAAATCCCAAGGTCCTTGCACAACTAGCTGGAGTAGGACCAGGCCACTTTCTAACAAACCTTAAACTAGAGAGGCTTCTTCCCAAATTGATTCCTATCACTCAAACAAAAGCATATGCATTTGTTTCTGCCTTAAAGAAACTAATTCAATTATTCTGAAGAACTCTATCTTTAGCTCAAAAATGTCAAGGATATCATGTGTGAAAGTTATTGGTTAGCCACACCACGTGATTTCTGACATTCAACATCCTGCCACAGCTTTATCAACATGAACACAACTAGAGTAATATTATCTAAATAGCTTTATATTTGAAGGAATTAAGCTCTGCTTCAGGATATTTTACATTTTTCTTCAACATTTTTATGGGAATTGTGGGGGGAGAAACAACACACCAGCAGAATTGTAACACTAAGCATAACATTGGGCTTCTACAAACTAGGGAGCAACTGCTCAAGGCAAGCAGTCAATATGTTGCAAACTGAATCATGCAAACACATATCAGAAACTGAACTGTACTAGCCATATAAATACTGTGACTACAAGAGCAGGTCAAAGGCTAGGAATTGTGTGACGAGTAACTCACCTCCTGACTCCCCAAAGCCTGTCCACCATCTACAAGGCACAAGTCAGGAATGTGATGGAATACTCCCCCACTTGCCTGGATGAGTGCAGTTCCCACAACACTCAAGAAGCTGGACACCATCCAGGACAAAGCAACCTGCTTGATTGGCACCACATCCACAAACATTCACTCCCTCCACCACTGACACACAGCAGCAGCAGTGTGTACTATCTACAAGATGCACTGCAGGAATTCACCAAGGCTCCTTAGACAGCACCTTCCAAACCCACGACCACAACCACTACCACCTAGAACGACAAGGGCCGCAGACACATGGGAACACAACACCTGGGAGTTCCCCTCCAAGTAACTCACCATCCTGATTTGGAAATATATTGCCGTTCCTTCACTGTCACTGGGTCAAAATCCTGGAACACCCTTCCTAACAGCACTGTGGATGTACCTACACCACATGCAGCAGTTCAAGAAGGCAGCTCACCACCACCTTCTCAAGGGCAATTAGGGGTGGGCAATAAATGCGAAGCCCACATCCCATGAATGAATAAAAAAATTAGAATTTAGGGAAAAGCAAAATACTGCGGATGCTGGAAACCTGAAATAAAAACTGGAAATACCCAGCTAGTAAGACAGCAACAGTGGATAGAGAAACAGGAGTTCATGTTTCAGGTTGATGATTATTCAGGAGAACTGGAATAAGTTTTTATGCAAGTACATAGTTAGGGAAGAGTGCAGTAAAGGGGTGAAGCAAAGAACAAAAGGGATGGTCTCTGATAGGATGGAAAGCAGGAATGATTAAATGACAGAACAGATGAGTACATAAGGCAAAAGGGTGTGATAATGGAATCAGGAGCAATATATAGATCCAGATGAACTGTAAATGGCAACAGCGGAACTATTATCAGCACCTGCTGAAATGAGACAACAGCTGTAGTAGTTCCGATGTGAAACTGTTAAAATCAGGTCTCATCTGGATTCAGCCAGGCTGGTAGCCAAAACACAAGACAGATCAAAAAGGGAAAACTGATCAAGGTGCCTGCTCCTGATCACCATCCAGCAACTTTCTGCTGGAGAGGTAGGCATCAGAGAAGTACAGGACTGAACTTGTCCATGATTGCACAATGTGCTCAGTGTCAAAGCTCACTATTCAAGAAAGAATTCGTAAAAAACTTCTTCACCCAGAGGGTGACTAGAACATGGAATTCACTACCACATGGAGTAATTGTGGTGAATAGCATAGATGCCTTTGAGGAAGCTAGATAAGTACATGAGGGAGAAAGGAATAGAAGGAAATGCTAATAGGGTGAGATGAAGTATGCTGGGAGAATAGGATGGGAGGAGGTTCGTGTGGAGCATGAACACTAGCACAGACTAGTTGGGCTGAATGGCCTGCTTCCACACTATAAGTTCTACGTAGTTCAGTATTGTTTCTGAAAGGTTGCAAGAGTGCTTAATTGAAAGATAAGGTGCTATTTCTCAAGCTTCTGTTGCTTCATGAGAGCAGTGTAGGAAGCTATGGTCATTGCTATGAGATTGAGACAACAATGACATTGATGACAACAACAACAATTTGATTTTATATTGTTATTATCTTGGTAGAGACCAGTAATGCTTTTATTATTTCTCTTTGGAAAGCCGAAAACTCAGGTATTTACTAAGAATGAAGCCGCAAGGTTCACTGTTTAAAACAAAAGAATCTTACTACATAAAAATCAAAGAACATGAATATTAATAACTATTCAATTCTGTTAAAGATATTAAAAGTACAAGTAACTGCATTCATTGAACTCTAAACCAAACTTCTTACTCAAATTTCCTTCCACACCCATTTGACTTACATCCCCAAACAAAAAAAACTCAAGTCAGTTACTCAACAGAAATTGTAAGATTAACCACCTGTTACCTTACTGTTTCAAAGATTCGTATATGGTTGAGATTTCTTGGGTCTTCCTCTCACCTCCAGTAAAGTTGGCCCTTCCAATCTCCTCCAACCGTTCCACAATTGTAAACTCTTGAGTTCAACACAGGCGTCGCTAGCATCGTAGGCAGAGCCACCTCGATCAGAACTCTCCAAGTTCTATACTGGGGTCTTGCATCCCCCTCTCTCTCTCCTCAGCTTGGCTATCCCAGAAGTCCAGCTTACTGCTAGTAAAGTCCTTCAGTTATCAAAGGATTTAAGCCCTTTTAGCCAGCATATAGGGTTTCAATTGAGCCCTGCTTGAAAGAGATGTTCCCTGTGGCCAGCCCTGAAGAAGAGTCATACGGACTCGAAACGTTAACTCTGCCTTTCTTGCCACGGATGCTGTTAGACCTGCTGAGTTTTCCCAGCATTTTCTGTTTTTGTTCCCCGTAGCCAGTTCCAAACTAGACTGCTTGAAAGAGCAGCAAATATCCCCTCCATGATCAACTTTTTGTTGACTCTTTTTCTACTGTTTATCTCTCTGGCAGCTTAGTCACATGATCAGTTCTTGGAAGCCAGTTACTTTTTACAAGAACTAATCTATTTAAAGGGACCATCACCCTAACATAAAACATCGATTTTTCCCCCAAAATCCCATGGGCCATCACAATATAGCACCTTTAATGTAATAAAACATCCAGAGTCATTTATTTTAACAGTGCCTCTGTAAAAAGACACCAAACCACAAAAGTGGAAATTACAGCAAAGAACCTAAAGCTTAGTCAAAAAGGTAGCTTTCAACAAGTGTCTGAAAGGAGGAAAGCAGGGGAATGAGATATAGAGGTTTACAGAAGGAATTTGGAGAATCAACACAAGTGACCAGAAACTCAGGGTCACACTTACAAACTCAGTGGAAGTATTCAGCAAAATAATCACCCAATCTATATTTGGTCTTCCAAATGTAGAGACTGCACCACAAGCAGTGAATATCAATTCTGCTGAATTGAATGAAGTACAAATAAATTGCTGTTTCCCCTGGAAGAGGTGTTTGACATACTGATGGCGAAAAAGAACAGGTGTTACACCTACTGCGCTTGCCAGAAAGTGCCGTGGGAACAAGAGGAAGATTGAGCAGTGTATTTCTGAGGGAATGGTCCCATAGGAATGCTGAAAGGGGTGTTTGGTGGTGGCACTGCACTGGAGGTAACAGAAATGGCTGTGGATTATTCGTTGAATGTAGCAGAAGGTGGGGATAAGGAAACCCTATACACATTTGAAAAGGAGGGAAGGGGGTAAAATTGGAAATGGGCAGAGTTTAGAAGTGATGGAAAGAAGACACTTTGCACTTTATACAAAAAGCTTTTTTGCATTGCTAAACATGGTGGAAGGTGAATTTCTACAGGGGATTCTCCCAACTCTCCTCTGTAACTTTGGGGCAAGTCTTGTAACAACCCTAGAAATACAATGCAATCTATTTACAATCGCCTTACAGGGGCTTTCATGGCTCTTCAATCAAAGTTAGAGCATACTGTCAGGAGGAACTCTACGGAACTTCACCCATGGTGCGCAGAATTGCTTTTATCTGCCCAAACAAATTATTATAAAACTGCACAAAATATAAAAAAATAGAATTGAAGATTGAAAGGTGATGTCCAGCTCTGTCCAATGCTGAATATTAAGGGGAAAGAGTTGCCCAATATGATCTACAGTGAAATAAAGGCAATTTAAACAGCTAGGGGAAAGAACGAACACATATTTTTGGTTTCAAACCAAGGTATTTGATTCAATGAAAGCACAGTTTTAAATAATTCACCTCTGGGAGTTGTACACAGCAAGGTGTTTTTAAAGGACCACTCAGATTTTGCTGCTAACTTGCAAAGTGACAGACACATGCACTTGTTGTTTGCAAATAATCTGTTTATATACTCTGCATGTTTGCTGCATACCTTTTCACTTGAGGGACAAAAGCTGACTTTATAATACTGAGGTTCTATTTATGTTTCATTGCACAAATCAAAACACAACACCAAGACAGCCTGATGGGAAAATTTGCTCCATACATAAATGACTAAAGTTAGTGACTCATACATGACAGAAAATTAGGTTATTGATGTTTCACAATTCGTATTTTATTACTAAAATGAAATTCCTATATTTAACTGACAGCAGAACACTCTAGAAATTATTCAAGACACACTTAGTGTCGTTCAAAGAGATGCACTGACAGAATGAAAAAAAACAAACAAATCACTGATAAAGGCAAAATACTGCGGATGCTAGAAATCAAACAAAAACAAAAAATGCTGGAAAAACTCAGCAGGTCTGACAGCATCTGTGGAGAGAAAGACAGAGTTAACATTTCAAGTCCATATAACTCTTCTTCAGAGCCGTCATATGGACTCGAAACATGCAAAGTATATAAACAGGTTCTTTGCAAACAACAAGTGTGTTTGTGTCTTTCTCTCCACAGATGCTGTCAGGCCTGAATTTTTCCAGCATTTTTTGTTCTTGTTTCAGATTTCCAGCACCCGCAGTATTTTGCCTTTATCTTAGTGTTTAATTGCCACTTCTCTTCCAGGAATGCCTACCTTGAAGAAAGCACAAGGAAACAAAGTTTTTATGGGTAACATACCACTTGAGCAACAGAGCAGCAAGCAGAACCACTGCAAACAATTTCCACAGAACATTCGTCGAAATCATCTTGATCCATTCGCAGCCTACCATTCACTGACACTCCCAATTCCTATCTAATGCATCTGCTGATTTGCACTGTGGGATGGTGGTTGTATGTTATGCACAAAAGGACAACTATTTTATGAAGTCAAAGTTAGGAAATATTAACAGAATTGACTGAATGCACAAAAACTGGGCTTGTTCTCAAGTCAATCTAACTACCAGTTATCATTGCTGGCGCTTAAGTATTATTTAACTAAATGAAATGCATCACTATGTTAAGAGGTAAAATGAGGAAAAAGTGATACACACATATTAGACATAATGTATTATATAAAGTGCACATCACTATACAGAAACTAATCAGTGTACTACCATACATAGCACCATCAAATTCCGAGGGGTTAACACTGACCAGAAACTTATGTGGGCCAGCCATTAAATACTGTGGCTTCAAAAGATCAGAGGTTGGGAATTCTGCAGCGCTTCACTCACTGCCCGATTTCCCCGAAGTCTTTCCACCATCTATAAGTCAGAAGTGTGATGGAATACACCCCATTTGCCTGGTCAGTGCTGCTCCAGCAACACAAGAAACTTGATACCATCCAGGACATAGCAGCCTGCTTGGTCAGCATCCCATCCATCACCGTAAACATCCACCCTCCCTCCATTATTGATGCACAGTGGCAGCACATTCCCATCTATAAGATAGTGCAGCAACTTGCCAAGGTTCCTTCTGATACCTCCCAAACCTGAAAACTCTACTGCCTAGGCAAGGGCAGCAGACACATGGTGCAGGATTTTTCAGTTGGCGTGCGGGGGTAGGCCCGACACGCCAACGCGTAAAATGACGTGCGATGTCAGGCATGCGTCCCGTTGTCATCGCGCTGTCTTGCAATGTTGCATTTGGCAGGCACATGTCAGAGTTGGTTGCACGCCCGCCAATATTTACACAGCCATTTAGGAAGTTATTAAGGTTATTGTTGACGCTGCCCGTCCAACCTTAAGGTTGGCGGGCAGGCGAAATGGCCAAGCAGCTTTCATGTTTTTTAGGAAACCTCATCCACGAGTGGGATGAGGTTTCCTAAAGCAGTTATTAATTAAATAAAAATAATTTTATGAAATATAAAAATATGTCCCCTCTCATATGACACAGTCACAGGAGGGAACGTGTTTAAATAAATTTTAAGAGTCATTTATTCATTTATTTGAAAACTGCTTCAATCTCCTTAAGGCAGCTCCACACACGCGTGAAAGAACGCTGGACCCAACTCACTCTCTTACCCCTGCCTGCACAGGTAGCACTGAGCACGGAGCCAATCGTGGGTGGTGATCGGCTCTGCCCGCTCTCACTGAGCCCACCTGCTGCCTGAACAATTCAGGCCATGGTAACACCACCACCTGCAAGTTTCTCTCAAAATGTTTTACACTATCCTGAATTGGAATTATATTGCCCTTCCTTCACTGTCACTAGGTCAAAAATGTGGAAGTTCTTCCTTAACAGGACCTATACCACACGGATTGCAGGGCTTCAAGAAGGCAGTTCAAGGGCAATTAGAGACTGGTAATGCACAATGTCGTCTTGCATTTACAGTGTTTAACATAGTATCTTATAAACATTTAATATAATAGTTTTTAGAGCTTTGAAATATCGCTGTATATGATAGGTATAGTACTATATAATGTTTAACAGTACTACACATGCTTAGTGTCATAATTTACAAATCTGCTTATAGTATTGTATAGTACAGTATTGAGATTAAATATATAGTATGCAGTGTTTAACATTACTATTACATATTTAAAATTATGCTTTGTGTAATACTCTAATTATAACAGTTAATATTGTCCGATATGAAACTTAGCAATTTATTTTAAATGTAATCAGGGAATGCATCTGTCAACAAACCACACCACTGCCAAACCACCAGTACAATATTTTTCAACCTTTGTCCAGAGCCAGCAGCATGAAAAAAGTGGTTAAGGAAAATGGTGATTATCACTGATTTCAATGAGGGCAAAGGCATGATAAATACCATCCAATATTTTCAGCAAGAGCAACACCCAGGAATATATGGATCAGCATTAACGGTAGTAGTCACTTAACTCCATAATATCCTCTTTCTAGTGAACTGTTCAAGGATCCCTATTCCATAGGTGTGCTATAACAACAATTATTTATATTTGGCCTTTAACATAATGAAATATCCCAAGCTGTTTCACAGGAGCATTATAAAACAAAGTATGACACTGAGCACATAAGGAGATATTATGTCACATGATCAAAAGCTTGATCAAAGAGGTATGTTTCAAGGACTGGCTTAAAGAAGGAAAGCAAGGTCGGGAGGAAGAGGTGTCAGGAGGGAATTCCACTGCTTCGGACCTAAGCAGCTGAAGGCACGGCCACCAATGGTGCAGCAATCATAATTGGGAATGCACAAGAGTGAAGCACTGAAGAAATCCATGCTCAATCGCATCAAGGCCTGGACAACTTCCAGGGTTGGGCTGATAAGTGACAAACAACATTCATGTCACACAAGTATCAGGCCATAACCATCTCCAACAAGAGAAAATCCAACCATCTCCCCTTGACATTCAATGTAGGAGACCAGTGAGGAGGAGTACATTGTAATAGTGAAGTCTAGAGGTAACTTAAGGCATGAATGAGGGTTTCAGCAGGTGAGCTGAGACAGGAGCAAAGTCAAGCGATTTTACACAGGTGGAAATCAACGGTTTCAGTGATGGCATAAATATGAGGTCAGAAACTCAACTTGAGATCAAATGTGACACCAAAGTTGCAAACAGGGTAGCTTATTCTCAGACTGTTTCAGGCAGAGGGATGGAATTGATAGCTGGGGAACAGAGTATGGCGTGGAGGCCAAAAACAATGCCTTCAGCCTTCCCAATATTTATTTGGGGAAAATTTCTGCTCATCCAGTACTGGATGTTGGATAAGCTGTCTGATAATTTAGCAGTAGTGGAGGAGGTGAGAGAGGTGGTGGTGAGGTAGAGCTGGATGTCATCAGCATACTTGTGAAAACTAACACTTTGAATGATTTGCCAAGGGACAGTATGTAGACAAGAAATAGGAGGGAGCCCAGGGTAGATCTCTGGGGGAGAGAGGTAACAGTTTGGAACAGGAAGAGAAGTCATTGCAAGATTCTCTGGCTACAATTAGATAGATAATGGAATCAGGTGAGAACAGTCCTTCCCAGGTGGGTAACAGTGGATTGGCATTGGAGGATGGTGTGTTCAACAGTGTCAAAGGCTACAGACAGGCCGAGATGGACTAGGAAAAAGTTTACTTTTGTCAGTTACAATGGTGCATATCCTCAACTAAATCTTAACCAACACCTGGAACAGTGCTGGATGTTTAGGCTGTACACAAGACTAAATAATCCAACGCACAGGAATAATAGTGTGAACAGCTGCTAATTAAAATGACTGTCTGAACCTAACTCTTTTAGTTGAATTTAAACGAAACGAGTCAAGGCAGTGAAAACATGCTTGGCAAGAATGATTCATCCTCACACAAAACGATTTATGCTCTGTATAAAGCCATCTTTTATGAATGTTGTTTGGTCCATCATTTTTCATCAAGAGCAAGTTCAGAATGCTTAAGTGAACACCCCTTTGGTTAACTTATTTCCATTAACAGTTCCATTTCTGAATCATAGCCAACTTTATAATTCAAAAGTACAAAACTCTAGTCCAAAATTAATATAAATTTAGTATTTCTACATGGCAGGAAGGATTCATGCTCAAAGTAAGCTCTCAAGTAGCTGGCAGATGGTAACAGAAATAGAGTGGCATGGTTGAACCGAAGGCAAATGTCTATCTGGTATGGTACTGAAGTAGCGGTGGGCCACAACGAACAGAATGGTCCCAGGTTGATGAATTAGCCAATATGTGGTAGAGATAAGAAAGCAACAATTGACCCATGAAACTGGGGTTGTATTGGTGAGTAACAAAGGGTCTATGTCTGGGACTGAGACAAAGAGCAACAATTGACCTGTGTCTAGGCTGTGTTAGAGAATAACAACAGGTCTCTGACTGGGACTGGGACAAAAAGCCAGCAATTCACCTGTGTCTGGACTGTGTTAGAGAGTAACAACGAGTCTCTGTCAGGGACTGGAACAAAGAGCAACCATTGACCTGTGTCTGGGCTGCAGCAGAGAGCAATAATCAACAAGAACAGAATTACCATCCGCAGTTTTTTGTTTTTAACTTTTAATATTCAACAAGTGTCAGGGACTGTGGTAGAGGACAACAAGTAACTTGTGACTGAATCTGTGGTAGAGAGCAACAAATGACCTGTGTCTCTGATTAGGAGGCAATAAAAGCAACCTGGGGTTAATTCCTCAAAATGAATGGCACCTCCTGGAAGTGTACATGTGAATCCTACCTGGGACAATAGGTGAAGGCTCAGTTGCACACTCTCATGGCCAAGTTCACCGATACAGGATAATCACTGGTATATTCTGAAACTATACCTCTTTTAGGAGTAAAGTAAAACTGTACATATCCCCTGCTATATATTTATTTTAAAAACTTGGTTGCATTCTAAACAAAACAGACAGGCCAATCACTCCAGAAAAAATGAGATATCGAATCAAAGTTCTTTTGTCATTAAATCTCTCCTGCCTTGAAACCTATCACAGGCCCTTTCTTTAGTTCTTTCCCTGCCTCTATTTGCTTGAAAACAGTTACAACTCTAACTTCTTCCAGTTCTAATGAAAGATCATCAGCCTAATATGCTAACTTCATTTTGGTCTCCACAGATGCTGCCTGACCCGCTGAGTATTTTCTGCTTATTCTCTTTTCATTTCAGGCTGCACTGCGACATTGGTCATTCTGAGCAGAATAATGAACTTTATTAGGTTCAAAGACCTAAATGTCACTTGTAAAATCACCTATAATAGCAAGCAACCCATTGGAATACTGAATTTTACCCGTTTAAAATGTACTGTAAAACAATATAAATTTGGTGACTGACAGCATTCCAGAATGCTCGATGTACAATGCAAAAAAGCTCGGTTCTAATCAAGTGTTCACAAACATACATTACACTTCCTTAAACAACAAATATAGCAGTGAAACAATCAGTCAAGAACATGTTTGTTCTACATGCTCTCAATTGCAATGCAATGTGCAGTTCCATTAAAGGTACTATAATAAGCAATATCATCAGAACAGTGCCAAAACATGTGGTCCACTGTGTTACATTGAAATGAAATTTAACAACATATTAGGTACAGCAGGAATTTTACACTGCCTGAGAGCAAATTGTTTAGCACTACACAGTGACATAAAACAAGTTAGTGCACTACAATGTCAGCAATCTGTAATTCTGGAACCTATAAAGGTCGTATTTGGTATCGGCTGATATCATCTCAACCATCGTTAGATTTAACTTTGTTACTGAGAAAACAGAATTTCAACACAAGAGTAAACCAATGTAACTCATAAGAAATTTTTCAGCATCCTCAAATGCTGTAAACTGTTTACACAGAGAATATTGTCATCAATGTGTGAAACAGCAAATGACTTGTAACACCAAGACTGCAGAGTTATAAATTGGAAATAAATTGTATAAAATTAGGAACGCTGACATGGAATCATACTTTAAATGACCAAAGCATCTCAAATGGGTATATATTCAAATTGATGAAAGAAATAGCCAGAGCAAGGAATTTAGCTATCAGATATCAAGGAATGGATTAGCAGGTGTCTCTAGCAGCTGAAGCAGAGATGCATATTGAGGAGATTTTATAAGTGTTGAGACAAGGAGATTGCACAGATAGGGTTAGGCAAAGTCATGGAGGATCAGATGGAGAGAGAGAGATAGGTTCAAAATTGAGTTGGGGAGTGCAGAGAGTTACTGTACGTCACTGAGAATAGGGTGATGGGGGTGGGGCTTATTGCAGTACAGAATGAATGCAATGGAATCTTGGACAAGTTGGACTTTAACTTAAAAGTGAAGGATGGGAAGCTGGCAAAGAGGGGGTTAGTGTTGTCAATTCAGCATTCATGAAAGGATTTCAGAGACAAATGATTAAGGTAGTGGTAGAGGAGGAAAGTGTTGCAACGTTGGAAATAAGCAACTTAAATGATAAATACGATTCAGAGTTTAAAGCTTAGTTTCTTTGAACAGGATACAAGATTACAGATCAGTTCAGTTGGAAAGAGTAACCAGGGACAGTAATGAAATGAAGTGAGCTGCAAGGGAGTAGTCTGTGAGGACAACTAAAAATGATGGCTTCAGTCTTCACAATATTGAGCTGAAGGAGGCTGTAACTTATCCAGGACTTGATGCCAGAATAGCAGCCTGACGGCATTGGGGCAGTTGAGAGTTGGAGAGTTAAAAGCTTGGTATGACCAGCATTCAAATGGAAGCCAACTCCATACTGAATAACTAATATATTTACTTAATAATGCAGTGCACAAAATGTGTTTAAACACAAAAATTGCTGGAAAGATTCAGTAGGTCAGGCAACATACATGGAGAGAGAAACAAAGTTAATGTTTCAAGTCAATGATCTTTCATCAGAACTAGATTGACCCACCCATCTAGTTTAGGTCAGATTGCCCAAAAATTCCAAAAACCTTCTGATGTAAGGCCATCAAGCTGAGACGTTAACTCTGTTTCTCTCTCCACAGATGTTGCCTGACTTGCTAAGTGTTTCCAACATACTCAGTTCTTATTTCATGTTTCCAGCATCTGCTGTATTTTGTACAAACCCGTTTTGTACACTGCTTTGTATCTAATAATGGATAGTTGATTTAAAACTTGGCTATTGGGGAGCCCAAGTATGTAGTAAAGTTTCTTCAACGTATATCTGCTACAATTCTGTCTATACAAAAATGTATATGTTTTATATCAACAAAAAAACTTGTGTAGAAAAAAATGGAGACATCTTATCTCTGTGATTTAAAATTATTCAAATTCCTTCCTGTGCAATAGCCCAAAGACCTACAAATACAAAACTGCAAAAATTCTGCTCGCATTCGGCCGAGAGGTGCAGTGTCAAATGCATTCAGCTATTAGTTCATAACAACGACAGAGACATCATGCTTCTTGGATTGCCATCCCTTCAGTTTGGACAGACTACTTGTGAATTTCTGAAATATAAACCAAACATCAAGAGCCAAGTTTTTATATTATATTTTATAAAGCAATTGTAATAGCTATTCAAAAACAAAAAATGCTGGAAAAACTCAGCAGGTCTGACAGCATCTGTGGAGCGAGAGACAGAGATAACATTTCGAGTCTGTATGACTCTTCTTCAGATCTAAAGGGAGGTAGAGATGTGGTGAAATATATACTGATTAAGGGGGGTAGAACCAGTAAAGCTGGATAGAAGGCCAGCGATAGGTGGAGGCAAAGGAGAGATTGCAGAAGATGGCATAAACAAAAGATCAAAGAGTTGTTAATGATGGCGGTACTGGCTAAATGAGGTGCTAATGGTGACATTAAGAAAGCAAAATATGATAATGGTTGGACCAGGGTAAGCACTCTGGAAAGTGACAGATGGCCCTAGGGGGGGTAGGGTGGGGGGAGGGCACGGTGGTGGGAACAAAGATCAAGTATGAAGGAGGTTGTGGGAGGATAAGGAGGTTGGACCATTACTGAAAATGCAAAAGTTTTTTATAGCATTACGATATTACTTTTTAAAAAATCCATTCATGGGATGTGAGCATCACTGGTAAAGCCATCATTTGTTACCCATTCCTAATTGCTTACACAATAACAATTCTGTGATTCTGTGAGAAGGTGCTGCTGAGCACCCTCCTGAACCACTGCAATTCATATGGTGAAGGTATACCCATAGTGCTGCTGGGAACGGAATTCCAGGATATTGATCCAGCAACAGTGAAGGAACGGCAAAACAGTTCCAAGTCAGGATGATGTGTAGCTTGGAGGGGAATTTTCATGTAGTGGTGTTCCCATATGTCTGCTGCCTTTGTCCTTCTAGGTGGTAGAGGTAATGGGTTTGGAAGGTACTGTTAAAAGGAACCTTGGTGAGCTCCTGCAGTACATTTTGTATATGGCAAACAGTGCTGCCACTGTACGTTGGCAGTGAATGGAGGGTGGATGTTTATTATGGGGGACGTGGTTCCAATCAAGCAGGCTTCTTTGTCCTGGATGGTGTTGGGTTTCTTGAGTGCTGTTAAAGCTGCACTCATCCAGGTAAGTGAGAAATGTTCCATCACACTCCCGACTTGTGCTTTGTAGATGGTGGTAATACTTTGGGGAGTCAGGAGATGAGTTACGCACCACAGAATTCCCAGCCTCTGATATGCTCTTGTAGCCTCAGCATTTATACGGCTGGTCCAATTGAGTTTCCAGTCAATGGTAACACCCAGGATGTTGATGGTGGGGGATTCCGTGATGGAAGATGGTCATTGCCTGCCACTTGTGTGGTGCAAATGTTACTTAGCACTTATCAGCCCAAACCTGAATGGTGTCCAGGACTGCTTCATTATCTGATTGTTGCGAATCGTGTTGTACAATCATCAGCACACACCTCCAATTCTGACCTTACGATGGAGGGAGGGTCACTGATGAAGCAGCTGAAGATGGTTGAGCTTAGGACATCATCCTGAGGAACACCAGCAGCAATGTCTAGGGGCTGAGATGATTGGCCTCCAACACTCATAACTTCCTTTGTGTTAGGTTTGTCTCCAACAAGGGTTTTCCCTGATTCCCATTGACTCCAGTTTTGATTGGGCTCCTTGATGCCACACTCAGTCAAATGGTGCCTTGATGTCAAGGTCAGTCACTCTCACCTCACCTCTGGAGTTCAGCTGTTTTGTCCATGTTTGGACCAAGACTGTAATGAGATATGGAGCTGAATGATCCTGGCTGAATCCAAACTGAACATCGATGAGGTTATTGCTGAGCAAGTGCCACTTGATAGCACTGTTGACGATACCTTCCATCACTTTGCTAATGAGTGCAAGTAGGCAGATGGGTAGTAAGCAGCCAGATTAGATTTGTTCTGATTTATGTGGATAGGTCATACTTGGGTAATTTTCCAAATTGTCAGGTAGATGCCGGTGTTGTAACTGTATTGGAACAGGTTTGCTAGGGCGCAGTAAGTTCTGGAGCACAAATCTTCAACAATATAGCTGGGAAGCTGCCACAGCCTATGTCTCTTGCTGCATCCTCTGCCTTCAGCCATTCCCTGATTTCACTTAGTGTGAATCAACTTGCCTAAAATTTGGGATCTGTGATGCTAGAGACCTCAGGAGGCCAAGATGAATCATCCACTCAGCATTTCTGGTTGAAGATGGATGCAAAAAAATGATGATTGACAAACTTATAAATTAAAGATACAGATTGCTTTAAAGTAAGATGTGTCAAAATAGTTCATTCAGACCAGAATGAGCGATTGATTTTCACTGCTAATGTTGACGCTTAGCAGATCTGAAAAAGTATTTAAACTGAATTATTCAATATCTTGAAGAAAGCTCAAGCTATGTTCTACATTATACAACTGTAGGAGGCCACTGAGGCAAGCATGCCTGTAGTTATGGTATATCAGAGAATCATAGAATGGTTACAGCACAGAAGGAGGCCATTCAGCCTGTCGTGTCCATGTCCCACTTCCTCACCTTTTCTCTCCTGTAGCCCTGCAAATTTTCGTTCTTTGGATAATTATCCAATTCTTTTTTGAAAGCCATGATTAAACCTGCATCACCACACTCTCAAGCAGTGCATTCCAGATTCTAGCTACTCGCTGTGTAAAAACCTCTTCCTCGTGTCACTGTTGTATTGCCACTCCCCTTAAATCTTCTATCTTTGGTAACAACAGCAATTTAGTATCAACAGCAACTTCACTACCATTTCTCTTGCACCCAAGTCCAAATTATTTATATAAATGGAAAGCACAAAAGAAATCCCACTACAGATTGCTGGAACAATCATTACCAACAATCTGCCAACCCAACAATAACAAACATAAATTTAATTCTACTCTCTGCTTTCTGTCAAAGTTTGGGTCCACATTTCCTTTAGCAGCATGTGACTCAATCTTTTTTTACTTGTCTTATGTGGCAATGTATGAAACAACTGCTGAAAACGTATACATACAGAACACTGCATTCCTTTTGTCTACGCACTGTATGATTCCCTCAAAAAAATTCAATTCAGTTCATCAAGCATGACTTGCAATTTAGAAATCCATACAGTTGAATCTCATTAATCAGTAGCTTTTAACGGGTTCACTAATTTTAACCTACACTTATGAGGTCCAGAAGTGTACTTAAAATGGGACAAGGCTAACTGGCCTAATGTTTCCTGGTCTATTCCTTTTCCATTTCTTCAAAAGGGTATGAAACATAATGCGTAGGCAGTTGCTTAAATCTAGTTATGAGTATAGTTATTTTTTTTTAAATTTAGCCATAGAACTCATTTGGTGAGTTGCAAATTTTTAATTTGCAAAATTATAGCCAGAATTGTATTCTAATTTGTAATGTGCACAAGTAATTTTTATTCAACTACATGATTTTATCCAATAATATGATAAGCACAAGATCCAACATTTTTAATTAACGAAAATGTAGAAACACATGATAGCCGTTCATTCCAACTTCTTTCATTTTTTCCATTATACCATCTTTGGGGTGGTACCAAATCTGTAATCCAAGCCTGTGATAAGTGGTCAATCCCTGCTCCTCCACATTCCTATGCCATCTGGTCAATGACAAAAGTCATGGATACTTTCTAAAGCCTGTTCAAGAGCAGGCACAATTCTACATTAAAAGAAGCCAAACGCACATCAGTACGTCTGCATGGCAAAGTTCAAACTCAAGCTGACACCTCACAATGCTAATGTTTGACAGAAAGAAAGATGTTTTTCAGAACTATATTAACCTTCAAAAGGGGATCATTTCTGGTTTCATCAAATCATAGAAATTTCAGAATTGTCAGCTTACTTCATTGTTACAATCTGCTACAATAATTGTAATCTACACACTCTATTGGCACAATATGAAAGAGATCCTATCCACTTTATACTTTATTCCCAGTGTCAGATACTACATGATTAACACTGCCTGTCCTTTGCTCCTGATTTGTAAGCACCTGCTTCATCTACTCACACTGATGCAAGAACCATTTCTTTTATTAATAAAAATAAAACCTATATTCATACAATCAGATAGGCCACTAATGAATTATACATATGGGGTGGTTTATTGATTTATTGTCCATATCTTTGAAGAATTCTCAACATCCACTGGCGCTTCACTGGTTTTCTATGCGCAACCTAAAGTGAAGGCAACAAAATCTCCATACTGGAACTCTTTGCTCCACAAGAGAAGGATGAGGAGAGGTAAGCTATGAAGGGGTTTGATAGGGTAGATGCAGGGAAGATATTGCTACTTATGAGTGAGTCCTAAATAAGGGATCATAAATATACCAGTAAATCCAATAAGGAATTCTGAAGGAACTTCTTTACCCAGAGAGTGCTTAGAATATAGAATCCGTTCCCACGTGGAGTAGTTGAGGCAAACAGCGTAGATGCATTTAAGATGAACATTGGTAAGTACAAAAGGAATAGAAGAATATGTTAATAAGATTAGCTGAAGTAAGATGGGAGGAAGCTCATATGGAACACAAACACTAACATGAGCCAGTTGGGCCGACTGGTCTGTTTCTGCACTGTAAACTCTATTGTAATATGTAATCCTATGTGCTGTGCAAAATAATTTCTTAAATGTGCACAATGTGGTAAGAAGAGGGATTGAGAGAACAGTTATTTTAAGATGAACCACCAAACCATGCTTTTCACAGAAAATCCATTCAAAAACCCTGCACATTTTTAAATGAAAAATGTATGTTTTGAGCATTCTGTAATGAAGTATGGCATTCTAAAAATGCTGTAAAATTCAAATTTACTTCTTTAGCTTTCAGTTTTCCAGAAGCACATCTCCAGTGGCATTGCTTGCAGGGAGCCCAGGATCTGCTTTGCAATTCTGATCTTTTTCTTACAGCCTATATGCAAAAAGAGCTCACCCCATCGATGAAATACCCAAATGGCAGAGCAATACTTCACAAGTCAGTCAAGGTAACAATATTACACACCTTAAATGATACTGAAAGATATACTTTACCCACCACTCAAGTCTTTTTTTGTTTTTCTCACCTCTAAAACCCAATACATTTCCAATTATTCATGCAGGTAGTTACATAAAAATTTATTTTTGCTGTATCTCCTACAGCAAATGTGCAGTCTTTGCTTCGGATGCAGTTCACTCTTCTCTGCTCCGTTCTAAAAACGTTCATTCTTGGTTAATTTCATTATAAAATGTAGTTTCTTTTCTTCCTCCCACCACTGTACATATGTCATAATGAAGTTGCGGTTATCACTGGCATAGCAGTGTCCATGAAGGTGTACACCATCTGAACAGATGGTTAGCAGCAATGGGCTTGGCCAACTTTTGCTGTGGTGTGCAAGATCACCACACTAGTGCCTCAAAACTCATCCTCCAGCCTCAGTACAAATAGGAACCCTTCATAACAACATCAAAAAAATCCCCAAAATTTGAAACTGTTTGCTTAATAGCTTAAACTTTATAGAAGGATGATTATTTTTTGCCACCACTCAGTTATTTGTAAATTCGTTGCCTTATTTGTCATGATAAAATCCAGCTGCTAGATTTCTATTGAAGTTGTTCCATAAAAAGCAAGACTTGCATTTATGCAGCGCTTTTCAAGACCACCGGGCATCTCAAAGTGCTTTATAGCCACTGAAGTACTTTTTGAATTGTAGTCACTGTTGTAATGTTAGAAATGCAGAAGTCATTTTGCACAAAACATGCTCCCACAAATTGTAATGTGATAACAACCAGAAAATCAGTATCACAAAAACAGATTGAGAGATAAATATTGGCCAGGACACCAAGGATAACTCCCTTGCTCTTCTTCAAAATAGTGCCATGTGGTCTTTTATGTCTACCTCAGATGGCAGACGGGGCTCCTAGTAAAACGTCTCTTCTGAGAGACAGCACCTCCAACTCCGCAGTACTTCCTCAGTGCTGCACAAGTGTCAACTTTGATCTGTGTCACGATCTGGAGTCAGACTTGAATCCAGAACATGAGACTCAGAAATGAAAGTGCTGCCAGTGCTTTGATGCAATCCTTGTACAGAATTTTTTAAAAATTTATTCACGGGATGTGCGCTTCACTGGCTAGGCCAGCATTTATTGCCCATACCTAGTTGCCCTTGAGAAGGTGGTGGTGAGCTGCCTTCTTGAACCACTGCAGCCCATGTAGTGTAAGTACATCCACAGTGCTGCCATCTTACCAGGGCGGGCCAACTAAGGCCCTCCTGGTGTGACGTGTGCCCGGAAGCACTGTGCGCTCCCTGTGCGGGGGGGTCCCTGAGTCGCAGCCGCAGGGAGATTAGTTTCAGTTTTAAAAATTTAAATAAAGAAAAAATTTTAAGGCATGTCCCCTCATGTGACAGTGTCACATGAGCTGGGACATGTCAATGAATTTTTATAAAAATTTTTATTCAATTTATAATCACTTAATGAAACCTCATCCCGCATGTGGATGAGGTTCCATGAAAAACGAGAAGGCTGCCTGGGCTCTTCGCCTGCCCGCCAACCTTAAGGCAGCTCAGCTTATTAGTTTTTAAATGGCCTTAATAGGTCTTTGACAGTTCAGCAGGCACGCAGCCGAGCCCCCTCTCACCAAGCTGAAAATTCTCCTCCTGGCCCTTTTACTGCCTGGTTGCCAAGTATCATGATGCAGTCTGTGTCTCACAGTTCTGCAAAAGCAGGTGAGAATTACAACCTCAATATGACTCACATTGGAAGTTGTCAGCATCTGCAAGAAATTCCAGGTACCCATCCCAAGTGAAATTTCCAAATCAGGCCCCAGGCTCCAGACAGAAGGGCAGGCCTGTGTGGGGGAAACTTCTGGCATGCATTTCTAACATTAAACAACCAACTTTGTGGATGTGCTCAGTAATTTCTTTATTTCACAACTGTGGAATATAAATTACATTAGTCTCTGCGGAGACTGGAGAAGCTGGGATTGTTCACCCTAGAGCATAGAAGGTTATTGGAAGATTTGATAGAGGATGTCCAAAATTATATGGTGTTTGAACAGCAAACAGTGAGAAACGGTTTCCACTAGCAGAACAGTTGGTAACCAGAAGACACAGACTTAAGTTAATTGGCAAAAGAGTCAAAGGCAACATTAGGAAAATTTCTTTTGTGTGTATAAATGCAGTCCATTGTTATCATCTGGAATGCAGTGCTCGAAAGGCAGTTGGAAGTGATTCAATAGTAAAACAAACCTCCCCTCCCACTTTGTCACTCCTTCCCAGAGAATTGGATGCATGCTTGAAAAGGAAAAATTTACAGGGCTGTGGAGAAATAACAAAAGAGCGGGACTAACTGGATAGCCGTTTCAGAAATGGGCCGAATGACCTCCTTCTTTGCTGCTAGAGTCTTCGATTCTGCGATCACTTATTGAGTTCTGAGTTTTACTCCAGCTTTACATATTTATCTTAGCAAAAGGAACTTTTGATAAAGGTTGGGGAAAATCTGACTTTTATGATACTTGCTGGTTAATTTGGGTGGAAAAAAGAGAAGGGGTTTCACTACTTATTTTTCTGCTTGTAGTCCATTCCTCACTGGCACTTGGTTATTTTTTGTCCAGATGTGAACAATTTCGATCAAACATCTGTTTGACTGAAATAACCACTAGTGTGATGTTACCAATCACTATTTTCTCGCTCATAAACGTGTGACGTATTGAAGTGAGAATTCCGAGATAGCATCTCTGAGCAATGCAACAGATATGCACCAAATGCAAGATGCATAAACTATATATAGGTGTACTGCTAAAACAGGTAGTCAGGAAATACTAAAGGCCCTAAGCAGACAACTATCAGAGAAACGATGATTGCCACACATGGGCTGTACATGAAAAAAAATTAGATGACAAAGGGTTTGATCATAAGATCATAAGAAATAGGAGCAAGAATGAATATAAAGAAATTAGTAACATGAAGCACAGCAAAAATAGTAAACTGAAGAAAAGCTTCAATTGAATAACATGAAGGAGGATTAATTTAAAAAGGCACATAATCAGAGCTCAAGATTGGAAAAGGTGAATGAAGAGAAGTAAGGATAATTTAAAACATTTAAGAGGGTGAATGAATGATTGTTTGTCAAATCATTTTCTGGCACAAAGAGAATGCACGTTTGTTCAGTGTTAAGACTGTGCAGGGCACTCACATGAATGAATCACATAAATCATTTTTGCAGGAAGGTTTGCAAATATCAAGTTTGCTACACCACACATATTGCTTACCAAACAAATGAATAATCATCACAAATCAACATGCTTCTATATTTGGCAGAACTATTTTCATCCTAATGATTTTCAGTTTGGTTTGGACATTACCACACATATCCCATATAGAATGTGGCAGCCAGTACAGGTTTCCAAATTCTACTTTATTCGGCATAGACTATTGATGGCAATTTTTTAAAACCCAAACATGGAAATACCCTACAAGTATGATCATCCTCTGATCATTTACATGTCCAATGTACTTGATTTCACTGTGAATTCAGTAATCTCTGTTGGACTATAAAAACTAAAGATATATCCATTGAAGAAAAGGACAGGCAGAGATGATGGTTCCACTTGTGGGGGGAGATTAAAATGGGCTGAATCTTACTGGAGGCAGAGGTACGTTGCTCACCCCTTTACAAAAGTCAGTCGTAAACCGACCAAACTTAAAAAGAAGACTGCCCCACAGCGATATTACACTGCAGGTGGCCTTAACAAGCATAGAGTGGGACTTCCACATCTCAGTGAAAGGTAGTCCCTGTCCTCAAGAGCTGCCAGCCAATCAATAGTGAGCACTGCTGGAACTGCAACCAGTCCCACAAAGGTCATGGCAACCGGACCCAAGTCAGTCCCAGGGTTTTTGGGCGGAGGTAGGATTGGACACCCTGGGAAGGAGTGGCAAAGTGGGAGGGGAGGTTTGTTTTGGAGGCCAGGTGGGGAGGCTCGTAGTCTTAGGGAATCTGGCCCTGATGCGCACTGAGCACCCCTAAAGGATGTAACCCCCACTGTCAATCTGCCCGTTAATGAAAAATCAGCCTTCCCACTCCCCAGTGTATTATGGCAATGGAGGTGGATTGTGATCCTTTAATTGGCCATTTGAGGGTCTTAATAGGCCAAAATGTGGGCAGGCTAGTGAGCTACCCATCCAACATATTTTATGTACCCTCCCATCCACCCTCCACCGAAAACACAGCCAGTGGGGGGCTGTAAAATCCAGCCCAATAAAAATAAGATGGTTATTAATAAGAAATTCAGGAGAAACTTCTCTACCGGGAGCATGGTTAGAATGTAGAACTCACTCCACAAGAAGTAGCTGAGTGGAATTGCATAGATGGATGTAAAGGGAAGCTAGATAAACACCGGACAGCAAAAGGAATAGAGAGTCATACTTATAGGGTTAGGTCAAACTCGTGCAGAGCATAAAAACTGGCTTGCACTGTTCAACCAAATGGTTTCTGTGCTGTACTTTCTCTGCAATGCTATGTAGATGTCTTGCACTACTCAATGATAATGTTTGATTATCGTAGACAGCACAGAACCAATGGCATCTTTAAAAAAAAGTGACAAAAATATTGAGAAATTACAAAGAGGTGCAAGAACTTTAAAGTAATAATAGTGGGGATAATTATGCTAATATAAATTGGAATAACAATAATGTAAGGGGAAAAGAGGGAGAAGAGTTTTTGAAGTGTTTTCAGCAGTATTCTCTTGAATAGTATGTTTCCAACTCAATGGAGGAAGGAGGCATTGCTGGATCTGGTTCTAGAAAGAGAGGTGAGTCAGTCAATTACTAACCTAAGGACAGCCAGTTTCAGTGGGGTGAAAATGGACCTGTCCCAGGCAAATTGGAATGAAAGATTGGCAGGTTGTACAGAGGAGATGGCTCCAGTACAGGCAATGTGCATTCCCAAAGCCAGAGCTCCTTGGATGACGAAAGAGAAAAGGAGCAAGATGAAGCATAAAAGGGTTCCTCTGACAGATGTCAGGTTGGTAATAAAAGTGAGAACCAGGCTGAAAGAAAATTCAAAGGGAAGTGAGAGGTAAAGATAATAGTATAAAAGAATGGCAGCTAACATAAAAGGGAATCTTATAGGCTTATAATTAGTAAAAGGGGTGTAAGGGGAAGGGAGGAGTCGTTTAGAGTCCATACTGGGGACTTAAGCATGGAAGCAAAAGGGATGGCTGAAGTGCTAATTGAGTATTTTGCATCTGAGAGAAAATGCTGCTGCCAAAGTCACAGTGAATAAGAAACTGCAAGGGCTAACAGCTGATAAAAGAGCAGGCATTTGATCGGCTGGCTGATAAGTGACTATGACCAGATTGGATGCATCCAAAAATGTCGAGGGAAGTAAGGGTAGAAATTGCAGAAAAACTGCCCATAATCTTTCGATACTCCTTAGATACAAGGTATGGTGCGAGAGGACTGGAGAACTGCAAATGTTACAAAGAGTTTAACCTCAATGTGGGAAAACTTTTGATAATAAAAATCTAGGACAAAATTAACAGTCACTTGCATAAATGTAGATTTGGACCGACAAGTGGCAAGTAACGTTCTCGCGACACAAGTGCCAGGTAATGACCATCTCCAACAAGAGAGAATCTAAACATCGCCCCCTGATATTTAATGGCATTACTATTGCTGAATCCCCCACTATTAACATCCTGCGGAGTTACTATTGACAGAAATTGAACTGGACAAGCCATATAAACACTGTGATGACAAGAGTAGGTCAGAGGTTAGGAATTCTGTGGCGAGTAACTCACCTTCTGACTCCCCAAAGCCTGTCCACCATCCACAAGGCACAAGTCAGGAGTGCAATGGAATATTCTCCATGACTGCAGCTCCAACAACACTCAAGAAGCTTATCATCCAGGATCAAGCAGCCCACTCAATTTGCGCCCCTTCCAGAAACATTCACTCCCTCCACCACCGACGAACAGTGGCAGTAGTATGTACCATCTACAAGATGAACTGCAGAAATTCAACAAGGCTCCTTTGGCAGCACCTTCCAAAACCACGACCACTATCACCACCATCTAGAAGGACAAGAGCAGCAGACACTTGGGAACACCACCACCTGGATGTTGCCCTCCAAGCCACTCACCATCCTGACCTGGAAATATATCGCCATTCCTTCACTGTCGCTGGGTCAAAATCCTGCAACACCCTCCCCTCACAGCAGTTTGGTGTACCTACACCACAGGGGCTGGAGTGGTTCACCTTCTCAGGGCAATTAGGCCAGCGACACCCACATCCTGTAAATGAATTTGCAAAACAAAAGCCGGCACCATATTTGTTAAAAATATTATTTAACTAATATGATTCAATTTTTTAATGAAGAAGAGATGTTTGATGTGGGTAAATGTAGTTGATGCGGTCTATATGGACTTCCAAAAAGCAGTTGCTGAAATGCCACATAATAGCTTGCCTGAAAAACTGAACCCCATGAAATAAAACGTGGACAGTGGCAGCATGAATATGAAGTTAGTTGAGTGTCAGGAAACAGCAAGTAGTTGTGGTGAATGCTTGTTTTTCAGACTGGAGGGAGATATACATTGGGGTTCCCCAGGGGTTCGGTACCAGGGCCATTGCTTTTCTTCATACTAATGACCTAGACTTAGATGTACAGGACACTATCTGATAATTTGTAGGTGACAACAAACTGGGAAGCATCGTGTACTGTGAGGAGGGCAGTCATAGACTTCTAGAGGACATAGGCAGACAGATAGAATTAGATAGGCGAATGGCAGATGAATTTAATGCAGAGAAGTATGAAGTGATAGATTTTGGTTGGAAGAATAAGAGAGGGAATATAAATTAAAATGTACAATTCTAAATGGGGTGAAGAAACAGAGACCTGGTGATATATTTGCACAAATCACTGAAGGTGACAGGGCAGATTCAGAAAGTGTTTGAAGAGGCATTCAGGATCCTGGGCTTTATAAATAGAGACAAGGTACAAAAGCAAGGAAGCTACGATGAACCTTTACGAAACGCTGGAGTACTGTGTCCAATTCTAGGCAGTGCATTTCAGAAAGGACGTCAAGGCTTTAGAGAGGCTGCAGAAAACATTTACAAGAACAGTTCCAAGAATGAGGGACTTCAGTTATGTGGATAGATTAGAGAAGCTGGGATTGTTCACCTTAGAGAAAAAGGTCAAGAAGAGGCATGATTGAGGTGTTCAAAATCATGAGGAGTTTAGACAGAGTAGAGATTTTCTGGCCCTGCCGTGGTAGGACCCAGCCAAAAGTCCACTGATTTTCTGCAGGACCAGAAGATCTTGGCAGCAGGTGGGGTCAGCAAATCCTGGCCATAGATTTAAGGTGATTGGCAGAAGAGAACCTAAGCCAACTTAAGGCAAAACGTTTTTATGCAGTGAGTGGTTAGGATCTGGAATGCACTGCTCTGAGAGAGAGTGGTGGAGGCAGATTCAATCGTAGCTTTCAAAAGAGAATTGGATAAGCACTTGAAGGGGAATTTTTAAAAAAGGGTAGGGGAGTGGCACCAGCTGAATTGCACTTGCAGAGAGCCAGCAAAGACCAAACAGGCCAAAAGGCCTCGTTCCATGCTATAACCAATCTTTAATTCTAACTTTTGTAACACCTGAGCAAAAGCTCTCTCAAGTGAATATGATGAATTGCGGCAGAGCATCCCAGCAGCGGTGCATGGGTTACCGCAGCCCCTGAACTTTGCCCATCCAGGTAATTCAGTCCTATTTTTGTTTTTATTTCTCTTTTGCTAGCTTAACCTGTTTGGATTTTGTGTACCTGGAGATTTGAAAAGGGCTGTTGTTAGCACTGTTACTTACCAGTAAATGAGAACACCAAGATGTGATATTAGCAAATCAAAACATATGCAGATGAATAGGAAAGTCAATTTAAATTTTATCTATGGTGTCCAAGGTTTCATGATATGCACCCATACAGCACATGAAAACAAAAGGCTTGGATACTCTGGTACTGTAGAATGTGAACAGCATTTCAACTACTCAAGAATCTCATTGTGCTTCCAATAATTACTATGTGGCCTAATTAATCATAAATCTTAGTGCTATAGAATTTCAACTGCAAATGGCTACTTGGCTGGAGGTTCAACCAGGTTACTGAATGAACTGCGCTACCACATGATGCTAATTGAAGTATCATAAAAAGACTAGAAGACCAGTAGAAGGGCCAACTTTCCAGACAGTGGGGAGTTAGGAGCTGCAAGCAAATAGAGTTGAAAGTCATTGTTATTAAAATCCACTTCTTTGCTGCTCCACGTGTCTCAGGCTGATTAATAGAACCCAAGTCACCACAAAAGCTGCTAACAAAATTTGCTTTTCTTGCTCTGTCATTCAACCAGCAGGGGTACATCAAGCCTTCATTTGTTTCAGTTCACTGCATATTAAAGAGTCAAATAATGTCAGTCAAGCATAAACCCTAAATTAAAAGGAACATGTCTGAGAACACCACAAGCATTTGCATTGTCCTCTAAGTCTGACATGAAAAGTGAGCGTATGTCAGCCCCTAATTTACATCACAGTCATTTAACAGGGACCCCCCAACACAGCTGTTAAAAGCATATGGCACATGTACCACAGGAAGCATAGCAAATATCCATTGCGCAGGCAGGAAGAGGGTGTACAGTAGTAATTGATTATCATTTCCACACCCCCATATTGATTTCTCTCCCTCGGTAGCACTGTACTGTTAAAAACCAGAGAACTTCAAACAGCACTATTTTCCAACCATTTTTTCTATTCTTAGGCACTTTTATTAATTGAGATTCCATCCATGTCTGTTTACATTCAGAGTAATTTAGCAGTCAAGCAATGTAGATTATTGTAACACCTAAAAGCAAAACCAATTGCCAAGTGAAACAAGGTAGTCAAGAGCTCAATCCAGAAATTTTAGAAGACAATTGTAAGTTTTTGTCATCACCACCATTTTAGGCTATTTGCACAGATTCTATTTCAGGGATGAATGCCCCACCCAAAGCTCAAACTCCATCAGTTTGAACCTGAAGCAAACCTAATTTCCAAAGCTCAGCTGTTCTGCCGTCAAATCCCAACAGCATAAAAAAATTGACAGCAAATGTACATACAGGACTGCTTTGACTGCATTAACTGACAGCCTGTTTGAAGCTTGAAGGATTTTTTTTTTGTCTTCATCAAAATATCTTAAACTGGTAACTGTTACATCAGTAACCAAAATCCCTTTTTGCCCTTGCACGGATTTTAGATTGAATTTGAAGATTAACTTATCAAACACTTTTTTATTCATTCATGGGATGTGGGCTTCGCTGGCTGGGCCAGCATTTATTGCCTCTCAAAAACAGAATTACATGGAAAAACTCAGGTCTGGCAGCATCGGCGGAGAAGAAGAGTTGAGGTTTCGAGTCCTCATGACCCTTCAATAGAACTTGAGCGAATCCAAGAAAGGGGTGAAATATAAGCTGGTTTAAGGGGTGTGTGTGTGTGGGGGGGGGTGAGAAGTGGAGGAGTGGAGGGGGTTGGTGTGGTTGTAGGGACAAACAAGCAGTAATAGAAGCAGATCATCAAAAGATGTCACAGACAACAGAACAAAAGCTACGCGTGCCCCCAGTTTCATTTTATCCTTCGGCTCATTCGACGCCTCAACAAGAAACTTTTTCTCTTTCTCTCAAGTGCTAAGGAACGCAAGCTCCAACAACTCATCGACACCAACACCCATCTAGGACCCTCCACCCCGCCTGTCCCTCCGTCCCCACCCTTTCTTCCAGTCCCAACCCCAGCCGTGTATTCACTATACCCCCTGACCTTCCCCTCTCCAATGCTGAACGTTCAGTGCTCAGCAAAGGACTTAGTTTCATACCCTTACGCCCTCACCTCAATGAATTTCGGGCTCGGCATGATACTGAACTCTTCTTCCGCCGTCTTCGTCTCTGGGCTCACTTCTTTGGGCAGGAGTCCTCTCCCAGTTCAACGGATCCTTTTACCCATCTCCAATATTCTCCCTCCACCTGGACCCCTCCCTCTGGATTCTTACCTTCTCTCGATCTTTTCATTGAGAACTGTCGGCGCGACATTAGTCGTCTCAATTTCTCTGCTCCTCTCACCCATTCTAACCTGTCTCTCTCTGAACTTACTGCACTCCATTCTCTCAGGTCCAACCCTGACATTGTCATCAAACCCGCTGACAAGGGTGGTGCTGTTGTTGTCTGGCGCACTGACCTCTACCTCGCGGAGGCTGAGCATCAACTCGCAGACACTTCCTCCTACCTCTCCCTGGACCATGACCCCACCACTGAACATCAAGCCACTGTTTCCAGGACTGTCACCGACCTCATCTCCTCTGGGGATCTCCCTCCCACAGCTTCCAACCTGATAGTCGCCCAACCTCGGACGGCCCGCTTCTATCTCCTACCCAAAATCCACAAACAGAACTGCCCCAGTAGACCGATCGTCTCAGCTTGCTCCTGCCCCACAGAACTCATTTTGCGTTATCTTGACTCCCTTCTCTCTCCCCTTGTCCAGTCCCTTCCCACCTACATCCGTGATTCCTCTGACACCTTACGTCACATCAACAATTTCCAGTTCCCTGGCCCCTACCGCTTCCTCTTCACCATGGACATCCAATCCCTCTATACCTCCATCCCCCACCAGGATGGTCTGAGGGCCCTTAGCTTCTTCCTCGAACAGAGGCCCGAACAATCCCCATCCACCACTACTCTCCTCCGTCTGGCTGAACTTGTTCTCACGCTGAACAATTTCTCCTTCAACTCCTCTCACTTCCTCCAAATAAAAGGTGTGGCTATGGGTACCCGCATGGGCCCCAGCTATGCCTGTCTCTTTATGGGGTATGTGGAACATTCCTTGTTGCAGTCCTACTCCGGCCCCCTTCCACAACTCTTTCTCAGGTACATCGATGATTACTTCGGTGCCGCTTCATGCTCTCGCCAGAACTTGGAAAAATTTATTAATTTTGCTTCCAATCTCCACCCCTCCATCATTTTCACGTGGTCCATCTCTGACAATTCCCTTCCTTTCCTTGACCTCTCTGTCTCAATCTCTGGTGATAGACTGTCCACCAATATCCATTACAAACCCACCGACTCCCACAGCTATCTCGACTACAGCTCCTCACACCCCGCTTCCTGTAAGGACTCCATCCCATTCTCTCAGTTCCTTCGCCTCCGTCGCATCTGTTCCGATGATGCTACCTTCAAAAACAGTTCCTCTGACATGTCCTCCTTCTTCCTTAACCGAGGTTTTCCACCCACGGTCGTTGACAGGGCCCTCAACCGTGTCCGGCCCATCTCCCGCGCATCCGCCCTCACGCCTTCTCCTCCCTCCCAGAAACATGATAGGGTCCCCCTTGTCCTCACTTATCACCCCACCAGCCTCCGCATTCAAAGGATCATCCTCCGCCATTTCCGCCAACTCCAGCATGATGCCACCACCAAACACATCTTCCCTTCACCCCCCTTATCGGCATTCCGTAGGGATCCCTCCCTCCGGGACACCCTGGTCCACTCCTCCATCACCCCCTACTCCTCAACCCCCTCCTATGGCACAACCCCATGCCCACGCAAAAGATGCAACACCTGCCCCTTCACTTCCTCTCTCCTCACCATCCAAGGACCCAAACACTCCCTTCAAGTGAAGCAGCATTTCACTTGCATTTCCCCCAACTTAGTCTACTGCATTCGTTGCTCCCAATGTGGTCTCCTCTACATTGGAGAGACCAAACGTAAACTGGGCGACCGCTTTGCAGAACACCTGCAGTCTGTCCGCAAGAATGACCCAAACCTCCCTGTCGCTTGCCATTTTAACACTCCACCCTGCTCTCTTGCCCACATGTCTGTCCTTGGCTTGCTGCATTGTTCCAGTGAAGCCCAACGCAAACTGGAGGAACAACACCTCATCTTCCGACTAGGGACTTTACAGCCTTCCGGACTGAATATTGAATTCAACAACTTTAGGTCGTGAGCTCCCTCCCCCATCCCCACCCCCTTTCTGTTTCCCCCTTCCTTTTTTTTTCCCCAATAAATTATAAAGATTTTCCTTTTCCCACCTATTTCCATTATATAAAAAAAACCCCACTAGAGCTATACCTTGAGTGCCCTACCATCCATTCTTAATTAGCACATTCGTTTAGATAAGATCACCAACTTTAACACCTATGTGTTCTGTTGTCTGTGACATCTTTTGATGATCTGCTTCTATTACTGCTTGTTTGTCCCTACAACCACACCAACCCCCTCCACTTCTCTCCCCCCACCCAAGCACCCCCCCCAACACACCTTAAACCAGCTTATATTTCACCCCTTCTTGGATTCACTCAAGTTCTGTCGAAGGGTAATGAGGACTCGAAACGCCAACTCTTTTCTTCTCTGCCGATGCTGCCAGACCTGCTGAGTTTTTCCAGGTAATTCTGTTTTTGTTTTGGATTTCCAGCATCCGCAGTTTTTTTGTTTTTATTGCCCCTCCCTAGTTGCCCTTGAGAAAGTGGTGGTGAGCTGCCTTCTTGAACCGCTGCAGTCCATGTGGTGTAGGTACAGCCATAGTGCTGTTAGGGAGGGAACTCCAGGATTTTGTCCCAGTGACGGTGAAGGAACAGTGATATATTTCCAAGTCAGGATGGTGAGTGACTTGGAGGGGAACTTCCAGGTGGTGGTGCTCCCATCTACCTGCTGCCCTTGTCCTTCTAGGTGGTAGAGGTCATGGGTTTGGAAGTTGCTGTCTAAAGAGCCTGTGTGAATTCCTGCAGTGCATCTTGTAGATGTTACACACTGTTGCTACTGTGCTTCGATGATGGAGGGAGTGAATGTTTGTGGATGTGCTGCCAATCAAGCAGGATGCTTTGTCCTGGACTGTGTCCAGCTTCTTCAGTGCTGTAGTGCACTCATCCAGGCAAGTGGGGAGAATTCCATCACATTCCTGACTTGTGCCTTGTAGATGGTGGACAAGCTTTGGGGAGTCAGGAGGCGAGTTACTCATCACATAATTTCAAGCCTCTGACCTGCTCTTGTAGCCACAGTATTTGTATGGCTAGTCCCAGTTCAGTTTCTGGTCAATGGTAACCCCCAGGATGTTGATTGCGGAGAATTCAGCAATGGTAATGCCATCGAACATAAAGGGGCAATGGCTGGATTCTCTCTTGTTGGAGATGGTCATTGCCTGACACTTGTGGCGCAAATGTTACTTGCAACTTGTCAGCCCAAGCCTGGATATTGTCCAGGTCTTGCTACATTTGGACACGGATTGCTTCAGTGACTGAGGAGTCGCGAATAATGCTGAACATTGTGCAATCATTAGTGAACATCCCCACTTTTGACTTTTTGATGGATAGAAGGACATTGGTGAAGCAGCTGAAGATGGTTGGGCCTAGGACACTACCCTGAGGAACTCCTGCAGTAATGTTCTGGAGCTGAGATGACTGACCTCCAACAACCACAACCATCTTCCTTTGTGCTAAGTATAACTCCAACCAGCAGCGAGTTTACCGCCTGATTCCCATTGACTCCAGTTTTGCTAGGGCTTCTTGATGCTACACTCAGTCAAATGCTGTCTTGATGTCAAGGGCAGTCACTCTCACCTCACATTAGGAGTTCAGCTCTTTTGTCCATATTTGAACCAAGGCTGTAATGAAGTCAGCAGTTGAGTGGCCCTGGTGGAACCCAAACTGGGCATCAATGAGCAGGTTATTGCTAAGCAAGTGCTGCTTGATGACCCCTTCCATTACTTTACTGATGATGGAGAGTAGACTGATTTTTGTGCACAGGACATACCTGGGCAATTTTCCACATAGCTGGGTAGATGCCAGTGGAACAGCATGGCTAGGGGTGCGGAAGGCTCTGGAGCACAAGTCTTCTGTACTATTGGCAGAACGTTGTCAGGACCCATAGCTTTTGCAGTATCCAGTGTCTTCAGGAGTTTCTTGATATTACATGGAGCGAATCGAATTGGCTGAAGGCTGGCACGTGATGCTGGGGACCTCTGGAGGAGGCCGAGATGGATCATCCACTCGGCCTTTCTGGCTGAAGATTGTTGCGAATGCTTCAGCCTTATCTTTTGCACTGCTGTGCTGGGCTCCTCCATCATTGAGGATGGGGATATTTGTGGAGCCTCCTCCAGTGAGTTGTTTAATTGTCCACCACCATTCACGACTGGATGTGGCAGGACTGCAGAGCTTAGATCTGATCCATTGGTTGTGGGATCACTTAGCTGTGTCTATCATATGCTGCTTATGCTGTTTAGTACACAAGTAGTCCTGTTTTATAGCTTCACCGGGTTGACACCTTATTTTTAGGTATGCCTGGTGCTCCTGGCATGCCCTCCTGCATTCTTCATTGAACCAGGCTTGATGGCGATAGTAGAGTGGGGGATATGCCGGGCTATGAGGTTACAGATTGTGTTCAAGTACAATTCTGCTGCTGATGGCCCACTGTGGCTCATGGATGCCCGGTCCTGAGTTGCTAGATCTGTTCAAAATGTCTCTCATTTAGCAGGGTGGTAGTGCCACACAACACGATAGAGAGCATCCTCAGTGTGAAGGCGGAACTTTGTCTCCACAATAACGGTGCAGTGGTCACTCCTACCGATACTGTCATGGACAGATGCCTCCCACCCCCCGTTAATAAGGAGGACTTTGCAGGATTGCTGGGCCTAGGTCGATGGCAGGTGGTCTGAAGGGTTTCATTCCCTTGGTTTGTGTCTGTGTAGCAATTTGTTACAACTAGGCTTACTAAGCCATTTCAGAGGGCATTTAAGAGTCAGTCACATTGCTGTGGGTCTGCAGCATGTGACACATGCTAGACCAGGTAAGGACAACAGATAAAGATTAGTGAACCAGATGGGATTTTACAATAATCAACAATCATTGGACTTTTAATTCCAGATTTTTATTCAAATTTGAATTGAATTTTATTCAAATTCCGCCATCTACCCAGGTCCCCAGAGCATTACCCTGGATCTCTGAATTAATAGTCCAGCAACAATACCGCTACACCACCACCTCCCCATACAGTTGCACTACTCATCTGCCAGTAGGAGCTAAAAAAATATACAAAAAGTTGCCTATTTTTGAAACACAAAGTTGATTATTCACTTAAATGGCAGCAAATACATCATACTGGACAACCTTTAAATGCATTAAGCAACAGTCTGTTTGAAGCTTGATGGATGAACTGTTACTTTTTGTTAAGAAGGCATAGGCTAGTAATGCAAGTTCAAATCATAATATGGCAGTTTGCAAATTTGAATACAGTCAAGTCTGTATGGCTCTTAAGGGTCGTGCTGACTCGAAACTTTAACTTTGTTTCTCTATCCACAGATGCTGTCAGGCCTGAGTTTTTCCAGCATTTTCTTTTTTTCCTTTTTTATTCCAGTTATCAACAAGTAGCTTTAAAACAAGAATTTCTAGAAAAATTAATCAGAATGAAACCCTGTTGAAATACCATTTAAAAGCTGGCACAAATTTTAGGTGATACAAAAATAAACAGAGTCTGGATGACAACCCATCATTACTTTCGTACATGTCTTTATTATGTTTTTCTTTCACTGTGGCAAATATTAAGAAAGGTATTTTGAGCAAACTCATTGTTGCCAACCTCTAACTTCCCTTTTCCTTCAGTCAGGAGATAAGGTGACAAATTGTGGAGCCCCCTCACAAATAAACTTCCACTTTCTCAATCATCCAGGTATTTATGTTGGCTTTGGTAAATACGTAGGCTACGCCATCCTATCCTCACAGTTAAACAGAGAAAAAAAAATGGCAACAAGAAATTCAGGCAGCAGAAAAAAAAGGAAAGCTAAGGAGGGAGAAAAATAAAATGCGGTTATACATAAAAGATACAAGGATTGCAAGGCTGAAATCTCACTAAGAGCTCAGTGACGAGTGGCAAGAGCAATACTTAAGAGATTTAGAACCGTCAGCTGAACCACAAGGAGATCAATTAGCAGTCGACTGCAAGGAAATAACAGGTAATTTTACAACAATTATACTCTACTCATTTAAAATGTTAATTTTGCTGCACCTTAATAGATAGATGTATTTCTTCCTTGAATTAACAGAGCAGTGAAGGGACGCAAATTCACCAATTTCACAGGTTTTCAGTAACAGTCTTATTCATGAGACATCACCTCTAACACAGATTTCCCTTCTCGCAGCACCTCCTGAAGCAAGCGCAAGAGATGCAACACCTGCCCCTTCACCTTCTCCCTTCCCACCATCCAGGGACCCAAATATTCTCTCCGGTTGAAACAGTGATTTACTTGTACTTCTTTCAATTTAGTCTACTACGTTCACTGCTCGCAATCTCATCTACTTTGGGGAGGTCAAAGGCAGATTGGTGATCAGAACATCTCCATTCTGTACAGAAGCATGTCACGGAGTTTTTGGTTGCTTGTCATTTCAATTCCCAGCCCGACTCCCACTCTGATATCTCTGTCCTCAGTCTCCAACGCTATTCCAATAAATCTCAATAAAATTTCAATTAGGCACTTTACAACCCTCAGACTCAACACTGGGCTCAACAATTTCAGATCCTAATCACTGCTCCAGTTTTTTGGAAAGCATCTGTTGCTAATAATTCTGCTCTTGCCATTTACATCTTCTCTAGACCCATCTCTTTTTTTACTTTATTTGTTCCATTATCACACCTTTTGCCCCACACCAACATCCCTTTTGTCATTTAAATCACTCTAGTCTTCCACCCTAGCACAGACCTTCATGTTCTTTTCTTTCCCAGCACCCCCCACCCTTTTCCTATTACATTTCTAACTTTTTCCAGAACTTATGAAAAGTCATTGACACAAAACATTAACCTTGTCATCACAGGTGCTGCCTGACCTGCTGAGCTTTTCCTGTACTCTGCTTACTTCAGATTTCCAACATCCATGGCAATATGCTTTTATCTTCACACATCTGTCCTGGTTGCAGATTATATTGCTGCGTCTCGTGGGGGTGGGGTGAAGGTAATAAAATACCCTGTGTATATTGGAATGCTTACTACAGTATGCTTTTTTTTTGGTAGTCTAATTGATCTTGCACTAAAAACGCAACTTGTTGGGTAAATTGGAATGTATCTGGATTCACTGGTAGCAGGAGTCAGGAAAATGCCCAGCTTGACCTGCCACCTCAGGAAAAAGAACCCACAAAAGACTGGATCTTCATTGTCAGGAGGCAGGGGTGGGAGCAGGCTGGAGTTGGCCAACCAACCTGGGAAAATGTTTGGAGGTCACCACAGGGCTGCCAGGTGCAGATTGTTTAACAGGCCCACCTCAGTGGAGTGGGACTTCATCCAGCTATAATAACAGAAAGGCCCTCCAATCCTCACACCCCCTCACCCTCCACTCTCCATGCCATCTCTTGCCTCCCCACCCACCCCCTATAACCCTTCATGCTTCTTATGCCAAGCTCTGACCTTCCATCCACACTTCATTAAGCCCTCATGCCTGCAATGCCAAGCCCATTGACCCACCATACACTGTATAGAACCAATTAACCCTACAGTAGGATGTGTACAAGAAAAGCTTTAAAAAAGTAACTAATTTATAACTTTCTATGTGAAAATAAAAGTCATTTCACTTAAAAGGCAATAAATATATCAATCATCCAGACCCCTTAAAGTATCAATAACAAAAGGTACAAACTTTTGGAAAACCACTTAAGGTGTTGTAAACAAACAGACATCAGAGGTCAGAGTGCCTGAGCAGTTAATCAGTGTTCCCTCTGGGGAGTAGATGTTTCAACAAACCTAATGGTTGTCTCGGCTCTCAGGCAAGCCTTATTAAGTATGCTTGGCTCAAAGCCCAAACAACCATTAGGCTTGTTGAAACACCTACACCCCAAAGAGAACATTGCTTGATTGCTCAGGCACTCTGGCCTCTGATGTCAATTTCACAATGTTTGTTTACACCACATTAAGTGGTTATTCAAAGGTTTGCAGTTTTTGTTATTGATACTTTAAAGGGTCTGGATGATTGATACTTTTATTGCCTTTTAAGTGGAATGGCTTTTATTTTCACACTGTAGAAAGTTATGAATGAATTTTTTTAAGTTTTTTCTTAAAACACATCCTACTTTCAGTATAGGGTTCATTGATTCTATGAAATGTATTGTGAGTCAATAGGCATCAAAGTGCCATAGCAAGCATGGGAGGGCCATAGTTGGTAGGTGGAGGGACATATCTTGGTACGGGGGCATGAGGAGGTCCTTTGAATTTACCTTTTAAAATGTCATCACTTGCAAGCTAGGATTCACAACTCCTCTGAGGGGCCGTGAACAAGGCTCTTTGAAAACCTGTCCCTACTCCATGAAAATTGCAGCGGAGGAGAGCATGCCTATCTCTGCAATGAAGCCGGCCAGGGCAGGATTGTCGGATGCAGCCTTTTGACAGGAACCAACCCACACCCTTAAAAGGCACTCCCGTAAATCAAACAGCCTGGAAATGGAGTTGGGAATCCCAGAATCTGGACCCACCTGCAATTTTTAATGGACTCCCGAATCATCCCGACTCAATGAAAATCCTGGCTACTGTCATTAAATTATTTTATTTACAATTAAAACCTATTTACCCAGACAAAAAAATTATAACTGCAACAAGATGGGATTCAATTTATGTTTTGCAAAGAGGGAGCAATAGGGAGCAGCTTGCTTATGCAATTACAAGTCAGTTTGGCAATGAATGCAGCAACTAGATGTTTGGATATTTGGTGTTTTTAAATTTTCCTCTCTAGATTCTCTCATTTAAGCTGCAACAAAAACAATTGCAACAATGTCGCAAGAATGACAATGATGGTTGCTGGGAATATTGAAGTCTCAAGGAAATTAGGTTAATACATCAACAGATTTTCTACAAGCTAATAATGCATGCTCCAACAGGCATAATTCAGCAAGTTGGATATTGTAATAATTTTGCTGGCATCAGCATGACACATCGGCTTTATTTCACAGCAGTCACAACCAAATAATGCACACCCTTACATAGCCTGTTCATATTTCACCAATGGTCTTTCTGAAATACTAAGCCATACAGATCAGAAGTTCTAGGTTCAAATCCTGGTCTATGTCCCATTAACGAAGTACAACCTGGGCAACACATCTGGCTTCAGCTCCTGTGGACCCAGGAGGAAAAAAATCAGCCAGGGTTTCTGTTACTTACTGCTAACCAATGACAAATACATGAACATTAGGTGGAATTTTTGCCATGGAGGCAGGAAAAAGAAAACATGTGTTTTGGGGTCATAAATCCACCTTGAGTGGGAAACGGATTACAATTCAGGTTTTCAAGGGGGAGGGGGCATGGTTGAGACCACCCCTCAATTCATTTGGAGACTGTTTCCAGTTCACTTACCCGAGAGAAAGAGAGAGGGGAGGCAGGCTTCGTAAAGGGTGGCAGAAGGAGGCCCCATCATTAAGCAGCATGGACACCTCTCTGTTGAGCGCCATCTCCCTCCACCTCCAATTCCTTCTCCTCTCTTATCTCCTCCGATGAGCTTTCTCTTTCAAAGATATCACTGTCCTCAAGATCCACACCTCACTGGAGGTGAAGTTATAGAGAGTGCAGCAAACCACCACAATGACTGCAATCCTTGAAAGTATTGGAAGGCACCAACTGACCGGTCAAGCACTGGAATTGCATTTTCAGAAGCATGATAATTTGCTCAATGTTTGTTCTGCCAAGAAGGTGGTATTGGTTCTATTACCTCTATGCGGGACTCCTGTGGAGGAGGAGGGAGCAGCTGATTCAAGGGATTTCCCTTGTCCCCTAGGATCCATCCAGGCACTTCAAGGATTGGAGTGGATATCGGAGCCAACCTGGGCTGGTAGATAAAGGGGTAATGGCAGCTGCCAAGAAAGCCATGGTGGAAGCTCTTGTTGTGGTTGCAGGCCAGCTGACTGTTGGGAGGATGTAGGCCCTTCCTGCTGATGGATCTCCCTGGGTGATTTGATGGCCACATGGGTGCAATCGATTATGCCCTGCATCTCAAGGAATCTAGCAATGCAGCAAAATTCACTGCCTAGTATCCCTGCAAGACCATGTCTGTTGTAAAAGAAATGTGCTGTCCCATCCAGATGGAGGACATCGGTGACCAGTGAGATCCAGTGGTGTGCAGACATTTTGGTTCACAGCGACGGAGCCAAAAGTTCAATGCCATAGCGACTTGAACAATTACAGCAGGTCATGGTGACCAGTACTGCAAGATCTTTAACAACATGGGCACAAATCTCTGTGCCCTAGTCGCAGTGTCCTGCGGCACAGTGTCAATCTTCTCCAGGTAGCTCTGTCCTAACCAGTAGATCCTGTTTTGAGAGTTTGGCCTTCATTAACTGCCTGCCCTGTCTTCCTCTTCGATGCCCTCTAGATGCTGGGGTTGCTGTCCTTCATGTGGAGGGTGTTGCCCTTCATTGCCACTAGGCCAAAATTTTAAAATTCAGCCCCCTTCTTCTGCTACAGCCTTCTTTCTAGGCACATGGCCACCCAATTGTCCTAGACAGCTTTGCCCTCTGTGCTTCTGTCCCCACAATGCAAGGGGGTGTTCTGACACCATTCAAAGCCTAGACACTGAGTGCCCGTTCTCCTGCCATTTGTACAGTACCAACAGCACTCCCTTACCAAATGCCATGTCCCTCTTTGCTCTACTGACTCTCTTTTGAGGACGAGGTGTCTAGGACAGCCATGGCTGGCTTCCCACTGTGTGCCCACCTGCCTTCAGCTGGTCAGTTTCTGAAAGCCCAGGTAAGCTGTATGACTATTTAAAAACCGGGACTTCAGCCCAGACGAGCTCTAAAGGAGCACTTTAACATATTTAATTGGCCTTAATGGGCATGAGAGCAGGATTCTTGTTCTGTCCCAGTCTCCCCCACCTCATATGATGCTCATTGCTTGTGGCAGGATTGGCACTTTGAAATACTGCCCAGCACTGGCATTGTCGAGTCTCAAAAATTCAGCTTATCAGATCAAACCAGGAACTCTCTCAGTGGCGGTAGCCATGAGAGGAATAACCTGATACTCTGGGGTCGATATTAACTATGAGCCAGGACGCAAGCTGATGCAAAACGTGAAAGATCGTAGGAATGTCAGATTTCAACAAGAATGCTTCATTATAATTTTACTCCCGTGCTTTGCATTTCCAATGCTCATGAGCATATACAGTGCGAACAGACATGACACAATTCCACTCTAACAGTTTAAAAGGCTAATGAACAGATGGAATGGGGGGGTAGGGTGGAGTTGGTGAGTTGTATTTGATAAGTAGAAGTAGAACAAGAACCATGGCGGGTCAAGGCTATGCTCTGATTTAACGAGATACACCCCCACCCCAATGTACAATTGGGTGCATTAAGGGCAAGGCGGGAAGTCCTATTTCCCAGTAATGGGAAAAATCAGCAGTTTAGCAGTTGGTGGCTGAAGAGGTTTGTAGTAGGGATGTTGTGTTGAGGCCCAAGTTCCTGTGCAGGTAGTGTTTTAATGACCCAGCCAAGTCAGGAAAGGTGAGCAAAATTACAGATTCACCTATACCACCATTTATCTATCTTGTCAAGCGTACTCAATTACATCATTCCTCACTCAAGTTTTGGCAGCACCCATTGCTCCGTTTAAATGCACTTTATTAACCACCCATTTCCTATATCCACTATTGCCACTCACCCCAATCCTTATGTAAGGTGATGCAACCTCAGTCAGCTCATCCAATTTTCAGCACATATTCCTCAAATGCATGCCAGTGGCACTCATGGAGCATCTGCCTGATAGTCACCCATACCAAAGACATGTAGATGCACACATGCCTTACAGGCATTCAAAGGTCTGTCTGCCCCTTACAGGAGAAAAGAGCCCAATATACAAGGAAGGGGGCAGAGAAGAACTACCATAGATTCCAGAGCTAACAAAATGGAGAACAGAAGACTAAAAATAAGCAGCATGTTAGCATCCCTGAGCACTGGAAATGGAAAGACTCGGACTTTGCTGCTGCAAGGTAACAGAATTAAACGCCTCCCGCCAATACAAGACTAAGTCATGTTGACTTGAATTAATCTCTGGTGAAATATTACCTTATATGTGTATTTCAGTAAATTACTTTCCCATGACAATACCATATTTGTCTATTCTCTCCTCAAAGGTTATCACACAAAGAATAAGAGCCCAAAACCATATGCAGATGAAGATTCTTCAGGGGAAGCCAATTCCTTCTGATGGTGCACCATTACAGGGCAAATGCGAACCAGGCACCAGAACAGGTAAGCACAGTTCAGTGGGTCTGTTAAGACGGTTAGGTGGGACATCAACAGTAATTCACTTCGCACAAGCAAATATACAGTGGTGATAGGGACAGCTGTGGAGAGTCCATGTTGCTGGGCACAATTCTCTCCAAACGCTGCTCAGTTGGACACATATGCTGAAACTGGGTTGGGAGGTTCATCACTGAATAGGAAAATGATAGAGGTTTGCCGTAATGGTGCAAATGTACAGGCACTTCAGCCAAGGGTACTTTCCACAATCTCAAACAAGATGAGTCCAGCATAAACATTTGTTGCAGGCCATTGTGATGATATCTTCCTCATTAATCAGATTAATCAGTCCCTGCAGGCCCCGACATGAACCTTGCAAACTATTGATATCAACATTTCTACCACCTTAAGCAGAATAACAGATACATTAGCTGTGACTATGGAAAGTGTCACTCGTGCTCCAAATTTTTCTCAAGCAGAGAGATAGGAGTGATATGTTGCTCACCCAAGAGAGGGATGATCGTGATAGAGGGGATGAAAGCAGGAACTTGTCACAAAGCGTTTCCATGTCTCACTTGTATCTCTCCCCACCTTGCCTAGTACCCGGCCTGCTGCCTCTTCGCCCGCTGGTCTAGTATTTGGAACAGTCTTTGGCAAGGCCCTCACAGGATCTAATACTCAGACTCAGATGACTGAGCAAGAAACAGGGCAACTTGCCACTACCTCTACTGAAGCCACAGAGGTTGCACAAAGGTAGACATACTAGAGAAAAAAAGCTTGGTACTTCATTGAGGGCCTAATCATGGGTGCTTATTAAAACGTTTTGTAATTATCTTTAATTTATTACGACACATATAATCTATAATTTGCACCACTTCCCAGTTCTTGTATGATGTCAATTTGAGTTCTCGGTTGTGATGAATGTGAAGACATAAAATAATTGAGACCAGTTAGAGCAGGTGAACAATGCCATGGTGTGCAGAACACAGCACATCACATTGATCCTAGAGGTCCTTGCTGGCGACTACTGAAGGTGCTTCTAGACCTGCCCAGGCAACTGAAGCACATTTTGAGCATACCAATGGCTTCCTCAATGGCATATTTGTTTTTCATACGGCTCATGTGGTAGCATTCTTGGTTTACGTTGGTGGGGTCCTCATCCTTGTTTACAAATCTATCCAAGGCCTCACCCAACTTTATCTTTAACTTCCTCCAGCCCTACAAGCTTCACCTCTCTGTGCTCCTCCAATTCTGGCCTCTTGTGCATCCCTATTTAGTTATTCTACATTGGCTGCTGTTCTTTCAACTATGTAGGCCCTAAACTCTGGAATTCCCTCCCTAAATCTCTCTGCATCTTACCTCTCTCTCTCCTGCTTTAAGACACTCTTGAAAATCTCTCTCTTTGACCAAGCCCTTGGTTATCTGACGAGGTCAAGGAAATTGAGCCTTTGTTTGTAGCCCTTATTAGGTGTGTAGTAACCCCTGCAACCTTGACTCGTGTTGCTTCTGTCTCTTCTGGCAACCTGCAGCTTGGTTCACAGCATGCACTTGCTGCTGCTGATGTTGTTGGACTTCAGACAAGAAAGTCAATCAAAAGCAGCCATGCTGTCATCCATCCTGATGTTCTCTGTGAACTCCTCCAAATAGTACAAATATGTCATTCAACAAGTACACTTACAATACTGCTTCCTAGAGGGAAGCAAAAGTAGTCATGAGCACTGAGCTTTTATTCATATCAGTATTCCTGACTTTTAATCTTGTCCATAAAGTTGCTCAATTTTATCTCCATTTTACAGAAGAGTTTCCCAAACCCTGGGAAACAAGCTCAGGTGGTGTTCATTCCAAAACGCTGCCAAAGTCTAATGAAAGGAGCCTTACTTAAACATTCCTTCATCCTCTAGATTGTAAAAGAAAACAACACCAAAAGAAAGAATTTGGATTTATACATCACATCTCACGACCTTAGGACGTCCCAAAGGGATTTACAACCAATTAAGCAATTCTGAAGTTTAGTCACTGTGGTAATGTGGAAAATGTTGTACTGCTTTTTGCTGGCAAGTCAATCCAGACATGAGCCTCTGTAATACACCTGTGCTGCTATGCAACTCTTCTAGAGCAAATCCTGTAGTAGAAGCAACAGCACATTTTAAACTGGCAGAAAAAATATCTGTCTGCCCCTCTAACACATTACCTCCATCCAGCTTGCATTTGATTAGACATACATTAGAGTAACACTGTTGTGTTCATACCTAAATGTATTTCCTTTCAGAATTTACTGTTTGTTGTAAAACAGTCTATATTTTAGGTGACAAATGAAGTCTTAAAGATGAAACAATAATGGGCCTGGTCAGTTTTTCATCAGGAGTTATTGTAAAGACAATTAAGGGTAGAGTAAGAAATACAGATTAAAATTAATCATTTGGGGTGGGGTGGTGGTTAGTAGCTTGAAGTGAACCATCCAATCTTTTTGAAAAAACCTGTTCCCATCTCAATGTCTATAAACTTTTTTGCAAAAAAGTAGTGAGGCAGAAATTTTTCCATAGCTGCAAGTTCTCAATTATCACTGTGAATTAAAAGAAAGGAGGACCACAGTACCTCAGTTCAGGACAAAACTAATGCAATATTTCATATGTAAAACTGTACTGTCATTACGAAAGGTAGTTTTAAGTTCACTTTGTCAACAATAGAAGAATACTCCCTACAGTTCAAGCAGCATATTCAGCAACCAAACTGCAACTCAAATATAACACATATCCTGTACACTGATACATGATCAAAAGTGAAAGGTAATCCTCACAATTAAACGGTCTAACATAATTTGCTACGAAAACAGTGAAAACAAACATGATAACAGCCCCTGTGCGCACCTACACAACAGGCATGTGTAAAATTACCATATCTGGTTACATTCAGTGAAGCCTTGCTGCAGGCTAGCTTAACAGGTTTCCACACAAATATCCTGGGCAAACTAGAAATATGCAGCTAACCAATGTTTGAGGATTATATTTCATATTAGTAACCAAATCACAATAGTTCATCTGTTCATGATTAAAATATTACACCAGGACAATATTTTCATCTGAACACCAATAGGAAAATGCTCCTAACTGACATGACAGGTGGTGCACCCCAGGGATCTGTACTGGATCCTTTGCTTCTCACATTTTTCAAAACTTGGATATACAACTATTTCTTCATCCAAGTTTGCAGATGACACTAAGTTAGGTGCGACAGTAAGTCGTGCAGACGGGAACAGGAAGTTACAAAACAGACATAGGCAGATTATGCGAGTGGTCAAAGCTCTGGCAAATGGAGTACATTGAAGAGAAGTAAGAGGACATCCACAATGGGCTGAAGATAGGAGTGTTTGTAAATGGTGAGAAGTAGAATTTATGCAAGAGCAAAAATATTTGGGTACCCATGTACACAAATGACTAAATGTTGGTGGACAAAAGCTACCAAAAATGCTAAGCAAATGTTGGCCTTTATTGAATGGAATACAAAAATTAGGAGATTCTGCTTCATTTGTATAGAGCTTTGGTCAAACCCCATCTGGAGTACTGCATCCAGTAATGGGCACCAAACCTCAAGAAGGATACATTAGCCTTGGAGGTGGTGCAACTTAAATTCACCAGAATGATACAGAGGGTTAATGAGTTGGATTATGAAGAAAGCTTGCATAAACATGGCTTGTATTCCCTTAAATGTAGAAAATTGTGTGGTGATCTAATCAAGGCAGTTAAAATGTGAAAAAAATTGATAGGGTTGATAAAGAGTTCCTCTGATTGGGGTTGGGGGGGCTGCTGCAATATGATTGATTATTTCTGAAGAGATAAAAAGGACCGAGAGAATATTCTTTAATTTAAAATAAATTCATTAATCTTAAAACAAGAGGCAGGCTGTTAAAAGAATCCAAGCCAATTGGTGAAATCAAAACCAAGACACAGAGCTTTTCTTTACTGGGAGAGTTTTATTGCCTTTTTTCAGTCTCACAGCTCTTCCCCCCCCACACCCGGAGTCCCAGTTACCCCTTATCCATAAACTCTTTTGAAAAACAAAATCAATAAATTAAACTAAAAATCAGGTTGTGGTGGTGGGGGGGTGGGGGGCGCTAACAGGCCCTGGTGGGGCAATGTAACTAAAATTGAAACATGAAAGGAGTCCCTTATTTGTAACTCTTTCTGGAGAGTCCCTTATTTGTAACTCTTTCGAGTACAAACAAGTCTCCATCGATTCCTATTCAGATGAAGTTACATTGTTTCATAGTTTGCCATTGCGAGATTTGAACTCTTGATAATCTTTTAAAATGAAAACCAAATCAACAAAATTGGGATAAATCAGGCACAGCCCCTAATTCAGGTCAGTTGTAAAACCAAGGACAAAATTTAAAGGAACCTTACAAACTTTAAATCAAAATGTGATTAAAGGGGTCAACAAAACGCCCCAGTCCCCGCGGTGCCCACCGAGCACGGAAGGCCTCGAGAGTGTCAGCAGACACCGCGTGCTCCCTCTCCAGGGACATCCAACAGCGAACGTAGCCGCGGAAGAGGGACAAACAATCGGGCGGGACTCCCCCGTCGATCGCCCGCTGCCTGGACCTGTTAATTGCCAACTTGGCCAGGCCCAGGAGCAGGTTCACGAGGAGGTCCTCCTCCTTTCCGACCCCCTTCCGCACCGGGTGCCCATAGATCAGGAGCATGGGGCTGAAGTGCAAACAAAACATCAATAAAAGGTTTTTCAAATAACTAAAAAGGGAGTGCAGCCTACAACATCCTATGTATACATGGTCCACGGACTCCACAAGACTGCAAAAAGGGCACGTGTCCTGAGAGTCCGTGAATCTATGCATCCTCTTATTATACGGGACTGCTGCATGCAACACCCTCCAACCCAGGTCCCCGATAGAAAGGGGGAGGACACCTCCGTAGAGGGCCTCCGCCGCCGGACGGCAACAAGGCACGCCAGGGCGTGTCTGGGCGGCGGACAAGGGCGAGAAAATGGAAGGTGTGCAGCATCAGTCCATACAAAAAACCCCTCTTTGCCGTGCCAAAAGGCACGGAGGGCATGTCCCCGAGGCGGCTCATATTGCGGGGCATCAGCACCCGAGGGAGGGTTCAGGGCTTGGGGCCAATGTGGAATTCCGTCCGAACAGGGGAACGTTCACCGCGCACCTGGGCCACCTCAAGACCCAAAATAACGTCGGATCGGAGCACGACCGTTCTCAGGTCTTGGATAGCATCGGCTGCGACCTGGACACTCACAGATGCGTGTCGCGCCAACTCCTGCGGGAGCATCCAGCCCAGTCCTCCGCCACCCAACACATCCCCGATCCTGGTCACCCTGCGGCCACAGCCCTTCTCTCCGCCAACCACTGAAAAGGACGGAGGGGCGGATTCCTGAGCAGCGGCTCTCTGACGATAGCCGCTACTCCTGACGGGGGAGAGCTGCGTCGCGAGGTGACCACTTTCCAGACTTTGATCAGGTCCTGATACAAGACGGGCAACGCCTGCAAGGAGCCACCCAGGCCCAACTATTCTATAAACAGGAGCTGCACGTCATAATTCAGGCCGTGCACCTGACGGAAGAAATACGTCGTCAGAGCACACCATCTAGGAGGAGGCTCGACGTAGAGGTATCGCTGCAGGGTTTGAAGGCGGAAAGTCGCCACCTGTGTGCGTAGGCACACTAGCGCCTGACCACCCTCCCTAAGCGGGAGACTCAGAACCTCGGCAGCGACCCAGTGCAATCTTTTGTCCCAGAAGAAGTCGACTAACAATCTCTGGATTCTTGTGACAAAGTCCGGGGGAGGGGTCAAAGTGACCAGCCGATACCACAACATGGCGGCGATCAGCTGGTTTATGACCAGAACTCGACCTCGGTAAGATAGCACTTGGAGCAGTCCTGTCCAGCGCCGCAGGCGAGCGGTGACTTTCGTCTCCAGTTCCTGCCAGTTTGCCGGCCAGGATTCCTCAGCAGGGCAGAGATGGACCCCCAGGTAGAGGAGGCTGATCCTGCTCCAGGTGAAAGGCCTGAACTCCTCGGTTAGGGGATCCATCTGCCACTGACCGACCAGGAGTCCAGAACATTTATCCCAGTTGATCCTGGCAGAAGATGCGGCAGAGTAGACCTCTTGGCACTCGCGCATCCTCCGCAGGTCAGCCGGGTCACTAAACATAAGGAGCACGTCATCAGCGTAAGCCGAAAGGACCACCCCGTTGCCCGGCCCGCGCAGAACCAATCCCGACAACGTCCTCCGCAAGAGGCGCAGCAAAGGCTCCACGCAAATAGAATACAACTGGCCAGACAGGGGGCAGCCCTGACGTACCCCTCTCCCAAAGCGAAGGGGCGCCGTCAGGGACCCGTTAACTTTCACTAGACACTCCGCGGCAGTGTACATAAGTCGGATCCGGGCGACAAAATGCGTCCAAAACCCGAACGCTCGCAGAGTTCCGAGTAAGTATCCGTGATCCACCCTGTCGAACGCCTTCTCCTGATCGAGAGACAGGAAGGCGCTCGACAGACCAGCCTTCTGGGAATGGTGGACGATGTCCCGGACTAGATGGATGTTATCATAAATAGTTCGGTCCGGGACAGTGTAGGACTGGTCAGGGTGGATCATGTGGTCCAGCACGGTGCCGAGCCGAGAAGACATGGCTCGGGCAAAGATTTTGTAGTCCGTGCTGAGGAGGGAGACCGGGCGCCAGTTTTTCAGAAGGCGGAGATCCCCCTTCTTCGGCAGCAGGGCAATCACGGCCCTACACCACGAAAGGGGCATCTCCCCGATAGCAATGCTCTCCCCCAGGACCCCCGCGAAGTCGCTCCCCAAGACGTCCCAGAACGCCCTGAAGAACTCCACGGTCAGCCCGTCTAGTCCCGGGCTTTTGCCCCTAGAAAGACCGTCGAGTGCGCCGGTCAGCTCCCCCAGACTTATAGGGGAGTCAAGCTTTCCAGCGCACTCCGGGCCGACCTGCGGCAGGTCCACCCACAAAACTCTGCAAGCTTCCTCACTGGACGGATCCGGAGAGAACAGGGCAGTGTAGTAATCTCGGGCGATGGCCCTGATGCCCTCCTGATCCAAGACAAGGGATCCGTCATCGGCCAGCAGCGTAAAGAGCTGCTGACGGACCCCGTGCCTTTTTTTCCAGCGAATAGAAGGGGGAGCCGCGGTCCATCTCCTTGAGGAACCGGATCCGCGACCTCACGAACACGCCCCAAGACTCGACCAGTTGCAGGTCCCGCAGCGCGCCCTTCTTCTCATCGTACACCAACCGCAGGGCCGGGTCCGCATCAGGCTGACGGAGACGTGCCTCCAGGTCGAGCACCTCCTTCTCCAACTCCTCGACCCTGGATTTGCGTCTCTTTGTCGACCCCTTCGCATACTCTTGACAGAAAACTTGGACGTGAGTCTTGCCCACGTCCCACCTCAAGGAGGGGAAGCCTCCCCGCTTCCTTCTCCAGCCGGCCCAGAAACGACAGAACGAGTCCAGGAACCGCTGGTCCGCCAACAACAGGTTATTAAAATGCCAGTACGCGGACCCCGTCCGAGCGCAGAACGAAGTGAGCTCCGCCCACACCAGACGGTGGTCCGTGCACGGAACCTGCTGTATAGAAGCCGCCGGAACGCAGGACACATATGCCTTCAAAACGTAAAGACAGTCAATTCTGGACGCTCCAACTCCAGATGACAAAGGTGGACACGCTGGAGTCAGGATGGAGATTTCGCCAGACATCCACTAAGTCGAAGGACCTGACCAGGTCCCGGAACTTTCTCACACCTAGAGTGCGTTGCTGGGTACTGTGACGGTCCCGGTCCTCGAGGGTGCAGTTAAAATCCCCCCCAAGGACGATGCACTCGCCAGCGTCGATGGAGCCGAGATGAGTGGACACTTCTTCAAAGAAGCTCGCTTGCTGCTGCGTGCCCAGGGGAGCGTACACATTCACAAAGTGAAGCACCGCCCCCCACAGACGCACAGTCAGGTGCAGCAACCGGCCTGGCACCGGCTCCTTGACCCCCAAGATCTCCGGCTGAAAATGCGGGGCCAACAAGATAGCCACCCCGCCCGAATTGGAGGTTAGGTGACTCATGTAGACCCCCCCTCGCCACTCCAGGAGCCACGTGGCTTCATCTCCCGGAACGGTATGGGTTTCTTGCAGGAAGCACAACGCATACTTCCCATCCCCGAGGACCGAGAAGTTCTGGAACCTGCGCTGTGCGCCCCTGCTGCCGTTGATGTTGAGGCTGGCTATAGTCGTCTTCATTGTCAAAGGTACATCAAACCTTACCGTAAGTAATTAAAAGAGGACATTTTAGTCCTTCCTCTCCTTCAGGAGCCCAGCGAGAAACATTTGGACCATCCGCCGCGCGTTCCTATCCAACTCGGGAGAATTGAGAGCCTCGCGAGTGGACCAGAACACCAGCGGAAACGAATGCCACCGGTCCAAGGCCAACTGAACCCTGTCTCGGCCACCGCGGTGCCCCGGCAAAAAGTCCCGGAGTTCCCTTGGGGGGATGAGGGGGGAGTCAGTGGAGGGCACCAGGGGATCCACCGCCTCGCTTGAGAGCGACTCCGCGTAATCCCCAACGCTCACCACCGACACCCCGTCCTCCTCCGGGTCGTCGCCTCCAGCTTCCGACCCCTCCCCCGCATTGAGTACGGGGGCTGATTCGGAGCTGCCAGCTGGCTCTATCTGTGCCTCGATCCCACCCCCAGGATCAAGGCCAGAGGAGTCCTCTCTGGTCTCCTCTAAAGGTTTTGGGCCAGAGGGCAGCGGCAGTTCTGATGCCCGCTCTCCTCCCGGCACCGGGTCGTCCGGGGAGCTCAGGACAAGCTCCTGACCTAAACATAGGACACCCGGTGTCAAGGTTTGGGAGGGAGCGGGAAAGCCCTCCTTTTCGCCGCCACCCAATGACCCATTAACATTTTTAAAAATTTCAAATCTGCAGTCCCCCAACGAGCCAGAAGATACCTCGGGGGTATTAAGTGCACTGGAGTCGGACACCACCTCAAGGGAGGTGCCCCCAGCGACCACCGAGGGGCCCTGTTCAGGGGACTGCAGCAGACTGGTAGGGGGAACAGTGGTAGGGGTAGGGGTTTCGGGTTCCCCCAGAGGGCAGGGAGAGGTTTTACTGGGTGGAGATGCCACCACCTCTTCATCAGGGGAAGGGACACGCCCAACCTTCTTCAGTTTGGGCATCGCCCACTTCCTCCTCCGAAGCGTGACGTCTCTTCCGGGTCAGGCTGGGGGCTAGGGAGACCTCCATTTCCAAGGCCCCCTCCTCCTTGTCCAGCCCTCCCGGACACTCCACCCTCTGGGTTTTTGATGTTTGTTTCCCCGGCTCGGGGACCCGCGTCTTTTCCCCGCCGGCCCCGGGAGCACGCGCAGGGACGACGCCGGGCCCAGCACTCGGCGCCTTAGTGCCCACGGACCCGGGAGCACACGCAGACACAACGCCGGGGCCGGATGATGTTTTCTCCCCCGAGCCGGTTTTTCCAGGTGTTTGGGGGGTTTGGGGCGTTTCAGGGGCCGCCTCCAAATTTTGGGTCTTCTTACGGCGCGGGGGCTCTTCCCCCCGCCTCACCGGCAGCCGAGATGGCAGCTGCTGCCGGCGTCGCTGCCCCTTGCGGGGAGGCAGATGGAGTGGTGGCGGGGGGAGGAGGGGCAGTGCCAGCCACGGCCGCTTGGGTGGGGCTCGTGGCCTTGGAGGCGGGACAGTTCTTTATGTGCCCCGCCTCCTTACAGGCATGGCACCGCACGCCCTCCACGGTCCAGAAGACCCGATAGGCGGTCCCCTCAAAATTAACCGAGAAGGCCCCCTCCAGGCACTCCTCCCGGGCCAAGCGGACGAAAACTTGGTGCCGGAAGGAGTATACGTGGCGGAGGGCCGAGTCTCTGAGGCCGAGCGGGACTGGCGCAACCCCCGACCTGACCTCCCCCAGCTTATTAAGGTGGGGGAGGAGGAGCTCACATGTTATAAAGTGCGGGACATTTGAAATAACAATCCTCTGGGCGGTGGCCTCAAGGGGATCCACCGCCAGAAAAGTCCCGCCCACAGTGAGCCCCTTCTGCAGGACGAGCTGCACCGCCCGCTCGGACCTCAAGAAAAGGATGGCCTTCCCATACATCTTTGAGGCCGCGACAATGGCTGAGGGGCCGACGACCCCAGCCATAGCCTTTACGCAGGCCTCAATAGTCATCTCAGGGTGAGCGTAGCATTTTACCCCGAGGGCCCTGGTGAGGAGACGGAATGGCGACAGGGCAGCGGGAGCAGCAGGAGCTGCAGAAGCAGCCACCCCCGCATAGGTCTTTTTTGTAGGCCCTGCCACCGGTGACAAAGCCGCCTCCACATTAGCCCTCGAGGGCCCGGCCACAGGAGATGTTGAACTGGCCTTAGGGCCAGAGCCACGCCCACCCTGGGAAGGATTGGCCATTTTTCTTTAAATTATATATATTTTTTTAAATATATATTTCTTTTTTTTTAAAATATATACTGTTCCTCCCTAGGGAGAGAGGTAGTAATAACCTCCCCTCTTTTACACAGGAGAGGAGGGAAAGGGAAAGGTCCAGGTGGGTGTCTTCAATGAAAGGTGGAAAGTCGGGTGGGGGCCTGAGTATCTTCTTGCAGGGGGAGGCGATGTGTTCAGGAGCCACCGCTGGCCTTACTGGGAAAGGGGTGGGAGTAGCAGAAAGGTGGACACACACACACACACACACCCCCCTCTCTTCCTTCCCCAAACCTTCCTGCAGTCTTCTTTCCTCCCCCTACAAAGCACAGTCCTTTATTGCCCCCACCTTACACAAACAATAACGTTGGACACCCACCTAGGATGTTGTTTTTAGACACAGTCCTGGCCTTCCTGTCCTGAAGCAGCAACAGAAGCTGTTCTTCTTCTCTCCCTCTCTCTCCTTTTGCTCCACACGGGCAGGTCCAGCAGCAGCAGCAGCAAACAGCCTCAAGTGCAGGTTCAGCAGCAGCAGCAGCAAACACCCTCGAGTGCAGGTCCAGCAGCAGCAGCAGCAAACACCCTCGAGCGCAGGTCCAGCAGCAGCAGCATACACCCTCGAGTGCAGGAGCAGCAGCAGCAAACACCCTCGAGTGCAGGGGCAGCAGCAGCACACAGCAGAAGCAACCCCAAAAGCAGCAGCAGAAACAGTTGAAACACTGAGGAGCAGCAACACGAACACCACACACCTTCTCTCCTCAGTATCAGGGAACAAACTGAATCCACAGTTGCCTCAGCAAGCTCGTTAAGAAAATGAACTCTTGATAATCTTTTAAATGAAAGCAATTAAACTAAATCAACAAAATTGGGATAAATCAGGCACAGCCCCTAATTCAAGTCAGCTGTAAAACCAAGGTCCAAATTTAAAGGAACCTTACAAACTTTAAATCAAAATGTGATTAAAGGGGTCAACAAAACACCCCAGTCCCCGCGGTGCCCACCGAGCACAGAAGGCCTCGAGAGTGCCAGCAGACACCGCGTGCTCCCTCTCCAGGGACATCCGGCAGCGAACGTAGCCGTGGAAGAGGGACAAACAATCGGGCGGGACTCCCCCGTCAATCGCCCGCTGCCTGGACCTGTTAATGGCCAACTTGGCCAGGCCCAGGAGCAGGTTCACGAGGAGGTCCTCCTCCTTCCCGACCCCCTTCCGCACCGGGTGCCCATAGATCAGGAGCGTGGGGCTGAAGTGCAAACAAAACATCAATAAAAGGTTTTTCAAATAACTAAAAAGGGAGTGCAGCCTACAACACCCTATATATGCATGGTCCACGGACTGCACAAGACCGCAAAAAGGGCACGTGTCCTGAGAGTCCGTGAACCTATGCATCCTCTTATTATAGGGGACTGCTGCATGCAACACCCTCCAACCCAGGTCCCCGATAGAAAGGGGGAGGACACCACCGTAGAGGGCCTCCCATCGGGGGCCTCCGCCACCGGACGGCAACAAGGCACGCCAGGGTGTGTCCGGGCGGCGGACAAGGGCGAGAAAATGGAAGGTGTGCAGCAGCAGTCCATACAAAAAGCCCCTCTTTGCCGTGCCAAAAGGCACGGAGGGCATGTCCCCGAGGCGGCTCATATTGCGGGGCACCAGCACCCGAGGGAGGGTTCGGGGCTTGGGCCAATGTGGAATTCTGTCCGAACAGGGGAAGAAGATGTAACTCTTTCGAGTACAAACACGTTTCCATCTGTTTTCAGATGAAGTTACACTGTTTCATAGTTTGCCATTGCGAGATTTGAACTCTTGATAATCTTTTAAATGAAAACTAAATCAACAAAATTGGGATAAATCAGGCACAGCCCCTAATTCAGGTCAGCTGTAAAACCAAGGACAAAAATTTAAAGGAACCTTACAAACTTTAAACCAAAATGTGATTAAAGGGGTCAACAAAACACCCCAGTCCCCGCGGTGTCCACCGAGCACGGAAGGCCTCGAGAGTGCCAGCAGACACCGCGTGCTCCCTTTCCAGGGACATCCGGCAGCGAACGTAGCCACGGAAGAGGGACAAACAATCGGGCGGGACTCCCCCGTCGATCGCCCGCTGCCTGGACCTGTTAATGGCCAACTTGGCCAGGCCCAGGAGCAGGTTCACGAGGAGGTCCTCCTCCTTCCCGACCCCCTTCCGCACCAGGTGCCCATAGATCAGGAGCGTGGGGCTGAAATGCAAACAAAACATCAATAAAAGGTTTTTCAAATAACTAAAAAGGGAGTGCAGCCTACAACACCCTACGTATACATGGTCCACGGACTCCACAAGACCGCAAAAAGGGCACGTGTCCTGAGAGTCCGTGAACCTATGCATCCTCTTATTATAGGGGACTGCTGCATGCAACGTTACATTGTTTCATAGTTTGCCATTGCGAGATTTGAATTCTTGATGATATTTCATAGTTCTGCCATTGTGAGATTTGAACTCTTGATACTCTTTTGAGTAAACCTGTTTCCATCTGTTTCAGATGAAGTTACATTGTTTCATAGTTTGCCATTGTGAGATTTGAACTCTTGATACTCTTTTTGAGTAAACCTGTTTCCATCTGTTTCAGATGAAGTTACATTGTTTCATAGTTTGCCATTGTGAGATTTGAACTCTTGATCTTGGGGTTACAAACCCAGTACCATAACCACTTGGCTATTTAGGCCAAGCAAATTCTTCACAGACCAGACTCAGCTACTATCCCTTTTATACAAAGTTTTTTTTTAAGAGTACATTGTTTCATAATTTGCCATGGTGAGATTTGAACTTTTGATACTCTTTTTGAGTAAACCTGTTTCCATCTGTTTCAGATGAAGTTACATTGTTTCATAGTTTGCCATTGTGAGATTTGAACTTTTGATACTCTTTTGAGTAAACCCATTTCCATCTGTTTCAGATGAAGTTACATTGTTTCATAGTTTGCCATTGTGAGATTTGAACTCTTGATCTTGGGGTTACAAACCCAGTACCATAACCACTTGGCTATTTAGGCCAAGCGTTTAACAGGAATGAGCTGGAACTCTTTCGAGTACAAACATGTTTCCATCTGTTCCTATTCAGATGAAATTACATCGTTGCATAGTTTATCATTGTGAGATTTGAACTCTTGATCTTGGGGTTACAAGCCCAGTACCATAACCACTTGGCTATCATACCAGAACTCAAAGACTTCACCAGGACAAGCATCATAGTTTGCCATTGTGAGATTTGAACTCTTGATTCATAGTTTGCCATTGTGAGATTTGAACTCTTGATCTTGGGGTTACAAACCCAGTACCATAACCACTTGGCTATTTAGGCCAAGCCAAATTATGTACTTACATTGTTTCATAGTTTGCCATTGTGAGATTTGAACTCTTGATAATCTTTTAAATAACACGTTTTTCATCTGTTCCTATTCAGATGAAGTTACATTGTTTCATACTTTTGCCATTGTGAGATTTGAACTCTTGATCTAAGGGTTACAAACCCAGTACCATAACCACTTGGCTATTTAGGCCAAGCCCAAAGGAAGATGTAACTCTTTTGAGTACAAACACGTTTCCATCTGTTTCAGATGAAATTACATTGTTTCATAGTTTGGCATTGTGAGATTTGAACTCTTGATCTTGGGGTTATAAACCCAGTACCATAACCACTTGGCTATCATACCAGAGCTCTAAATTGTTGCATAGTTTGCCATTGTGAGATTTGAACTCTTGATACTCTTTTGAGTAAATCCGTTTCCATCTGTTTCAGATGAAGTTACATTGTTTCATAGTTTGCCATTGTGAGATTTGAAATCTTGATCTTGGGTTTACAAGCCCAGTACCATAACCACTTGGCTATTTTGGCCAAGCAAAGACTAATTTGTAACTCTTTTGAGTACAAACACGTTTCCATCTGTTTCAGATGAAGTTACATTGTTTCATAGTTTGCCATTGTGAGATTTGAACTCTTGATCTTTGGGTTATAAACCCAGTACCATAACCACTTGGCTATTTAGATAAGCCTGTGCTCAAAGTACTTAATTAAACAATGCCCTTCACCTGTGTATCTTATCATAATTGACATACAATTAACAGCTCATTCAGGAATGAAATCTGGATGCCTTTCTTCACACAAACGATAGTACAAATCTGAAACTCACTTCCCAAAAGGCTGTGGTCAATTGAAGCTTTCAAAGCGAGACCAATAGACTTTCATTAGGTAAGGATAACAAGAGTTAAGGAGCAAAGGCAGGTTAAAGAGATCAAGGTGCAAATCAGCCATGATCTAACTGAATGGAGGAGCAGGTTTGAGGGCTAAATAGTTCATTTCTGTTCTTATGTTGCTATCTCTGCCACTTCCCCCCACCCCAAAAAAAAATTGTTAATGACCATATGTGTCACTGATTGCATTAAACAAGTTTTTAAAAATCCATTTGCAAAATTAAAATGGACAGCCAGTAAGACTAAATGAAAACTAGTCTTGCAAACATAGAGGTACCAAGAAACAGGCAGAACATTGACTAGCAAAAGAATCCATGAGGACTTTCTTATTCAGCCAAAGTTTCTTCAATCGAAAAGCAAAATACTGTGGATGTTGGAAATCTGAAATCCAATATTAGCATTACCATTGGATATCACACACTGGTCATATAATCTGTTCCTGTGGAGGTCTGAAAATCAGCAGAGAAAACAGATACAGAAGTCAGGTGAGAACTCATAACCCATTTATAACTCATCACAGCAACGATGAGAACATTATGCAACCCACAGGATTTATACAGCAGCTGCCTCTGGTCAGGGCATGCACAATAACAGATATAACATGACCTGCCAGATCCACCTGCTGACATTTTACTAAGTAAAACTGGCAGGAGCTTGGCTTCAGGTATAGTTTTCACAGTACAAACAATTCTGATTTCCCTACATTAATTTTACAATGTATGAAATTATAATCTTTCATGTGGATTCACAGTCACTGAATTAACATGACACGTCCATATTCTCCAATTTTACTGTACTCAAAGTCTCTTCAGACAATGAACTATCCTTAAGAGCAGAATATTCTACCCTTGGCAGTGTCTATGTAAAAAAATAAGTGAACATTTTTTCCCTCTCCCCCTCCTTTTAAATTCCCAATGTGGTTTTTCTGCCACCACAATCCTCTTCTGTCAGATAAGAGATGAGCAGAGAATTCTCCTTGACCTTAGTTTTTTTTCTAAACAAACAAAACAGCATTGTCCAAGAGATCTCCCAACAGTTGCCTTCTCTCTGTATTGATTAATCATTAAGAAACAGAATGTTTATCAATGAACAAACTAGGAAAAATTGGAACCACTCAAAGCAATTCACTTGCTCCACAAAACAGCAGATACAAAACATTTCTGTGATCCTATAACGAGAGCAGATAAAGCTACAAACACTGCAGTATTACCAGCATGCAAATTTTACATTAATTTCAAGCCGCACAGTACTAATATTCTACTGGTTAGAACCACCCTTCCTTCTTAGTATAGTGGTTGAAATTCTGAGTTTCCTTTCTATCCCTTTCACTTGCTGTCAATGTGAAGGTGACATATGTATCAACTCACTGCTGCAACGTCACCCATGCAAATATGAAGTCAGCCAAGAACGGAGATAGAAATGTCTTAGCAACATTAGCATAAGCAACATGCTTTTACAAAATTATACTCCAAATTTATATTCTCCCACACAGATGGAGGTTACAACATAATCTCTTAAAATGACAAATAGGTTCCTGAAGTCCCAATATGAACAGAGAAAAACAAGCCAACATTTCTCCAAATGTCATTTTGTTTTAATCATCAAAATAGGCTTTACTCCTCATTTTCAGGCAGACTTAGTTTCCTAGACCCATCAGTTTGGCTTCAACTCAAGTTGGAGAAAACCAACTTCAGAATTAACTCAGAAGGTTAGTTTATTCACAATCAAAACCCAGGTACAAAGTGTTCGCAATGTTCCACTCCACATACACAAAAGGTGAGATAGAAAAAAGAAAGTTTTACAACTATAGATATTAACAGTACAAGAACCACAGAAATGATTATTCATTCACATGGGTCCAGAGCAGAGTCCAATGAGGAGGCTCTTTCACATAGGAACTCAAGTTCAGCTGGCTGAAGACAAGGGTTGTAGAGATCTCTTTACAGTTGGTATTGATACTGCAAGATGAAGTTGATACAGAGAGACTGGATCAGTTCTGCAGGTGATGGTAGGAAATCCTCCAGCAGAGACAGGCTCAAGGAGCAGACTGTTGTTAAACAACAGGATTTTTCAGTTTTCAAAGGAATATAGAGATTTCAAAATGGTCACTCAAGTCATGTGATCTTCTTTCTCCATAATAATTTCAAAAGGGATGTTTATTCAGAGTCTGGATCTGGCTTTGATTTCAGAACTGATAATGTCCCAGCCATTATCTTTTGAAAGAATGTGTGTGTCAGGAAGTCATTGTCCAGGCAGACCCTCTGACTCTGCTAGAGGGGTAAGCTTATCAAGGTGCAAATGACATCAATTGTCTCAATGGTCCCCTTTCAAAATGGAATTGGACAGTCCCAGGTGAGAGATGAGTGTGCTAACAGTTGTGCAGGCATAACGAGTTTCAATCTGTGAGCCCCCTAGTTTCATGATTATAATGTCCTTACAACTGGGTGTGAGATTGTATGATGATGAGAGGAGGATTATTTTGTTCCTGTAACTCATGTTGGTCATGTGATTTGTAGTAGCCATGTTCTTCTGACAGAAAGTCCATTTTAAAAATAGCAAAAAGAATAAAGTTTTGATACATACAGTTTTGGGTTTCTTTTCATGTCATATTGACCTAACAGAAAAGATGGAGTGACTGGAATAGAATCACAAGTAGTGTGCAAAGGTGGGCAATGGAGGACAAAAGATCAGTCCACAATATCAAACAAGGCAGAGTCAGAGAAGAAGCCACAAGGTTTCACAGGTTGCGCAGTCTGTCCGTGACCTTAAAACTGCTGCAGTGTTGTAGGTCTTTTGTAAACTTGGGAATGGCATTGCAAGAGATTAACGCTTAAATTGAGTGTCAGGTTTAGATAAATCACTCTTGTTAACAAAACAATATGGCCAGGATTTTATGGCCCCCATCACAGCGTGTCTCCCCCTGGTGGATGCGGCAAGCCATTTAAATCTCCATTCAGTTCGGTGGGACCATTATATCCTGCTGGTTGGGAAGGGCCATAAAATCCTGGCCAATTTTTCCAAGTTTCACAAAGACCTACATTCCAGTTTTTGAAAATATAGAAGCATTTATGTCATTTTTTCCACAGTAATAAAACAAGTCAGTACCATCCTTACCATTTTTTTTATCTATTTGCTTTTGGGATGTGGGATGTGGCCAGCCTTTATTGCCCACCCCAAATGCCCTTGAGATGGTGGTGGTGAGCTGTCTTCTTGAACTACCGCAGAACATGCGATATAGGTACACCCACAGTGCTATTAGGAAGGTAAGAGTCAAAAGGAAGAGGTGCATTCTTTGAACATTAATAAAGAATTTAAAATCAACTAAACAGTTGAATCACTCATTTATTTAAAAATAGTAAAATATGGATCCTCCCAGGATGGCTTAGCTGGTCAAGATATTGAGCAGCAGAGACAAATAGTCACAGGATCTATCAAACCTTTATCAAAAGCTAGTCGATCTCCCATCTGGTGCCTATGGTTAAGTCTTCACATGAACTAGGGGTTAATGGACTAGAGGTAACTGAAACCAAGTGCAGTGTGCAATTTAGAGGCTACTTTGTCATGCAATCTGTCCTTATTTTTTTATATTTCCATTTAATATAGAACGTACAACATAGAAACAAGTCATTTGGCCCAAATGGTCTGTGTCATTTTAAATACTTATGTATAATCGGAAAACATAGTGAGCTGGATGCTACAATTACAGCATGACAAGTTTACTGTAGCCACACCCATTATAAATGTGAGCCTGGGAATTTATAAAGGCTAAGGTTGACAGAAAGTGTCACTTTAAAACAAACATTTATCTATTTTACAATCTGTTATTGCCAATTGTGTAACAATTCCAGAAGTCTGCTACATTTGCAGGAAGCACAGGAAGCATGGTTAGGCGGCTTAATAATTTAGCAAACCATCAGTAAAGTGTCTACAACTAGCTTAAGATCCCCAGTTCAAGAAGGGAAAATCTACCAGGGTTTCCACTCCTGGCTGCCATTCGGCCTGGAAGTTCACAGGTGGAGCTTGGTGCTTCCTCTCATGGGATTGAATGGGCCACCAGGCTGATACATCAATACAGTAATGGCAACCAGGAAGCAACAAAGTCTCTCCTTCCCACCTCATGAAACCATACCCTATCAGCAGTCAGCATTCACAGGAGAAGAAAAGAGGCCAGGGGCTAGCATTGGAAAAATCTGTCATGCAAAGAGAAAAAGGGAAAAGAAACAGAACTTAAAAATGTAAATAGTGCAAATCAAGAACCTTAAATACAAAGGAGGAAAATTCAGTAAATCTGATTATTATTCCATTTACTGAGATATCAACCATCTAAATATCATTTGCACATAATTTCAGATATTTTACTTCAGCCTAAGTTCACATTTCATATTTATTTTTAAGGTCTATAATAAAGGAAAAGGCACATCATTAAAATGAAAAGCGAAGGACTAGGTGGTGAAGCAACATCTTCTGTTTCAACCCTGGAACCAGTTCAAATCCAGCAAAAACGGATTGAATAAACATCTTTTACTCAGAGGGATCACAAGGATGGATTTTTCCAGCCAGGGAGGGATGCCAACTAGTGTATAGTTTGGTTAATTGGCCATACACGCAGTGGGAATGGAGCATGGATTGCCCGAGCTCATTTTAAGTCAGACAGCTAACAGAAGAAAAGAGGAGACTCTGGTATCACTCATGCCTGGGTTAAAAACCAACTTAGAGTTGACAGTGTGAAAATAAAAAATGTTAAGCTACCCAATACCCTTCGTGGTACCATCTACAAACAAAGCAGACTGCAATTGTAACAAATGAGGATAACTGGAGATTGGCAACAGAAATTTATATTTTAAAAAATTCACTGCCTTCAGAGAAGCATATACGATTTCGCAGTGGGCTAATTTCCAAAGATACCAGTTCATCTTAGATAAACATCCAACAGAAGTGTTCTAAAACCTTACTGCATGAAAGGTTGCAGCTCAGTGTTCCTTGGATGCAAAGTTCCATGTGCCAACAGTTCCCAGAACATTTTCATCAGTAACCAGTTTGAGCAGAATCAAATTGTCACATTAATGACAAATCCAACATTTGCAGATTAAAACAATTGTAACTTTATCCCAATGTAACTTAGAGTATCCAGAAAAGTTAGAAAAAATTGTAATATTTAAAATAACAAGTTGGTATTCAGAGGAGCAATGTTATAATTACACAAACATTTATTATTCATGCTATGCTATTTCAAAAAGGCCTTCCAATTAGATGAGAGAAAGCAATTTAAGTTTGGTGAAAATCCAATGAAGTGGATTTAGCAAGTTTATCTACCTTCAGAAAGCATTATTACAGAAGACTTACCATAAAGGAACAGCCTCACATTCACACATTCTCTGACTGAAAATATATATTTAGTGCACAAAGATGGTGGGTGAAGAGAACTGATTACCTTTGGTGTTTAAAAAATATTCATGAAAAGGTATTTTTGCAGCAGATTCCCAGAATAAAGTATTTTGAAAACACTAGCATAAAAGTATGGAACATTTTCAAGAAAATTATAAAACTTTTATAGAGGACATAAAGAAATGGGTTTCCATTTTCCTGATTCTTTTATTCATTGTAGCTTTCAAACATTCGTCAATTTAAATAGGGGAGGGAGAGGTCAAAATGGATTAGGAAGGTAAACTATGCTGCCTCAAAACTCTTACAATTAATAACACTGAAACAAGTCTGAAGCCTCAAATGGAATCAGGATACTTTCTAATGGTTATCCTCAGTTTAAACTGCCATTATTCAAAATGCTATCAAACAACTTCAGTATTTTAAACGAGGTCTTTCCATATTAAATTTAGTCTTTCAATTAATATTTAGTTTCTTCCCTAGTCTTCTGAAGATGATTACTCCTGATAAGGTACTATTTCAAAGATTCCAGCAGCCTGCAGTACCTTGCCAAAACGGATAATCTTCATACGTGACTCTAAACAGGGAGTGTCAGCAGGTTTATTTGAAAGCAGAAAACATCTTCACAGCCAAACCCAAGGCTGCCCTTACCTGACCAAATAAACAGACACACATTACTGCAAGTCTCGCCAGATATCCTCATTCCCTAGCCTGGGGAAACTAAAGCCCAGTTAATGCCTCCCAGAGTTCAACACAGGATTAAACCTGTGACCTTCTGCTCTGTAAGGCATAGCAACACAGCTGGTATTTTCCCATTGAGCCATCAGTAGCACACAAGTATAATTTATTATTGCTTCTGGCAATGCAGTATCTAGAAGATTAGATCGCTGCAACTTTATTTCCATCTAAATTAACAGGTGCAGTTATCACAAGTACTTTGTGGTCTGTAAGACTTCGCCAAAGCTACAATCTCCTTCTGGGCCTTTTAAAGTGCATGCTGCAAGCTACATTCATAAAATAAACAACTGCTCTGGACAGAAATTCAATTTTGCTTTTAACTCAAGAGACCCTGTCAACAGTTTTGCTGCACTAAAAAAATATGAAAATCACAGAGTTTTATAACACAGGAGGCTATTCAGCCCTTGCATGTGTGCTAACTTTCTGATGTTTAGTCATATTCCCATGTTCCATCCTTTAATTTTGCTCTTAATTTTATGGCCTCTAAATTGCCAACAGATTAGTGGAAATACTTCTTCACCTTTTTTTTGCAGGATAACATTCCATTCCCAGGATAACATTCTATTCCCCTTTCCTTCAACCACATGCATAATCCCTTCTTAAAAAAGGTTTTAAAAAATCTCATGTTCGTTGTCTAAATCTCTCCCATTTAACTTTATACCTATGACCCCATAAGCACTGGAAACAATCTGTTGCTATTGACTCTTTCCCTTCCAAATTTAAACACCTCTATAAAAATCACCTAAGTTTTATGTAAAAAAAAAATGCCCAATTTTTCAACTCTTTCACTGTATTTGCAATGCTTCATTCCAGACTGCATCCTTCTGAATCTACACCATGCACTTTTTGATGTCTCAACATCCTTCTTATAATTCGAAACCCATAATCTGCATTCAGTATTCCAACCATGGTCTTAGTAAAGCTCCAAAAACCCAGGATTCCATTAGTTTTCCTTATGGCCTTAGGATTGGACTGTTTAAGGAATTAAGAATGGGCTAGAATTCCAGTGTGCTCTACCATATACCACCTTATAAAAATGATTCACATTTTAAACAATAACTGAGTCTGGCAGTACCTTGAAGAGGTGGGCAAACAAAATAACTGAAGAATACTGATGTCATTGTATCCACTTTAGCTCCAAGGATACCAACTTAACCTCTCACACTGATGGGCTCAGAAACTCAAATCCTCCACAAACAAAACTGGGGTATAGGAGATTGAGGAGTGATTTGATTGACATTTTAAAATGTTAAGAAGGATCTGATAGTACCTCCATGTCTACCCTATTTCCTCTAGCTGGGTTAGGGGGGGGTGCGGATGGCAGGAAGTAATCAAGAACAAGGAGCAATAATTAGAGCTGAGCAATTCAGGAGCACTTTTTTTAGTAAAAATACAAAAGAGTAGAACAAAATTGGGACACACTTCCATTTAAACCTGCAAATGCTGGGACAACAGTTTTAAGACTGAAGTAAATTGATTTTTGTTAGGCAAGGTTATCAAGGGAAATGGAGCAAAGACAGGGAAAATATAGTGAGGTTGAGATCAGCCAAAATCTGACTGAATGGCCTACTTCTGTTCCTAATAAAACAGTGTTTAAATTAAATTATTATTAGGAGCTTGAATATGAAGGATCCAAATGTGAAATTAATACTAAGCACATTCATCCCATGCAGCATGGCTCTACACAACATGCTCAAACTCTTCCCATGGTGCAATGAGTTACAAATTGTAATCAAAGCCCAGGATCATTTAAAGAAAAATCAAAGATTTTGTATAATTATCATCTTACGACAGAGGTTAGAGTTGTCGACAGAGATGCAGGATAAAGCAATCTTACAACTGATTCCCTTGGGTTTCAGGCATTAACGTAATCTGCCATGGTCGGCTATGGAATGCTCAAAATACAATGAGTGATGAACAATACCCATTGTGAATAGATTTACGGAAATTATTCCCATTCTTTAGAAGACAAGATTATTGAAATCTGTTTGGCTTTATCCACACAACAAAAAAAGGTTGTACTAAACAAGCATTCCCTTAGAAACAACAGTACCAATCATGTACCAATTAAAACAGCTGCAGCAGTCACAAGTACAACAACAATGACCAGTTATTTTCAATATTTTGTTCTCACCGTTTGCAATCATAATCTATGGTGAGGCTGTCTGACTTTGAACCAGATTTTCTGATTCCTCTTAACCTATATTTATTATTTGCATTTATTTCCAAACAGGTCAATCATATGAACACAACACACAATGCACATAATATACACCCAATAATGTGGTCCAGACATCATAATGTACATATGATGCCTAATTTATAGCATTTATATTGTAATTTGTGAGGCTGACCATTGCTTTGTGGCTAATCTTATCACTCATGCTGCCTAGTCAGCCTCACAAATGGACATACACAGACCTTGTGGCACGCAGCCTACATGGTAGAAATTTTTACCAAGAAATGTTTGACTAATCAATGCAAAATTTTGATCTGCAAAGCTTTTTTATTGAAACAATTTCCTAAAATTAGTCTGTAACATAGTTTCCACTTGTTCCACAGCAGTTCGATTACTGCCCAGCAATACACTTCTTGGAACTGTTTCTCACTACATCCAATAAAAGCTTTCACTATTTGTAGTGCTTCCGAGGAACCACAAATCTTTGAAGCTGAAGTGAAGCTGAATTTGAAACAAATTTTAAAAATCAGCAATCCTTTCATTTAATTGTTGAGATAACAGCAAATTGACAACCCAGCCAACCTATAGTAATTCGTGAAATTTGTGCAACAAACTATATACAGATGGAACAACAACAATTGGCACTTAATGTCTATGGCAAACTTCAAATGTGTGTTATCTTAATACTAGTGTCCTTTAGGGAAGGAAATATGCTGTCCTTGCCTGGTCTGGACTACATGTGACTCCAGACCTACAGCCATGTGGTTGACTCTTAACTGCCATTTGAAATGGCCTAGCAAGCCATTCGGTTGTATCAAACCGCTACAAGGACTCCCTTTGGAACAGCATTGTGGGTGTGCCTACACCACATGGACTTCGGCAGTTCAAGAAGGTGACTCACCACCAATTTCTCTAGGCCAATTAGGATAGACAATAAATGCTGGCCTAGCCAGCAACACCCACATCTTGTGAACGAGTAGACTAAAAAACAATTGCAATTAAGATGTTGATTTCTGAGAGCTCCTCTGCTATTTAACGTCAAGAATTTTCACATAAAAATTAATTGTGGGAACTGTATTAAACAAAAAAATGTGTACCATATATATGCTACTCCTAACTTCTTAATTAAACAGCTTACACTTGTTTCTACACACAGTTGAGCCCTCATGACTTCTGCACAATTGCAAAATAAAAGATTTGTTTGGCAGACAGATTGGCTAAGGGTCATTTTACTGGGTCACCATTTTCAGGATACAAGCAACCACAGTGTCCAACCACTAAATAATATGCATTGGAAATTCAGTGGTGTGAACCACATACTGCAACAGTTCAGGCCATCATAAAATATCATCTTCACTGCACTACAGCATTTGAGTTATGCTCAGATCAAGGCCGAGTAGCACAATCACCTCCATACTGTCCAACCACTACATCACTGAAGTATTGGTTAGCAATATTATGAAATGAAACACTTAGCTCAATGTTGCCAAAAGCTATTCAGCATAATTCTTGGGAAATGAACAGCTGAGATAAGCACATACATACAGTCCACTCCATTAATCTGAAGTTGCTCAATTCAAATGAGTATTGCTTAAAAAAATACATGCTGTCGAAGCTTTGCATCTTGCGCGATTCTGTCCTGATGAGTGCAAAACAAAAAGCTTTGTAAGCATGTCTCTTTTTTCAGCAACATACAAGTTTCATACTAGCAAGCGACTGGTTAATTCAAATTGTACTTACAATGGCTACTGGGCCATTTTAATAAAGTTGCTTAATTTAAATTAATTGAAAATAATAAATTATCCCATAAAAATGACTGAATTAAATGATTAGACTGTATTGTATTATGTACTGTCAAGCAAAACAGTGTAACTGCTCATTTTCCTAGTCTTATATTAAAGGGGCCAAAGGACTAGTAATTCCATATCTTACGAAAAAGGACAATCCTCCACTGCTATTTTTGATCTTAACTCCCAATAACAAATATCAAACATCAGGAACATCCTCCAATGCAAAAACTACTTACAGAACTAGTTACAGTTGTGGTACTCCTAACCTTTCAAACTAAGTAACAGTCTGCTAGTGTTACTATCCATGGGACACTTCGATCTGGAATAGTGAGCTGCAGGTACTTATTTCTTCATTTCTAATGTCTTTGTTCCACGGAAGCTTCTAACTTAGCTGCATAGTATAAACATCTTTACAGTTTCAGGTTCAAAGTGAGGTATTGAACAGAATAAGAAAAGCTGTCCAAACCAAAGTCAATGCATTGTCAATGCCATTCTTCTCCCCGATGCATATCTTATTTTGTAATAGAGCATTTCAATTAGTTCTAACTTTTCATGCCATAACTGTATTTTTAATACGGCTGAGCATATTAGGATGTTGCAATTAATCTGCCATTATCCGACTAACTTTTAAAAAGCAAAAGCAGGGTGTTTTTAATACTAACAATTAAAATAATGATAGCAAAAAGCTTGGAGACAATTCACTACTTTTCATATGGTCAAGCTCTTTTTTTTTAAATCATCAATTCATTTATAAATGTAACCATTCAGATCTCAGCACAATCAGCGGTTATGCACTGTAACTGGCTTCAGTGCTCCTGACTCCTGGAATGGACAGAATTAAGAAAGAGAAAGAAACATCAGCAATGTTCCCAGTCCTCTGGTGCTATCTGCTGAAAAACTGAAAGAGTTGACAGCTGCATTCTCCTTTTCAGAGGAAGAATTTTGGCAGTGGTTCTCCCAATGATCTACCATTAGAGCCACAGAAGCTCCGGGAGAACAGAAGAAACACCACTTGGGCACAATGGAGAGTGGCAAGTCCTGTAGCCTGACAGGAGTCAATGCCCTAGATGAAGAGCATGATTATGGAGAAACAGGGTAAAACATTAAAAATAATCTATTGTCTTCATTGCTATTTTATCCAAATACAAATCCAAGTTGTAACAATTTACATGGAAATGTGTACTGTGCATATGTCAGTATAGCAAATATGGTAGACAAATGGGTTTAAAGCCTTTAGACGCACTGCAAAGATTTGAAGTTTAATTATTTTGCCGTTTTTACTTTGCAGTTTATTCAGGTGAGAGGACTTTGGATTCATTTCCTACACTTCAGTCAAGCCCCAGTAGGACTTCAATCAATGCCCTAGAAACAGTACACTTTAATAACTTCTTTCAGTGCTAGCCAAAATTCTGATTCGGATCACTCAATAACACTGTCAATATAACAACAATTTTCAAAAATCTGATCAGGAAGGAACTTAAGCTGGGAGTTGGTGCATTACTAGCAAAGCTTGATGCCAACAATGATAAAAACTTACATTTCCTGAAGTTTACACAAATAAGAAAAAGAACAGAACTGGAAGTTGAAAGCAATAGCTAAAATGAATTATTGAAACATAGGGGTTATTGCAATTGTACCAACCTATAAGTTCTAATTTTAATCCACATTAAAGAGATTTTTAACACAAGTGATATCCCATTACGCAAAGACACAGGAGATTTAAAACATCATTAGTGTAACCTGATTTTTTTTAAATTAGGTAGTAACTAAAAATTAACATTTGGTACTACTCCTTTTGCAATCAAAACTCAACAGTTTACTGTAGAGGTGGTAACTTGTGACCGGCAATGAGATGTGACAAATAACTCCATATTAATGAGGCTGGTTGACTCTTTTAATAACTACCATTTCCCTTACAAGTAACTATTATAGATGATGTTGTGAAATGGTATATTCCCTGTTAATGTCACACTTTCAAACACAAATATAGTACAAAACCTAGATGAAGTCAAGAACCACAAAAATAAAAAAAATCCAATTCTAAAATTAAAACTAGCAACAACAATTCCAATGTTCCACAAACATCTAGATGGAAGGATCAAATGTGTAAAGATTTTAGAGAAGCAATTGTCAGAACTAAAGAAGTTCAGATTCTGCCATCTGTGCGGTTATAAATTTACATTCTTTCTAGTTGTTCAGGCACTATTCCACAAAATTCAGCACCACTCCTCAAGGACTGTTCTACCATTTCAAACATTTTAATCTATTAAAAAAACTATTTTTGTAGTTTTGTACTCTTTTACGTTGAATTTCATGCTAAGGATTATAACTTCCATAACTTTTTTCTAACATAATGGTCATGTGTAACCATTATTGGTATAACAACAGTGCAGTGATGGTGCATCCCTTTTACAGTGAGCTGCTTATTTTCCATGACAAAATATTGACGTCACTGTATCATGAAATATCTTATGAAGTATGACTATTAATAGTTTCATTAAATGAATAAAAAGTATCAAAAGTCACCCAGGTTCAATAAACCTTATTCCACCTGAAATTGCTGCAACCTTGAGCTAATTCAGATTAAAACACACCAGGCCACAGAGCAACTTTTTTTAAAAATTAAGATTGTGGACTAATACTGACTAAACGTTTGCTTCAAAAAAAGTTCTAATCTTCAGGCTGATCATTTCCTGTAACCAAGGGTATTTCCAAGTTTATAAACCCAAATGTAAAGCCAAGACCCACAAAGGTTGAGAAGAGAATCAAAGGAGACAAAGTGAATCAGGAAGTAGTAATTAACAACTCATATTTACATCAGCTTTAAAAAATGGAAAAAAGCATCTCATGTCAGTTTACAGAAGCATAAATGGACAAGTTGTGTTAAGTTTAACTTTCACAAGTCAAACAATAGTGGATGGAAAAGAGTGAGGGAGGTAATAAATTTTACAGTTTTGAGGCTCTAAATTTGTTCAAGTTGAAAACGGTCATTTCGACACAGGGAAGGAGGAGGAGGAGGAGGAGGAATGTGTAGGATAGTTGCAGCATTTGCAACTGAAGAACAAAAACCCAAAAAAGGGGAATATTACTGTTGATTAGAGAGTGACAGCATGCAAGAAGATAAGAAAGCATGCATGCACAGGAGGAGAAAGATAGTGCATGAAAGGAGAGAGAAAAAGACGACAGTTGAAAGGGTCAATGTCCAGATATCAAGCTTTACCTGCCCAGGATTAAAAGATATTGGAATAGCCTTCCCAGCTACCTCACTGCTCAGCTTTTGAACCAATTATGCATTTTATCAAGAGGTAGGTTCTTGTTGGGGAGAAAAATGGGTTGACATGTAGAAGAAACTGAGTTTCGTGAACACAGCTCTAGTAAAAGGGGTGTGCAAGTTCCCTTTGAGATCATAGGAGACATTAAGTCAATGCATATCAACAGGTGAAGGTGTAAACGTGGAATCATCAAAGTCATGAGGTGGTAGCTGTTGATTCAACTTACAAATGCTAAAAGTTTATTTTTAAAAAATCAAAAGTTGTTAGTCTGCAGAGTGTCACATGGCTGAAGCTCTATTTGGCCGAAGAAACATTTTCCACTGCTCCCTATGATCCAAAGAACGCATGATACATTGCTCAGACCATCATATGCCAGCTGGTAGCAATTTAGTTTTCACATCATGTTAACTAATATGGCAAGTCAATCGAGACAGTTTTTTTTCATCAAAACGGAGCTTCACTATAGGTAAACCCACTTTGCAACTTAATTTATAATTATTATCCTCAAAAATTTCCAATGCAAGTTTGTTCTTTTCTGGATTTCATTAGTGTCTTTAATAATCCTGTCAGTATCCTCTCCAATAATTTACAGCCATGAAACCCTCCAACCAAATTAAAAACAGGATTTGATAATTGTCTTAAATTGTTTTTTGTAAGAACAAAATATTTGGCACATTCACTATTCCATTATGGTTGCAGGAATGTTATTGTTGTATTAAAGCAACATTACTTACTATATTTCTCCCACTTATTAGGCTTTACTCCAAATAAATAAAACTTAACTAAAAAGTTTGAGCGCCAGAATAGGTAAATCTATCCCAATAACCTGAACAAAGCAACAAGTTTGGTTTCCATTTAACCTCATGCTGCCTTAACAAGTGGCAGACACTTTAAACTAACCATCATATTTGACACTGAACCTCATGAAGCTGATAGCTGGATTCTAAATACATTCCTACATTACAATTATGACTACATCGCAAAAGTACTTCATGAGCTATACAATTCTATGAGTGCTCATGAAAAGCAGAATACAAATGCAAGGCTTTCTTTCTTTTCAACTCCCTTGAAGATGCATAAGCACAATAGCAAATCAATTAATATTTCTTTCATAACTCTCCAAAAATTCTATTTTTCTCTGCCTTATTTGTGTTACTATGTTTCTTTTCAATGCCCCAAGTTACGCACTATTCTTTGACCAAGTGAGTACACCTCAGCCTGCTTCAAGGCCACCACAACTCTGCAAAAAATCAAGACATACTCATCAGCAACTTGTTGATTCAACATTTCAGTTTAACCTCCCTCGAAATGAGGAAGCATCTAATGTCCACATTCCACTCAGGCCCAGCAAGAGCATAGCTGACCTTGTGACAACACAATGGTCTAAACTGGTGCCCCATCATTCCACGCGCACCACTAGATCAGGCTCCACATTAACCACTGCCTGATCGTTCACAACATGCAGATATCAACCCTGAATGCTAAGCTCAAGTTAGTCTGCTTCACAGTAGGTGACCAAACTTTGCAAAACTAACAAGAGTTTTGCTAGTTAACATAGAGCTCAATTCAGACAATGTTGCTTTACATTAAAAGGTAATAATTCAAAAACAAATGTCGTTCTCATTTTTTCAAGATTATTTCCTGGTCAACACCAATAGCACTGCCAAAAAAAAAACAAAGTGTTGTCTAGCAATTACTCCAGAATGAGTGAGATCATTTCTCAATTTCCTTCCATAGGGCAAAACTATGAAATATTGCACTGATCCGAAGATCTATGAAACACTATCTAAATCACTTTTCCAACTTCAAAGCCAACATTTTCTCCAGCTTACTGCTGGGATAAATAAAGCCATTCGTTTTGGCTGCCTTCAACACCTATGTGTGTCTGGTTTTGACTCAATTGGCTTCCCTATATTCCACCTCAGCCTCAGAAGGTACAGAACTATGGCAAACTGTTCGATTCGAGCACAGCTTTCTCCCCCACATGCACTCTGTTGCCAAGGCCACTTTCTCCCATTTTTGTAATATCGCTCAGCTTCATCCTTAATTTTACTCAACTACCATTGAAATCTGAGTCCGTCACCTCACAATGCAATTTTACTAATATTCTCCTGGTCTGCCTCCCCATCTCAACTTTCTACAAGTTGCTACTCATCCAATACCAAGCAAAGGTCCTTATCACCGCGAGTCTACTAACACTGCATCCTGCTCTCCAAAGTTTCAATGACATAAAAACTAGGAGCAGAAGTAGGCAATTCAGCCCCTCAAGCCTACCCCTACATTCAATACAATCATGGCTGATTTCATTTCGGCCTCAACTCCAATTTCCCACCCTCTCCCCATAACCTCTCAACCCGTTACTAATTAAAAATCTGTCTATCTCCTTAAATTTATTCAGCGTCCTGGCATCCATTGCACTCTGAGGTAGTGAATTCCACAGATTCACGATCCTTTGGGAAAAGTAATTCCTCCTCATATTTGATTTAAATCTACCACCCCTTGGCCTAAAACTATGGCCTCTCATTCCATAATGCCCCACAAGGGGAAACATCTGCTCCACATCTACTTTGTATATCTCCTTTGGCATCTTATATACCTCAATCAGATCTCCTCTCATCCTTCTAAACTCCAGCAAGTATAGGCCTAAGCTGCTCAATCTCTCCTCATAAGACAAGCCCCACATCTCTGGAATCAATCTACTGAACCTCCTCTGAACTGCTTCCAATGCAACGACATCCTTCCTCAAGTAAGGGGACTAAAACTGCACAGTACTCCAGGTGCAGTCTCATCAATGCCTTGCACAGTTGCAACAACACTTCGCTATTTTATACTCTATTCCTTTAGCAATAAATGCCAATTTGCCTTCCTTATTACCTGCTGTACCTGCATACTAGCTTTCAGTGATTCATGCATGAGGACACCCAGATCCCTGTGCACTGAAGCATTCTGAAGTTTTTCTCCATTTAAATAATAAGTCACCTTTTTATTCTTCCGACCAAAATGGATAGCCTCACACTTATCCACATTAAACTCCATCTGCCAAATTTTGGCCCATTCACCTAACCTATCCATATACAATTGCAAATTTACTTCTTTACAACTTACTTTCCCTTACAACTTTACTATTTTGGTGTTGTCTGCAAACTTAGTGATAGTACCTTCTATCCCTGAATCCAAGTCATTAATATAGATTGTAAATAGTTGGGGCCCAAGGACCGAACCCTGTGGCACCCCACTAGTTACAGCTTGCCATTCAGAAAAAGACCCATTTATCCTGACTCTCTGCATTCTGTTGGTTAGCCAATCTTCTATCCACGCTAAAAATTACCCCCAACTCCGGTGATCTTATCTTGTGTATTAATCTTTTGTACGGCACCTTATCAAAGACCTTCAGGAAGTCCAGATATACTACATCTACAGGATCCCCATTATCCACTTTGTTTGTCACATCTTCAAAGAACTCTAGCAAATTAGTCAAACACGATTTACTTTTCATAAAACCATGCTGACTCTGATGGATTGCATTTTGACTTTCCAAATGCCACATTCCTACTTCCTCAATAATGGATTCCAACAATTTCCCAACAGACGTTAAACTAACTGGTCTATAGTTTTCTACTTTCTGCCTCTCCCCCTTTTTGAATAAGCCGTTTTTCCAATCCACTGGAACCTTTCCAGAATCCAGAGAATTCTGGAATATTATAGCCAATGTATCTACTATCTCCGCAGCCACTTCCTTTAAGACCCCGGGATGTAGGTCATCAGGTCCTGGGGTCTTGTCACCCTTTAATCCCAATAGTTTGCTCAGTGCTTTTTCTCTAGTGATGGTGATTGTTCTAAGTTCCTCCTTCTCTGTACCCTCTGCACTACCTGTTACTATTGGGGTGGTACTAGTATCCTCCACCGTGAAAACTGAGACAAAATATTGATTAAGTGTCTCTGCCATTCCTGCGTTCCCCACTATTAACTCCCCAATCTCATCCTCCAAGGGACCAACATTCACTTTAGCTACTCTCTTTCCTTTTATATACTTGAAGCTTTTGCTATCAGTTTTTACATTTTGCTCTAGTTTTCTTTCATAATTTACCTTTGCTCTTTTTATTATTTTTTTCCTGTTCTCCAAGAAGTTATCGTTTCTCATCTTCACTTTCAAATATGTAATTGTCTTTTGTCAACTTGCCTTAGTGATCTCATCCATGCATCCATATCTCCTCAAAACTTTGACCTACTCTTTATATAAAACATCAGCAACTCTTCAGGCCATGAGCAGTGCTGCAGAAATACATTGCTGTTCCCGATAGATGCTGAGTATTAGAAGTCAATCTGCCTTTCACTGACGTACATGTCAAAATATGGTCCTAATGAGGTAGGATGCTATACTGCAGCATCATGGCATGCAAGCATCATATGACATGCAAGCAATGTTTACACAACACAACGTATTGCCCCCAAGGTCAAACAGAATTACCAATTTACTGGCAAGTGGAAGGTTTATTCTACAGCCTACTTGTTGGAACACAACAATGGGGCCATTGAACATGGGGGAGGGAAAATGTTCTTTCTTACAATACAGATGGGAGATATTTTCAATGTTAATCCAATCAATTTGTGGAATATTCACAACTTTTAGTATTTATCGCATCAGATACCCTCTTTTGGGAAAGGTATTTTATGATTTTCCTTTGGGCTTCAACATACCAACAAGGCCATTTATTCATTCCAGACTTTGAACATTCATAAGTTTTGTTTTTATGCGTGGCAAAAACCTAGAGACAGAGAGGTCCATAGTGTAGGAATGCTAATGTCTCACTCCTAGAACACCACTCAAAATAAATGACTGCTGGGATGAGGGACAGAAGTAGCCATTGTTACCACCCACTTTTGTGTAAATAATTTCTAATTTGTTAAATTAAGATACTGTGGCTTTAGTGAGCAATAAAACAAATTGGAACTGTTAAAGGCTTTGATATGGGGGGGGGCGGAAGCTTAAAAAAGGAAAATCAAAAATTCTTACAAGGGTCAATGTTTAAGAGAATCAGCTATTTTAAACTGAGCAAACTGGCTCTTAAACAGCAATAATTAGTAACAATAGCATTATTAGTAACAGAGTTATCAGGTTAGCTTTGATAGCCCTGTCTATAATAGTGACAGAGTACTACAGTTATTAATTAAGTACTGTAATGTTACCCAACGAGGAGGCAGAATTGGTACAGCCATGTTGGCTTCCTTCTGTTCTGAAATTTATCATTTTATAGTGTCAATAATTATAACATTTATTATGATGTTGGGAATTGTTATCACTACAGTATTGTTATGTACTTACTAGTACAAATATTGTAACCAATACTATTCATAAAAGCAAGAGGATGATGATTACAATTGCTGCTTGTACTGAAGACTTAAAATATTTATGGCATTTATGACAACTGATAATAAATCATTATCAAGCATTAAAAATATATTATTGCTACCAAAAATTACTAATGAATTCACTGGCAGAATTATCATCAGTAATGATGATAGTAATTGGTGCCAAAAGATTTTTGGTAACCAGGTGGTACAGGCAATTATTACTGAGTTGAAATAGCTTTTTTTTCCATATTCATCAAATGATTACCGAGGGAAAGTTCTAATGATATTAACTGACGGCGGTCAGGCAAGAATTACTGGATATTAATTAGCATTAGGGGCAGTAACATGATTAATTGGGGCAGATTATTAATGCATACAGCAGGCAGATTCATTAATTGCACTAATGCTCACTAATTGATGCAGAGACTGGGTGACAATTGCACGGGGAGAATAGCGATTAGAGGATTGATCGCAGTGTTGGAGAGGTTAATGCTGTTACTGGTTAGTTTGCACTCACCGCTGTGTGTGTTGAACCAGCGTGGCGCCAGGTGAAGCGGCAGTGAGTCGGACAGTGATGCCGCTCTCGAGCCCAGGTAGAGCTGCAGCTCCCGCGCGCCTGGCCCTCCTCCCGTCTCCTGGTAACCGTTACCCGACGAGTCAGGCCCACCGCCGCTGCCGGGACCTCCTCCACCTCCACTTCCACCAGTGCCGCTGCCGTGCTCGGTTCCATCGCCCGCCCTGCCGCCGCCGCCGCCGCCACCTCCTCCTCCTCCTCCTCCTCCAGCCCGGCCTCCTCCTCCTCCTCCGTACAGCCCGAAGGGATGAGCCGGCTCCATCCCGGCCACGCTGCTGACCGAGCGAGTCCTGAGCCCCATAGCGGGGCCGCCGCCGCCTCCTCCTCCTCCCCCTCCTCCGCCGCCGCCGGCCCGGTAATGGCCGTAGTGAGCGGCGTGGACGGCGCTGTCGTCGCTCGAGACGCCGGGGAAAGCGGTCCTGGAGCGGGCCGCCGTGCTCTGCTTCCCTCCCATCTGCAGAGGCTGGGCGGCCAGCAGCATAAATACCCCCCGGCCGGGGCGGTGGGCAACGCTGAGGAGCCGAGGCCGCTTCAAATCGAGATGAAGGGGTGGGCGATTAGTCCGCCGGCGGCTCCGGGCGATGCTGCTTCCCCCCTCTCCCTCTCCACCGACCCCGCTCCCGGATCTCCGCCGCCCACCCCCGGCTTCACTCGAGCGTTCCTGCTCCGGCCATTCACCCTCAGTGTGAGGGGGAGGGGGGTGGGGGGGAATAGGGAGCGGCTCAGCTGTCTAACCCAGGCGGTCCCTCACTACCTTCCTGTCGGCCATCCCACAGCTTGTTTTCCCCTTCCCCCCGGCCTGGAGCTCTCTCTCTCTCTCCTCCGCTCACTCACTCCCTCCCTCACACTCTCCCTCTCCGCTCTGACTGACTGCTCCCGTTAGCCAGGTGCGCACAAAGCGCATGAGCAGCAGCTGCAAACAAAGCCCCAGCCCAGAGCACTCAGTCAATCTGTCTGTCTGTCACTGTTCTCTTTATTTTAGTAAAAGCAGGATGTCATGCAGGAAGCAACATTTTTTTCAGTAGGTTTTTCGCTTGCGATTTCCCCGCCCTTTTTTCTATTGTTAAAATATTCAGGTATTTCCCAAGACTAATGTTTGTACCAGTTATAGAATATTTGAAACCAAGTTTTTGTTTGGCTCTGAAGAAGAGTCACACGGACTTGAAACGTTAACTGTTGTTCCTCTCCACAGATGCTGTTAGACCTGCCTAGTTTTTCCAGCATTTTCTGTTTTTGTTTTGTTTGGGTGCCAATCTCTCTCTCCCTCAAATTGCTAATGATGGCTTCCTTCTTGAAATCACAAGGTTAGACAACAATAAATTAAAATCACAGACCTGCACCCTTATATAAATTGCTCTTTACCCCACAAAAGTTCTGTTCTATCCAAAACTAAAACTGAGAACCTGTTTATTTCAAAAAAGTGTTTTGTTAGTGCTTTTTTGTGACAATCTATTCTACAAAGCACTTTGTCTTGTGTATATTTCATGTACAGCTACCCACTGCTTTCTTTTTCTCGTTTGTCCATTGCCGTCAGTTTCTCGTTTTCTTGGGTATCATGGCAGAACATGTCGATATATCCCAATCATTAAAGGCTGCATGAAGCCACAGCAAGACTGGTTCTGTTGGATTTTGAGTGAATTAGGTCTCCAGAGGTGTCTAGGATATAGTGAGCAATGCTGACGGATGGCTCATTCTTGGCTGTACTACCATTGGAAATCCAGCAAACGAGGAGGCAAGACTGTGTACCGAGCTCGGAGCAGGGACGGAGTACGTACACATGGGCGCTGCGAAAATGGGGTGATGGTGGGGCTATAAAATACGTGTGTGAGTGTGAATGGTGTTGCTAACTCTGGACGTATTCCTGGAAGCCTGATACCGCGATGCAAATACTATTGCATTTACCTTATAAAGGTTGAGTCTCTGTAGATGAATGTCTCTGCTTGAGTATTCGGCTAGTACCTGTCACAAGAGACGTCCAAGAACCAGGACACCGGCCGTGGGTAAATGATGGAAGTATACAGGTGCAAAACACAGTCACTATACTTTTCAACCGGGTTGTTAACAGAAGTACCCGAGATATTCATCTTCTATTCCAGGAGAGGGGTAACAGGGAAGTAACCCTAAATGAGCTTTGGGAGGCCCCTGAATATCCTTGGCGCCCAGGGCCCAATAATTCTCAATGTAGCTCTGGCTAGCAGAGAATAGGTTTCGGGCCACCCCGCCCCTGTGCCTGCCAGTCACTAGCTGCATACATCAAGCCTCCTTTGCTTTCAACAAGACGTTCTGCACAACCGAGAAAGGTAAGATTTGCTAAACGGGAGACTATTGTCATCAACATTACTGTACTCCAAATTAGGTGAATTCGTGGAGACACTGCTCAATTTAAACGCGCGGGACACATCAATATATGGCTCAACCAGTGAGTAAAGGAACTGTGTTCCCTGTTCAGCCCAAAGAAATAAATCCTTCCCAGGCAGAATCCTAGACAATGGATTATGGATTAGATGAGATTATTTTGGATTGTACAAAACGAATTTCGATGTTCTCAAAACACTGGATCCACCACTGTGCATATATCAAAGGGGACTTCTTAGACTTTTTTCGCCTGGTTGACTGCAATATTTACAATGGCATTTACAATATACCCCTAAAGGGAGGAAGCCATTTACAATAATCTGATTTTGGGGAGCCTTCACTTAATTATGATTTTTATAAATGCTAATCATCATGAGACCAAATCGGAGAAATGCTTACCTACTTGTGAGAATCTACATGCTAATTTTCCTTTTCCTGAAGTAGCTAATTAGAAACTAATATCATCCAGTGCAAAGCAAACTATTTCTGTTTTCATCTAAAAAGCAACTACATAAAGTATACATACTGGTCATGAGCAATGAAACACAAAATGTTGAAAATTTACAACAGGTCAGTCAGCACCTGTGGAGAGAAGAATGGTTATTGCTTTGGGAGTGCCCTGTAGAACTCAAGGTGGGGTCAGCCTGTTGCTTCTCTACAGAAGTTGACTGACCTGTATATTTCCAGTATTCCATGCTTGACCTATTTTTGCTATGTTTGGTGGGGGAAGTTCATTTGTGTTCAGCTGTAGGAAATCTGCCTCTGGAATGTGAGTTTTGTTGGAAAACTTCGAGTTGATTCCAAATTTGACACTCAAACTGGTGGTGGGATGGGATTAGATGAATGGGAAATTCAACCTTCCTTTGGATTGAAGAGTCTTTCAATCAATGAGCAAATTTTGCTCCCATTTCAGTCACTGTACTTGAACTTGTTATGTTCTCCATTTTATCAAATCACAAGTAACATTCAGTTAGCTGGCCTCTTGATATGGTGATACCCTGACACAGTGAAATATTGTTATGACAGATAAACATGACTAGATACAGAATGCTCCAGTCATCTTCACTTCAAGCTTCTTCTAAAAAGATAAATGCAATCATAATCAGCAGTTCAGCAGTGATTTTGACATTTGAATATAGCACACTAGATCAGCAGCATCAGTAAATAGAAATAATAGAGGGTGGGTGGGTAGAAAGTGACAGTTGGCAATTTTTGCCATGTACATCAGAGCATAGATAATATGGCCGAATGCCAGTAAAAAATGAATAGTTGAGAGGCAAGGAATGTCTAGGGAACATGGGAGATAAAAGGGGAATTTCAGACACGGAATAAGGGGCTATTAGAGCCACTGAATGGACAGGAGTGAGTCTGGAATTGGGCAACACAGAACAGATCACGATGCACAGAACATCACAGCTATATGGCACAGGTTAGAACAACTATTGGATCTCTTCCTGTCTATCATTTCTATATGTTCATAGACCCTCCTCCCTCAGTCTGAACATACTCCTATATTTTCTCACAGGTTCTAGAAAGTGTTCTGTAAGTCATTGTATAACTACTGTGCAATTAAGTATTATTTTATATTTATAGTTAATTATTGCATTCATTGGCAATCAGAGGCTCATAGACATCAGTAAGTAAAAACAAATATTGCAAGCCTCCCTCTACATTGTTCCTGAATTATCTAGGAATCCCAAAAAAACTGACATATATTCTCACCACCTGAACCAATTGAAAACAAGATAAGCATTGAGGGTCATAGAGATATTATCACAGCTGTTTGGTTGAGGCAGGAGTTCTGAACAATCTAGGGAAAATGCAACCAGCCCACCTGCAATCTCACAATGCACAAGGGCATCATAATGGCTAGTGACTAGCACACACCTTGCATAGGAATAGTGCAGTTGGCAGCATTATCTAATGACTAGTGCCAATTGGGAAGCTGCATTCATATACACTATTCTGGCTGAGGGTGGAGAGGAAGCTAGAATATCAACTCACTGGTAGTTACTCCATCACATCACAAAACATTAACAACAAGTAAGAAGACAAAGTTAAGCATTAAAGCAGAAGTTGCAAAAAAGATTGAAAATGTAAAGAAATGCTGCAAAATATTTCTAGTTACAGAAACAAAGACAAATACTGATGAAGGAGGATACTGAGGTGGAAATTGAGGGAAAAGACTGAAAAAGGATAGTGTCACTAGCTTGAGCTGCCTGTTTATGCGAATGCTGTTAATGTGACAAGTATCCATTTTCCTAAATAAAAATCTTATAACCAACAAAAAAACCGCTTTCTTCAACCTTAAGATGCAGCATTGAGTTATTTGTGTAGGTCAAGCCACTGCGGTTTATTAAATGGGGTGAGGAAGTAATGTGTTTCCCCAGCTTGGGTGGATGATTTTACTCCCAGATTGATCTAAAGTTGTGCCTCAACACCCCACCATGTAAAATAAAGGAATAGTCCTAAGAGATTATCAATGCTTAGGATGGGTGCTCAAAAGAGCAAAGCTCTTGAGCAGCAATGAATGTACTAGCAACTTTCCTATGGTATGTGAGAGGCTTGGTAAGAGTAGGGGTATTGTCCAATAGTCACACCTCTTCTCAGCACTAGGGACAGCCTTGGGATCTGGCAGTACTGCAGTGAGGCATCAGGGCCTATGAGCACTGGGAACACGGGTCTCCAGGAACATTGGTAAGTCAGGTTCTGAAAGTACTTAGAACAAGATCAATAGTCTGTAATCACCTGGTGACAGTTGGCATTGGAGCTTTTTCATTTTAAAAGTGGAGGTAAGAATTTATAATGGAAAAAGTTGACACTAAATGTGGCACACGAAATAAGGTTTTATAGACAGAAAATATGTGCAGGCATGAGATTTTTAATAGATGCTTATAGTGAATCTCCCTTGATGCTGCTTACAGTAAGTTAGAGAATGCACTGTTTTATAAAGACAGGAAAACTATCCATGGAAAATATTGGACAGTTTAATTATCTGCTTCCTTGATATGAATGGCAAGTTCACCTGGAGATCAGCTTGCAGATGAGAATGTTGGCTTTGTTTGATTGCAGGTCAATTAATATTATGTAGATATTGTGCAACAGGCTAGTTCTCAGGAGGAGGCTGCAGTAAATGTTCAGCTTTTTGGCACCTTGTAAGGAAGAAGACAGTTACACGAGGTGAAATGTAAATTATCCTAATTATAAGAACCATTGTTCATAACCTTTCCTACATTTACAACTAACCAGGAGCTCTTTATGGGTCTGGTTGGCTTAGTTGGCTAGACAGCTAGCATGTCGTTCAGAATAACACTAACACTAACTAACTAACACTACGTGTGGGGGGTTGATCCCCGTTTGGCTGAGGTGGACTAGGGCCTTGCCTCCTCACCCTCCCCCATAGTAAAAATCACAGCATGAGTTGTGGCTTGGTGACCCTCAAACAATCAAGGATGCTACCTGAAGAAAGATGAGCTTTTCAGTTGTGTCTGAGTGGGTTCTCAGCTGATTTGAAAATATTAAGACACCTTTGCTCCCCCATCAATGAGTGGCAGCTTTGATTCTGGTGAGAATACATATGTTCCTTTGATACCTCAGTGTTGGCCACAACAATATGACACTGAGGTGGCCACATATGAATTGCTGTAGGAGAGACTACCTTCCATGGAAAACTGTGGCATTTTTAACAAATGTTGCAGTGAGCTTGGGCTCTAGGTACCCTGCTTTCACAAAAATAAAATGGGAAAGAACTGTAAACTCGATCCCATGAGCCCACCATATTCCCATGATCCCTTTTCCTTAACCTCTCCACTCCAAAACTCATCTGTTTTTAAATGTTGACATGCTCTCTGCTTCAAACATTAGTTGTGGTCGTACAATCCACAGCCTCATTTCCCTTAACAAAGATCTATCTGCATTTGTAATATTAAATCACTTGCAATCTGTTCAAGATTATGGCCAAACACACCAGAAGGATAACTCCTATTGTAAGGAAAGAACAAACTTGTAATTTAAACTGTGCCTCTCAGCCACAGGACATACCAAAGCCCTGTACAGCCAATGAAGTACATTTGAAATGCAGTTACTGCTGTAATGGAGGGTGCACAGCATGCTCCCACAACAGCAATGGAATAGCTTATTTTAGCGATGCAGGTTGGGGGATAAATGTTGGCCAAGACACCAGGAGAATTGACTGCTATTATTTGCATAGTGTTCTTTTACATCAACAGAGCCTTGGGTTAATAACCTTAGACTGTCCAGCACACCCTCTGTATTGTACCAGAGTGTTACTGTTGATCATGTGCCCGAGAGTAGGGCTTGAACCAAAGATCTCTGACTCAGGCTGGCTAACACCCAGTCCTGAGCAAATGTGCACATTTTGGATCTCATTGTCATTTTCTATCTTTTGAGTAAGGGTAAGCCAGGAAATTAAATGCTGTTTTACATTAAAGGAGTTCCAGTAATGGCAAGGAAGGAGTTATCATCACTCAAATGGAAAGATCTGGAGACCAAATAGCATCAGAGGTTGACATTTTCATGGAGTGGACAAGCTGCTGATAGCCTTTATTTGGCAAAATGTTGTCAGGGGTGGTGTCATCAATGCATAAAACCAGGGAGAGCGACATAAGGAGCCCAAGGATCTGCTTAAGTGCCATTCTCCTGTAACTGTATAATTAATGCAGTCACAGCAGAGTGGTGCTAGAACAGATCCTCAAACTCCTTGTGTTGTTCTTCCCTCTTGTTTAGACAAAAGTAATCCATCACAAATCTACTGTGATACCTTTTGAAGATATTACATGTTTCCTCAGGGCAATAATACTGTTAGGTACACATCACACAGAGCAGAGAGTCACCAATTGAGAATCGTTGCTGTTTCATCACACAGTGGACACTTGCTGAGTGGGTGACTTGTATATCAAGGTGGGTGGTGGGGGGGGGGGGGGGGGTGGTGGGGAGTGGTGTCCTGTTTTGCCTTTGAAACTTTCATGTGATCATCAGCCATTACTGATTCAGTTGCCTCTGAATCACAAGATTCTGGGTTCAAGCTCCACTCTAGAACTTGAGCACAAAAATCAAGGCTGATGATTCAGTGTACTGCTGAGGGAGCAATGCACTGTCGGAGGTGCTGCTATTTGGATGAGACGTTACCTGCTAAGATAGATGTAAAAAAAATCCTATGACATTATTTTGGGGAAGAGCAGGTGAGTTATCCCATGTCCTGGCCAATATTTATCCTCAGTCAACATCACAAAAAACAGATTATCTGGTCATTATCACATTGTTGTTTGTGGGAGTTTGCTGAGCGTTTCCTACATTGCAACAGTGACTACAATTCAAGATGTTTGTTGGCTGTAACAGAACAAAAAAGGAGCCCTTTGGTCTAAAAAAAACATACTTTTTGATTTGATTTATCACATAGGAACATTAACTCTGAAACATAATTAAGCGTTATTAAGTTAGTCAAGATAGGGTAGCCAGTACTAATGACGATTAAAGAACTGACAACACTGCTCCAGTGCAAACTTAATCTCTTCACAGAGACAAGCTTCATCCAACCAATAAGCTCCTGCAAATAGCAGGGTCAGGTCCTGAGCTGCATATAACAAACCCTATAGATTTGAACAAATCTTGAACAAGCAGCTGTTTAGTTGGTTGTTTTGGATTCCTGGACATAGACATTTTTATTTTCAAGACTTGAAATGATTTTATTGTGTGGAGATCTCTGAGACATCTTTGTGCAGCAATAATTAAGCACACATCATGAGTAGATACTGTGCAGTGCTTGTGTTTCAGCAACACTAAAGTGATAGACTTGAGTTGGCAAAGTTTCCCAGACAGATTGGCAGATCTCCCTGAAACTACCACCTTAACTCTGGTGCTGTCATTCAAAAACCAGAAGGCACACCCTCTCTCTAGATCAAATAATTCTCCACTTTAGCCAGTTAAGACCTCAATGAAAAGGAACGCTGATAAACACTTCAACACTTAGTTTGTCTCCACGGATTTCTGATAACAGGATCTGTTTTGTCTCATGGTCCTGCTGTGCTTGCTCAACCTGCGCCACCTGGTGGCCCTTCAGAGAGCTATTAACCCTTCCAGCATCCGCAGTTTTTTTGTTTTTAACCCTTCTCCAAATCCAGCTGATCAGGAAAATTAGTTGTTAAAAAAACTATCACTGGAAATCAAATAGAAAGCACCAGAAATGTAGCCAGGTCAATAAGCATTCAGAAAATAGAGACAGGTTAGCATTTGGGACGTAACCTTCAACAGCAACATTAAAGCCAAAATATTAACCCATCGCTTCCAGATGTTGATTGACCAGATGATTTGAAGCTCTGCTTCACACCAATGATCCAAAAATGGATTCATTATTCCAGTCCTAAAACAGGACAAGGACCTAACAGTTCCAAATTACTGTCCATATATTCATTCACTAGTGCTGCTCGGGAGAGAGGTTACAAAAATGCGAGGGCTTCATTGAGGTTGTTTTTAGGAGACTCACTTTAAGCTACTTGCATTCAAATGACAACTTGCAGGAAGCAGTTTTAATGATTTCCTGCTGTGGATATCATATTTTTCATTCAAATTAGCTGTAACAGGTGCACACTTATGACAGTGGTGAAAATATCACTTTAACGTGTAGCAGAGAACACAAGTAGCAGTAATCATCAACAACTTGCATTTATATAGCATCTGTAATGCTGTAAAATGTCCCAATGTGCTTCACAGAAGCATAATAAAAAAAAAGGCCACAAGGGGAGATATTAGGGCAGATGACCAAAAGCTGGGTCAAAGAGATAGGTTTTTAGGAGCATCTTAAAGGACGAAAGCAAGATAGGGACAGAGAGGTTTAGGGAGGGAATTCTAGACCAGAACACCTTGGCAGCTGAATACATGGCTGCCAATGGCAGAGCAGTTGAAATCTGGGAAGTTTGAGAAGCCAAAATTAGATGAGCACGGATGTCTTGGAGAGTTGTAGGGCTGGAGGAGATTACAGAGGGAGGGTCGAAGCTCTGGAGGGATTTGAAAACAAGGATGAGAATTTTAACTGTGCCAATGTAGGTCAGCACACACTGGACCACAGGTGAATGGAGTATATTAGGACATGGCAGCAGAGTTTTAATGACTTCAATTTACAGAGTGTAGAATGTGGAAGACCAGCCAGGAGTGTGTTGGATTAGTCAAGTCTAGAGGTAACAAAGGCATGAATGAGGGTTTCAGCAGCAGATGAGCTGGAGCAGGGCAGAGTTGAGCAATGTTGTGGAGGTGGTAATAGGTGATATTAGTGATGGCACGATTGTGAGATTGGAAGCTCATCTTGGGGTTGAATTTGACACAAAGGTTGCAAACTGACTGGTTTAATCTCAGACCATTGTAAGGAAGAGGGATGGAGTGGTGGCTAGGGAATGGATTTTATGGCAGGACCAAGGAGAATGGCTTTAGCTTCCAAATTAAGGAGGAAATTTCTACTTATCCAGTACTGGATGTACAATAAGCAGCCTGATAATTTAGAGATGGTGGGTGTTGAGAGAGATGGTGGTGAGGTAGAGATGGATGTCATCAACATGTGTGCAGAAAATGATGCTGTCTTTTCAGATGATGTTGCCGAGGGGTAAGTGAGAAGTAGGGAGAGTCAATGGATGGATCCTTGGGAGAAACCAGGAGTAATGGCGCAGGAGCAGGAACAGAAGCCATGGCAGGTAATTTTCTGGCTATGACTGGATGAGTATGAATGGAACCAGATGAGTGCAATTCCACCAGTTGGGCACTAGTGGAGAGGTGTTTGGAGGAGGATGGGATGGTCAACTTTGTCAAAGGCTGCACACAGGTCAAGAAGGACTGTGACTTTGTGGCAGTCACATCAGATGCCATTTGTGATTTGAGAAGAGCTGTTTTGGTATGTTTACAGGGGCAGAAACTCGATTGGAGCGATTCAAGCATGGAGATCTGGGGAAAGTGGGCCAGATTTGAAAGACACGAGTTTTGGAGAGAAAAGGGAGATTGGAGATGGAACAATAGTTTGCAAGGATGGAGGCATCCTTTTATTGAGGAGAAGGGCGATGATGACAGATTTGAAGAAGAGAGAGGGGCAATATCTGAGGAAAGAGAACATTAACTATATTAGCTAACATGGGAACCAGAAAGAGAAGCTCAGTGGTCATCAATTTAATGGGAATAGGGTTGAAGGAGCAGGAGGAAGGTCTCATGGACAAGATGAATTTGGAGAGGGCATGAGGGGAGACAGGAGAGAAACTAGTGAAAGATTCAAGTTCAAGGTTAGGGCAGGATGGAATCTTAGAGGACATTTGACCTGGTGGGCAAGTGGAAGGGAAGGACACAGCAGAAGCAGCTTTTCAGATGGTCTTGATCTTAGTAATAGAGAAGTCCTTAAGCTCCTCGCAGTTGTTGTGGGAAGTGTGGATGTAGGAGACGGGAAAAGGGTTTAAGGAAATGGGTTTGCATTCGATGTACTGATAGATTAAATGATTTGATGTTTCACATTCCAGGATGACCTTGGAATGGTGAGCAGTTTCGGCAGAGGAGAACAGGACCCAAAAGTGCTTTATCTGGTCCAACCAGATCTGGCAGTGAATTACTAAACCAGTTGTCCACCTTGTCCATTCAAGTTTGTGTTTCATGGACTTAAGAGATTGGAGTGGAGGGCTGTACCCAGGCAAATGGCCAGAGTGGGAGAGAGTTATGGTTTTATTGGGGATTAGAGCATTGAAGATGAAGGTGAGGGTGTGGTTGAGCAGTTCATTAGCTGTAGAAATGCCATGGTGAATGGAGGGCCAAAGGCTAGGGAGTTGGGATTTTGCAAGTGCAGTTGTAAGTAAATCAGGGCAGACACAGGAGAAAGAAGGGCTGGAACATAGAAGGGAGATGTGGGTGGAGAACAAAACAAGGAAGTGATCAGAGATGTCCTTCTCTGTGATTGGTACAACTGGAATAATAACTCCATATGAGATGGCAAGGTCAAGCACATGACCATAATCTGGGTTGAGGAGTTTGTATGGAGGAGGAGATTAAGGGAAAATAAAAGGACAGTGAACACAGGAGAGAGAGCGTGATGAATTGAGATGGAGATTTAAATTGCTGAGGATGAGACGTTGCTTAAAGCAGAGTTTGAGGGAGAAAAGCAGTGAAGATATCTTGGTGAAAATATTTTGATACAACTTGAGTGGATTTTAAATGGGTGGTTAGAGAGGAGAATACAGGATAAGATGCTCAAAGAAGAAGAAAGTGCCTGAAGTGTAGGAGGGACAGACCAAGGTGAGATTTGCTGATAAGCACCACACCATCACCATGACAGTCTGGAAGGGCCAAGCGGTGGAAGGTATAGCCAGGCAGGGAGGCTTCATTTAGGGGCAAGGTGTTATCACTCCTCAGCCAGATTTCTGTCAAGGCAATGACGTCAGTGTAAAAGTCCACAGTAAGCTCATGGATTGGAAGTGATAACAAGTAAACAGACATTCTGAGGGAGATATGGAGAGGGGCAGTGAGAGCTCATCCATTGGCAGAGTCCATATGGTCAGCACTCAGAGAGGTGAGTTGGACAGGATGAGATTGGAAAGATTGGCAGGATTAGCAGCAGGAATGTGGGTTGGCAAGGGAGCAGGATGGGGCAGTTTGGGCTTCTTGTTTGTAATGAGGCAGTCATGGGTGCTTTGATAGGCCTTTGAGGGAATGCCAGGAGAGGCATAGAAGGAAGCTGTAGGCCGATCCAAGAGGGTGTTGAGTCTGGAATGGTGCCAGGATGGTAGCCCAGTGATAATGTTACAGGATTAGTAATCCAGAGAGCCAGACTAATGCCCCAGAATCATGAGTTCAAATCCCAATGCAGCTGCTGGGGGAGTTTAAATTGAATTAACTAAATTTTAAAAACTGGAATAAAAAGCTACCTCAGTAGCAATGTTGAAAAAAATAGATTTTCATAAAAATCCTTCCGGTTCATTAATGTCCTTTAGGAAAGGAAATCTGCTGTCCTACTCAGTCTGACCTACATGTGATTCTAGACCCACAGCAATGTGGTTAACTGTTAACTGCCCTCTGAAGTAGCCTAGCAAGCCACTCAGTTGTACTAAACTGCTACAGAAAAGTTGAATAAGAATAAAAATAGTACAGACCATCCAGCAATGACTGAGGTACTGGAAATGACAAAGGTACACCAGCCCAGTCAACCCTGAAAAGTCCTCTTCACTAACATCTAGCAATTGTGTCAATTTCGGAGAGCTGCTATAGACTAGTCAAGCAACAGCCTGATAAAGTCACACTCACTGAATCATATCTTACAGCAGTGCCTGACAAAATATTTTCCAGTGTGACCCCATTTTAACATTTTAAAATTAACATATCCCTAGATGCCAGTAAAAACAAAACAAAATGAAGCTGCACAGTAACATTTGTTATACATTAATTAAAGTTTGTGTATTATAGATCAGCATATCATAATACAGGATATAAATATGAAATTCTGTTTTTAGAATACTTTGTAGAAATGTTATTATTTTATGTACTAATGTAGCTTTTAGCTAAGGTCTCCATATTATCTGGTAACAGAAGACAGAGTAAGGGATCTCTCATCCCACTCCTGCACACATTTTATAAACTCCCCTTCCCCTGACTTTGGTCTAGCTGCTGCCAGTGCCTGCAAAGCAGAGTGCTTAGCCTGGGGTCAGGAGTGTGTACAACAGGCAGACATCAGCAGATATACAGTAAAGTTTGAAGACGCTACCCACATTCACAGCTCAGCTGCATGATCTATGGGTTTTTCCCATACTCCAGACACATCACTCAGCAACTGACTCACACTTCCCTGTCTCTGCCTGCACAAAGTTTGCACGGACCTATTTGGCACTTGCCACTAAAAAGGTTTTTTGAAATTGATGAGCACTTCTGGCTCAGCATCTGTCCTGTGCTGTTTGGTGGCATTGATCCACTGGGTTCAGGGCTGTCCTGCCAGAGCCTCCAGTATGGGTTGTCTCCTCTCCATTGCTGCCTTGGAGGTGGGGGAGTCCACAGCCTCAAATATGACCTCTATGGCCCATCGAGGATTGTGACCCACAGTTTTCCGCCTTACTGCTAAAGACCCAGACTACACGATCGTCATTCCTGGGTATGTCCTGTTCCCTCGGCAGGGCAGACCAAAAGACCTGGTGGCACAGTGTCATACAGTCAGTAGGGAGTGAACCTAGGAGTCCTCAGCAGGTCAAACATAGGCAAGGAAACTGATTACCCTCCCCTTGAGTAGCTACTGTAGTGATGTCCTGGAGCTGAGATGATTGACTTCTATAAACCACCACCATCTTCCTTTCTGCTGGGTATAACTCCAATCATTATTACTGCCTTATTACCAGCAGATAACCACCTTACCATCCTTCCTCAGATGATGAATCAATACTCCTCATTGCTGAACACCACTTTGAAGAAGTACTGAAGGTAGCAAGGGCACATAATGTCCTCTGCTGGGGGCTTTCAATCTCCACCAACAAGAGTGGTGTCATGAAACTATTAATGTGGATAATATTTTGGAAAATATTTTTCTTTTAAAATAGAGGTTTAGTCTGTTGGTATGTCTTAATTGGATTAAAGCTAGTCTGGATGCTTTGATGTGTACTAGTTTTGATATGTAAGAGAGATAGTTTGTATTTGCATTTTTTGAAAAGAGCATTCAAGAAGTGGGGTGAAAACTTGACACCTTTCTAGCAGCTACCAAGCAATATGTTTATATTACTAATAGAATTTGGTACAATGAATGGGATTGCATTGTTAAAAGGTAAAGTTCAAAGAGACTGGTGAGACAATGAGAATTTGAATTCAGTCAGTGGTGGTAGGTATAACTTCAATAGTTTTCAGGTGTGCAGAGCAGAGGCAATGTAAGATCAAAAGGCAGCTGCAAGCCTCCAACTGGCTTCACAGTGAAAGAACCTCACAATGACATATTTTGGCTATCTCCATCTATCACTGGCCTTCTATCCAGCTCTACTTGTCCCACCCCCCGCCCCCTTAAACCAGCTTATATTTCATCTCTTTTCTATTTTTCCTTAGTTCTGTTGAAGAGTCATACAGACTCGAAACGTTAACTGTGTTCCTCTCTGCAGATGCTGTCAGACCTACTGAGTTTTTCCAGGTATTTTTATTTTTGTTTTGGATTTCCAGCATCCCCATTTTTTTGCTTTTATCATTTTGAAATTGTAAGGTGAAAATGCTTTGCCTGGTGTTTGGTTAAATCTATGGTTTGCTGTTGCCCTAATGGACATTAGTTTGATCATTTGTTAAAAGCTATGATAGTATTAGTTTGTTGCTGTGTTTATATATATTTTTAACCTGTGTAACTTAATAAAATGTTTAAATTAGTTTAATGTAAAGCCTCAAGAACTGATGGTCTGATTCCTGAATTTAGAGTTGCATCTCAAACATAACACTTAAAATTATAGAATATGACAGTTGTTTAAAGTTTCCCTCTGGGATTTTTAAATAACTCTGCTTTACCAACTGCATCAGTCATAACAATTGGGGGCTCATCCAGGATAAATTATATTTCTAATTCCTCAATTGGTTAGGAATTGCTGAATCTTAAGCTTATGAGTACGAGAGGCACTTTGAATTCAGAAGTTGAAGAGGTATTTTAGAAGTGGTGAGACTGCAAGATGGCTTTAGCAATTGCTAAGACTTGTCTGGGAGTAGAAGAGATAACTCTGAGTGGGTTGGAGAAAATAACCAAAAGTAAGTTAACAGAGTTGTCAGATAAGTTGATATTGGGGTTATCTGAGGGTGCTAGGAAATCAGATATAGTTAAAAGTATAGCACAGCATCTGGTGTTGGAAGTGAAACCTGACACTAATGAGACACAGCTGGAGGTAGTGAGACTTCAGTTATAAATGAAGATGCTAGAATTTGAACAAGCAAAGGAACTGAAAAAGCTTGAATTTGAAGCAAAGGACAGAAAATTGGCTTTCAAAAGGGAATTAGAAATTGTGACGGTAGAGAAGGAAGAAAGAGAAAAAGAAAGAGAGAGAGAATTCCAACCGTAAATGTTGGCAGTTAGAAATGAGATGTCAGTAGGTGAGGAAGGACTCGTCTCTAGAGTAGAACCTAGTAGGAATATGTTTAATTTTGTACAAGCTCTTCCAAAGTTTGAGGAAGCAGATATTGAAGCATTCTTTATTTCATTTGAGAAGCTAGCTAAACAGATGAAATGGCCATAGGAAAACTGGACATTAATATTATTAGGTAAAGTTATTAGGTAGGGGGCTTGAGCTATATGCTTCATTTTCAGAAGAAATGTCGATGAATTATGATGTGGTGAAAAAGCTATTTTGAGTGCATATGAGCTGGTTCCTGAAGCAAACAGGCAGAAATTTAGGAATATGAGAAAACAGCCTGGGCAAACTTATATTGAGTTTGAAAGAGTGAAACAAAGTAATTTTGACCATAGCCAGGGAAGAGAAGGAGTAGCTGGAAGTTCCCAGGAAGTTTTTTCTCATAACAAAAAGGAAGGTGCTGAAGGTAGAAGTGACATTTGAAAATTGAGGTGTTTTCATCGTAATAAAGTGGAGCACACGAAGTCGGTGTGTTGGAGATTGCAAGAAAAAACTGTAGGGATTATTGGGATACAGAAAAGCTCTGGAAGTAAAAGTACTGTGAGTTCTGAAGTTCAAGCACAGGAGAAATCAGTGGTTTGTGTACAGGTGAAACAGGGAGAATCAGTGAAAGGTAAAAAGTGGGAATGCGTTCACGGTTTACTCGAGAATTCTGAGAAGCATGTTACAGAAATGTTTAAAGATTTTGTTTGAAGGGAAAGTCTTTAAATGTGTATAGGGTGAAGTAGGTAAAGATGTTCAAATTTTAAGAGACACAGGGGCTAGTCAATCCTTAATGCAGTGGGATACTGATATTTGTTGTTCAGAGGGAGTGCTACAGGGGTAGGTAATAATAAGTGGGGTTCATGGAGGTGCTAAATCTATTCCATTGTGGAAGGTAAATTTAAAGAGCAGATGGAAGATTGGTGAAGTTATAGTTGGAGTGATGGAAAAATTGCACATTGCAGGAATTCAATTTATTCTGGGTAATGATATAGCTGGATCGCAAATGTGGGTGATGTCTGTGGTAGTTGAGCAGCCTGTAGAAGTGTTTTCAACAGAAGTGCTACAAGAGGAACATTCTGAATTGTTTCCTGATTATGTTATAATGAGATCAAAAGCCCATCGGGAAGAACAAAATAAACAAGATAAGCAGGCAATTCAAAGGCAAGAAGGTGGTGTCAAAATCCAATTAGCTGGCACTGTACTTGATAACATTGTTCAGGAAGAAGGAATGCAGGACAGATCAGCTGAGGCGTTTAACTCCAAGAGGTTAGTGGAGTTACAGAAAAATGATTTGCAATTAAAACAGTTATATCAGAAAGCTTATTCAGAAACTGAAACAAAATGTTCTCCAGTGTGGTATTGTCTTTGAGGGAATATATTAATGAGAAAGTGGTTGTTGGATCATGTCTCAGCAAATGAAAGCTGGAGGAAGGTGCTTCAGATTGATATCCTATTATGTTATAGAAATGAGATTCTGAGGATTGCTCATGAAATTCCAATGGAGGGATATTTAGGAATTAGGAAAACACGGAAAAGATACAGAGGTATCTCTTTTGGCCAGGATTGCATAGGGATGTAGTCAAATTCTGTAGAACTTGTCATATATGACAAATAACAGGAAAATCACAAGCAGTGATTAAGCCTGAGTCTTTAATCCCAATACCAGCTTTTGCAGAACCTTTTATTAGAGTCATGATTGATTGTGTAGGACCCATCCTTAAGACTAAAAGTGGAAATCAGTATTTAATAACAATAATGGATCTGCCTACCAGGTTTCTTTAAGTGATATCTTTAAAAAAATATTACAACTAAGAAGATTGTGGAGAAGTTAGTTCAATTTTTACAAGATATGGTTTACCTGAAGAAATACAATCAGATCAGGGGTCAAATTCCATGTCACTGCTGTTTGAGGAAGTAATGAACAGTTTGGGGATAAAACAGTTTAAGTCAACAGCTTATCATCTGGAGTCACGAGCTTTGGAAAGATGGCATCAAACTTTTAAAAACTATGATATGAGCATACTGTCAGAATACTGTAAGAGCATGCACAGGATTAGGATACGGGAATTCCATTTTTGTTATTTGCTATTGGAGACACTCCTAATGCATCAACTGGTTTTAGCCCTTTTGAACTGGTTTATAATCATGAGGTAAGGGGACCACTGAAATTGATTCATGAGAAATTGGCGGGTCAAAATTCAGAAACTACTCTCCTGGATTACATATCAAATTTCACAGAAAGCTTGAACAGAGCATGTGAGTTGGCTAGGGGACATTTAAAGATATCACAGCAAGTGATGAAAGTGAAAGCAGATAAGAGGTTAACTTTCAGTTTTATTTCTGGAGAGAAAGTATTAGTTTTGTTACCTGTACTAGGAGATTCATTAAATGCAAGATTTAGTGGGCCTTACAGGATTGAAAAGAAATTGAGTGAAGTAAATTATTTAATAAATACTCCAGGTAGAAGAAAGAAGCAGACAGTGTGTCATGTAAATATGCATGAAAAGTACTTTGACAGAGAAGAGGAACAAAAAGAGATGTTAGTGATGGTGGATGATGAGAAAGAGATAAAAGTGCAGGACTCCGAAATTGATTTTCCTCTAATCAAATTGGATAATGAGGGGTGCTTGAAAATTTAAATGAAATATTGAGTTGCCTTCCAAGCACTTATCAAAGTGATTTGGAAAAGCTATTGCATTCACACAAACCTATTTGTGGAAATAAGTTGGGAAAGACACATTTAGTTTTACATGATGTATGTATATAAATATCATCTTCAATAAAGCAATAACCATATAGATTAAATCCAGCAACGTTATCACAAGTACAAAAAGAAATTGATTTCATGCTTCAAAATGATATAACTGAGTCTAGCTGCAGTAACTGGAGTTTGCCTGTTGTACTGGTACCGAAACTGGATGGAACATAAAGACTGTGTGTGGACTATCGAAAGGTGAATGTGGTGACAAAAGCAGATTCATATCCTATACCACAGTTGGAGGATTGTATTCAGAAAGTGGGACAATTGAAATTTATCAAAAGGATTGATTTGCTCCATTGTTGGATAGAGCAAAGGAGATATCAGCTTTCATAATGCCAAGTGGACTATTTCAGTTTAAAGTCATGCCATTTGGTATGAAGAATGCACCTGCAACATTTCAAAGACTGACAGAGTAATGCGGGTCTAAGCAATTGTGCCGTTTATATTGATGATCTAATTGTTTTCAGTCAGACATGGGAGGAGCATTTACAGCATCTGGAAGAATTATTTACTCAGCTACAAGAAGCTAATTTGGTGATGATAAAAACAAAAAACTGCAGATGCTGGAAATCCAAAACAAAAACAGAATTACCTGGAAAAACTCAGCAGGTCTGGCAGCATCGGCGGAGAATAAAAGAGTTGACGTTTCGAGTCCTCATGACCCTTCAACAGAACTAGGTGAATCCAAGGAAAGGGTGAAATATAAGCTGGTTTAAGGTGTGGCGTGGGGGGTTGGGTGGGGGGAGAGAAGTGGAGGGGGGTGGTGTGGTTGTAGGGACAAGCAAGCAGTGATAGGAGCAGATCATCAAAAGATGTCACAGACAACAGAACAAAAGAACACATAGGTGTTGAAGTTGGTGATATTATCTAAACGAATGTGCTAATTAAGAATGGATGGCAGGGCACACAAGATATAGCTCTAGTGGGGGTCAGGGGAGCATAAAAGATTTAAAAATATTTAAAAATAATGGAAATAGGTGGGAAAAGAAAAATCTATATAATTTATTGGAAAAAACAAAAGGAAGGGGGAAGAAACTGAAAGGGGGTGGGGATGGAGGAGGGAGGTCAAGACCTAAAGTTGTTGAATTCAATATTCAGTCCGGAAGGCTGTAAAGTGCCTAGTCAGAAGATGAGGTGCTGTTCCTCTAGTTTGCGTTGGGCTTCACTGGAACAATGCAGCAAGCCAAGGACAGACATGCGGGCAAGAGAGCAGGGTAGAGTGTTAAAATGGCAAGCGACAGGGAGGTTTGGGTCATTCTTGCCGACAGACCGCAGGTGTTCTGCAAAGCGGTCGCCCAGTTTACGTTTGGTCTCTCCAATGTAGAGGAGACCGCATTGGGAGCAACGAATACAGTAGACTAAGTTGTGGGAAATGCAAGTGAAATGCTGCTTCACTTGAAAGGAGTGTTTGGGCCCTTGGACGGTGAGGAGAGAGGAAGTGAAGGGGCAGGTGTTACATCTTTTGCATGGGCATGGGGAGATGCCTTAGGTGGGTGTTGAGGAGTAGGGGGTGATGGAGGAGTGGACCAGGGTGTCCCGGAGGGAACGATCCCTACGGAATGCCGACAGGGGGGGTGAAGGGAAGATGTGTTTGGTGGTGGCATCATGCTGGAGTTGGTGGAAATGGCGGAGGATGATCCTTTGAATGCGGAGGCTGGTGGGGTGATAAGTGAGGACAAGCGGGACCCTATCATGTTTCTGGGAGGGAGGAGAAGGTTTGAGGCCGGATGCGCGGGAGATGGGCTGGACATGGTTGAGGGCCCTGTCAACGACCGTGGGTGGAAAACCTCGGTTAAGGAAGAAGGAGGACATGTCAGAGGAACTGTTTTTGAAGGTAGCATCATCGGAACAGATGCAACGGAGGCGAAGGAACTGAGAGAATGGGATGGAGTCCTTACAGGAAGCTGGTTGTGAGGATCTGTAGTCGAGGTAGCTGTCGAAGTCGGTAGGCTTGTAATGGATATTGGTGGACAGTCTATCACCAGAGATTGAGACAGAGAGGTCAAGGAAGGGAAGGGAAGTGTCAGAGATGGACCACGTGAAAATGATGGAGGGGTGGAGATTGGAAGCAAAATTAATAAATTTTTCCAAGTCCTGACGAGAGCATGAAGCAGTACCGACGTAATCATCAATGTGCTGGAGAAAGAGTTGTGGAAGGGGGCCGGAGTAGGACTGGAACAAGGAATGTTCCACGTACCCCATAAAGAGACAGGCATAGCTGGGGCCCATGCGGGTACCCATAGCCACACCTTTTATTTGGAGGAAGTGAGAGGAGTTGAAGGAGAAATTGTTCAGTGTGAGAACAAGTTCAGCCAGACAGAGGAGAGTAGTGGTGGATGGGGATTACTCGGGCCGCTGTTCAAGGAAGAAGCTAAGGGCCCTCAGATCATTCTGGTGGGGGATGGAGGTGTAGAGGGATTGGACTTCCATGGTGAAGAGGAAGCGGTTGGGGCCAGGGAACTGGAAATTGTTGATGTGACGTAAGGTGTCAGAGGAATCACGGATGTAGGTGGGAAGGGACTGGACAAGGGGAGAGAGAAGGGAGTCAAGATAACGAGAAATGAGTTCTGTGAGGCAGGAGCAAGCTGACACGATCAGTCTACCGGGACAGTTCTGTTTGTGGATTTTGGGTAGGAGGTAGAAGCGGGCCGTCCGAGGTTGGGTGAGTATCAGGTTGGAAGCTGTGGGAGGAAGATCCCCAGAGGAGATGACTGCTTCCAATGCGGTCTCCTCTACATTGGTGAGACCAAACGTAAACTAGGCGACCGCTTTGCAAAACACCTGTGGTCTGTCCGCAAGAATGACCCAAACCTCCCTGTCGCTTGCCATTTTAACACTCTACCCTGCTCTCTTGCCCACATGTCTGTCCTTGGCTTGCTGCATTGTTCCAGCGAAGCCCAATGCAAACTAGAGGAACAGCACCTCATCTTCCGACTAGGCACTTTACAGCCTTCCGGACTGAATATTGAATTCAACAACTTTAGGTCTTGACCCCCCCTCCTCCATCCCCACCCCCTTTCAGTTTCTTCCCCCTTCTTTTTGTTTTTTCCAATAAATTATATAGATTTTTCTTTTCCCACCTATTTCCATTATTTTTAAATATTTTTAAATCTTTTATGCTCCCCCGACCCCCACTAGAGCTATACCTTGAGTGCCCTACCATCCATTCTTAATTAGCACATTCATTTAGATAATATCACCAACTTCAACACCTATGTGTTCTTTTGTTCTGTTGTCTGTGACATCTTTTGATGATCTGCTCCTATCACTGCTTGCTTGTCCCTACAACCACACCACCCCCTCCACTTCTCTCCCCCCCACACCTTAAACCAGCTTATATTTCACCCCTTTCCTTGGATTCACCTAGTTCTGTTGAAGGGTCATGAGGACTCAAAACGTCAACTCTTTTATTCTCCGCCGATGCTGCCAGACCTGCTGAGTTTTTCCAGGTAATTTGGTGATGAACTTGGCTAAATTTGAATTTGCAAAACTGCAAGATATGTATCTAGGCCATACCATTGAACATGGTAAGGTGGCTCCGAAAGATGCAAAGGTCAAGACTGTTGTGGATTTCCCAGTGCCTACAATAAAACGAGAAGTTTTGAGATTTCTGAGCATGATTGGGTTTTACTGGAAATTTGTATCAAACTTTAGCTAAGTGGTTGCTCCACTGACTGAACTATTAAAAAAAAACAGGAAATTTCACTGGACACTGGAATTTCAGAAGTCATTCGATACTTTGAAAACTGTATTAACAATGACACCAGTGTTGGCTGTACCCAATTATGCCAAGCAATTCAAGCTGGCCATTGACGCAAGCAGTATAGGCATTGGGGCTGTACTGTTACAAGAAGATGACACTGGAATTGGAAAACCAATAAGGTATTTTTCACAGAAGCTGAATGTACAACAGAGAAGATATTCAACGATTGAAAAAGAGACTTTGAGTTCGGTGTTAGCATTGCAACATTTTGAAACTTATGTTGCAAACAATTAATCAAAAACAATAATTTATACAGACCATAATGCTTTGAAGTTTTTGGACAAATTTCGTGACAAAAGTGCAAGGCTTTTCAGATGGAGTCTATTATTACAACTATTTAATACATATACATATTATACCTATTGCTGGAAGAGAAAATCTGTTCACAGATGCATTATCAAGAGTTTGAAGCTTAAAGGAAAATGGGACATTTAAAAAAAAACCTGGACACTGAACTGGAGTGATTTCTGTTGATACCAAGGACTTATATATATATTTATGTTAATGCATGCATCTGGTAGTGTAATAGTGTAATAAGTATAGGAGATGATGTGAGATGGGTTATTAAAATGAAGCCATCTTTTAGAATTATGACAGTTCATTTTTCGATAAGAAGGGGATGTCATGAAGCTGTTAAGGTATATAGTATTTTGGAAAATAGTTTTCTTTTAAAATAGAGGTCTAGTCTGCAGGTATGTCTTAATTGGATTAAAATCAGCTAGTCTGAGTACTTTGATGTGTGCTAGTTTTGCTATGTAAGAGAGGTAGCATGCATTTGCATTTTTAGCATAGAGCATTCAAGAAATGGGGTGAAAACTTGACACCTTTCTAGTAGCTACCAAGCAATATATTTATATTACTAATACAATCTGGTACAATGAATGGGGTTTCATTGTTAGAAGGTAAAGTTCAAAGAGACTGGTGAGACAATGAGAATTTGAATTCAATCAGTGGTGGTAGGTATAACTTCAATAGTTTTCATGTGTGCAGAGGAGAGGCAATATAAGATCAAAAGGCAGCTGCAAGCCTCCAACTGGCTCCATAGTGAAAGAACCTCATTTTGAAATCGTAAGGTGAAAATGCTTTGCCTGGTGTTTAGTTAAGTCTATGGGTTGCTGTTGCCTTAATGGAAATTAGTTTGGTAATTTGTTATTTGTAGCCATGTGCATATATATTTTTAACCTGTGTAACTTAAAAAATGTTTAAATTAGTTTAAGGCATTCCGTAGGGATCGCTCCCTCCGGGACACCCTGGTCCACTCCTCCATCACCCCCTACTCCTCGACCCCCTCCTATGGCACCACCCCATGCCCACGCAAAAGATGCAACACCTGCATCTTCCGACTAGGGACTTCACAGCCTTCCGGACTGAATATTGAATTCAACAACTTTAGGTCGTAAGCTCCCTCCCCCATCCCCACCCCCTTTCTGTTTCCCCCTTCCCTTTTTTCCAATAAATTATAAAGATTTTCCTTTTCCCACCTATTTCCATTATATAAAAAAACCCACTAGAGCTATACCTTGAGTGCCCTACCATCCATTCTTAATTAGCACATTCGTTTAGATAATATCACCAACTTTAATTTTAACACCTATGTGTTCTATTGTACTATTGTCATTGACATCTTTTGATGATCTGCTTCTATCACTGCTTGTTTGTCCCTACAACCACACCCCCCCCCCCCCCCCCCCCCCACTCCACCTCTCTGTCTCTCTATCTCTCCGCCCCCCACACACACACCTTAAACCAGTTTATATTCCAACTCTTTCTTGGACTCGAACGCAAGTTCTGTCGAAGGGTCATGAGGACTCGAAACGTCAACTCTTTTCTTCTCCGCCGATGCTGCCAGACCTGCTGAGTTTTTCCAGGTAATTCTGTTTTTGTTATGAGTATCCAGATGATGTGCAGAATCGGCTGCGAGTCAGGACAAAAAATCGTGAAGTTGGTGGTCAGGGTAAGATTCAGAAACAGCGGAGAAATTACATCAGCCCAGAAACCAGACTGCAGCTGAAGCTGAAAATCTAATCGGACCGGTCAGACAGTCACAGGCTCAGCAGATAACAGCCGCAGTGGGGGAAGCGCTATGAGCTGATCAAAGTTACTTTAAAGTTTAAGCAGCAGAGGGAAAGCTTAGCAGCTGAGTCTTCTGCTGTGGGCCCAGGGTGTGGTGCTGCCCGAGCGCCTCTTACTTCAAGGTTGTAATATTCACCGCTGATGGTAAACTCTCCTTTACTGATTGACCATCCGTTATACACCCCACTTGATTTTTCTTTTGACTGGATTTTTTTCCCCAGTGACCTCGCTAACGTTATTTAAGAAACCTAATTTACCACCGAAATTAAATTTATTAAAGTTAATCAACCTTTCTAATGTTCCCCAGAGTGGCAGGAAAAAAAGCTTGTCTGTCTGTAGCCGGACACTGTGAATACCTCACAGGTAAAAGGATAAAAGACAGAACCCGTCAAACATTCCCTTGGTGATGTTTCATAATTTGTAACAAAGGGGACTTTTGATGCAGTCTACTGGGGCAAGTGTTGCAGAGCTGGTGGTAGCGCTCATTTGTCAACATTGTCTTGGAACGGAAGAAATATGAAGCAAATTACATTACATTAGAAACAGGGTGAATGTGCCCTACTTCGGCCTTTTGTTAAACGATGTGCGCGAGCATTTTACAACAAAAAGGTGTTATGTGTTAGAAATGTTTCTTCGCTTAAATCAAATTACAAAACCCAAGCTTCCACTCTTCATTTGAGCTGAGATGACATTTGGACTTTGATTTACTAACTTTCAGTAAAGTGTAAATTAAAAGGTAAATTACTTCTATCTTAAAAGTAAATTGTGTTGTATATGCAAAATGACTGGTCACGAGTCAACAATTAATTGTCTCGTTCACTCATAAGTACAAATAAGTGTCTCGATCTTTTGCACACTTTTGACAAGCAGCAATATGTGATTGCTTTTAGTGCAGGATATTTTCCACTCAACAGTTATTTGTACTTGTGTATTTCTTTAACATTTTGTATTGTATATTAGAAAAAGGTATTGCAGAACATTTAGTATAACTTATGCATAAAATTTTGTAACATGGTACATATATAAACCTATACTTTTAATTATAGATACACTTTCAATTCGTGCACTGCATAATATTAGTATTGACATTCTAAGCATATCAATAATCTTTATTGTTCAGCTGTAAATATAATTTTTTGAATAGTGACTTAATCTGATGTTTTATAAAAATGGTACAAACTTACAGAAGCCATTCAATTTTCTAAATAAAGCCTTTTTTATTTGTACTTTTTCATTTAAAACAGGCACTTATCAGATAATTGAATGGCAAATATTACAGTTTTGAAGCAAGGTCACTTATATGCAGGAACTACATACAGTATGTTTATTTGTGTGTGTGTATCCTGCTGTTATGTGGTTTTTTTTCAATCCTATTTGGTGAAGCGGCTTGAGTTTTTGCTTTTGCCTCTGGTGAAGATTTTGACTGCAAGTATTGATTGACTGACAGATGCATGGCAGAAACCTCCATTTTGCTCCTCACAAGACATGTATGATGGATAGCAATCTCCTGGCCCAGCAGAATACAGGGACCATGCATGCTGCTATTGGTCATCTATGGAGTCAGCCACTTCTCAGTTTCTCCCTTATTTTGCCCCAATTTGTATTTTTTTTCCACTGACCTAAGTGGAATCCATTCCATTAATTGTCTGACTAGATGCTCAATCTGTAAGATTGGTGTTGATTTTAATCTTCACTGCTTCCAATATTGAAACTATTTGTTTCCATGAGTAACACATGCAGGGATATTTGCCTCATTGATGGTAACAGTCAGAATTGGAGGAAAACCCTTTTTCAACTGTTGAGGAGGTGATGGCATAGTGGTATTGTTGTTGGACTGGTTATCTAGAGACCCAGGGTCTGAGGACCCTGGTTCAAATCCTGTCATGGTAGATGGTGGAGTTTGTATTCAATAAAAATCTAATCAATTAAAAGTCTAATGATGACCATGAAACTATTGCCAATTGTTGAGAAAACCCACTAATGCCTTTTAGGGAAGGAAATCTGCTGTCCTTACCTGGTCTGGCCTACATGTGACTCCAGACCCACAGCAATGTGGTTGACTCTTAAATGCCCTCTGAACTGGGGCAACTAGGGATAAATGCTGGCTTGGCCAGCGCCATCCACATCTCATGAAATAATTTTTAAAAATGTGGGACTGTGTGACACAGAGGTGGTTAACGTGGGGACCATGTTGAGTGATTTCTACCTACGTTATCATGCGGGGCACAAGGTCTAGCTTGGCTATGTGTTCCTGGAGTTTAAGTTCAGACCGGATGGCAAGATTTAGTTGACTGGAATGTCCAGAGGTCATGGTGCAGCTGTGAATCTGGAACCTGGGGAGGTTAAGAAGTGGCAGAGGGAAGGCCGGGCCCAGGGTCCTGTGCCTCACGTTGCTGCTGGTAAATATCTTTGAGTCAAAGTAAAAAGAAAACTGATCTTACAACTCCCTGTGCTCAGCTTTCTCATAAACAGGCATTTCAGAGTCTTTGAAGCTCAAGATTACCAGAATGAAAAGCAGCATCAGTATCCTACCGATAGTTTGACTACTGATCATTAATTCCTTGGCTGTGATGGCCCGAGGATGTGAGACGCAGAATAGTGTCTGTATTCTCTGCTGGCAGCTTTACATGGAACTTACAGCACAGAAACTGGCCATTTGGCCCACCCCATCTATGTTAGTGTTTATGTTCTACACAAGCCTCCTCCCACTCTTCTTGATGTCACTACTGGGGTAACCTTAAGCTTCTTCCTGCCTTGTGTGTTTATCAAGCATGAATGTATCTATACTAGAATCATAGAATGGTTACAGCACAGAAGGAGGCCATTCAGCACATTGTCTTTCAGTCAGTACTCTGCAACAGCAACTCAGCTAGTCCCACTCCTCCGCCTTTTCCCTGTGGCCCAGTAAAATCTTTTCTCTTCAGATAATTATCCAGTTCTCTTTAGAAAACTGCAATTGACTCTGCCTCCACTACCCACTCAGGCAGTACATTCCAGATCTAAACCATTGATGCATAAAGAAGTTTTTCCTCAAGTCACCTCTGGTTCTTTTGTCAATCACCTTACTGTTCTCGAACTTTGACCGATGGGAACAGTTTCTCCCATTTATTCTGTCCAGACCCCTCATGATTTTGAACATGTCTAACAAATCTCATCTCAACCTCGTCTTCTCCAAAGAGAACGGCCCCAGCTTCACAAATCTATCCACATCATTGAACTCTCATCCTCAAAACCATTCTCGTAAATCTTTCCTGCACCCTTTCTAAAACCTTCACATCCTTCCTGTTGACACTGGACCAGTGTTTTATGAAGGTTCAAAGCTTATTTGCTTTTGTACTCTGTGTCCCTATTTATAAAACCCAGGATTCAGTATAATGTATTAACTGCTCTCCCAACCTGCCCTACCACGTTTAGCGATTTATGCACATATACACCCAGGTCCCTCCGCTCCTGCATTCCCTTTAGAGTTGTGCCCGTTATTTTATGTCACCTCCTTGTTCTTCTGACCAAAATGTATCATTTTATACTTCTCTACATTAAATTTAATCTGCCAGGTGTCTGCCCATTCCAAGGGCCTGCCTATATCCTCTTGAAGGCTATCACTATCTTCACAATTCACAATATTTCCAATTCTGGCATCATCAAATTTTGAAATTGTGCCCTATATGCCCAGACCTAGGTTATTAATATAAGTCAAGAAGTATATGTGTACCATACCCCCAGTCAGAAGTAAATAAAGTTTTCTGTAATTCATGTTTTTAATAGGCTTGAATTAAATAATTAAACTGTTGCATAATTAAATTCTAGCTATGCTAAAGACCACATGGTTCAAAATAAAATGCCTACCGGTACTAATATTTTTCATTTAAAAAGCATAGTTTTACTGATTTTTGGGGACTCAAATGATTAATGCATAGGAAAATAACATAATAGTAGATTTATAAATGATATGGCCAACACATTTTCTTAGAGTTCCTGCACCTCAAAATTTGGCATGGCACCCCTGTGTAATCCAGTGCAGATTTGTAGGGTTGATGTTCATAGGAGTCCAGGAATTTGGAAGCCAAATTTGAGGAAAGATCCAGTATTCACTGAAGAAGTCAAAGACCAGGCATGGTTAGAGGATGGGCCATTAGATTCCTCAGCCATCTACAGTAATTCCTCATGTAATGTTGTTTCGGTCAATGCTGTTTTATTATAATGTCACTGATATAACAGGGAGCATATATCCTTTTAACATTGTGATGTTTGTTATTACTTTGTTTACTTCACATCTGTGTTTCAACTTTGCTGACAAGCCTGCTACATGCCTTTTGGAAGTTCATATAAACCACTGCTACCATCTAGAAGGACAAGGGCAGCAGATAGATGGGAACATCACCACCTGGAAGTTGCCCTCCAAGTTACTCACCATCCTGACTTGGAAATATATCGCTGTTCCTTCACTGTCACTGGGTCAAAACACTGGAACTCCCTTCCTAACAGCACTGTGGGTGTACCTACACCATATGGACTGCAGCCGTTCAAGAAGGCAGCTCACCACCACCTTCTCAAGGGCGGGTAGGGATGGGCAATAAATGCTGGGCTAGCCAGTGAAGCCCACATCCAGTAAATGAATAAAAAAAACATGAACTGCATTACCCTCATCAACCCTCTTTGTTATGTCACAAAAACTCAACCAAATTAGTTAAACACAATTTTCCTTTAACAAATCCATGCTGGCTTTCCTTAATTAATCAACACTTGTTCAAGAATCATAGAATGTTTACAGCACAGGAGGAGGCCATTCAGCCCATCATGTTCATGCTGGGTCTCTGAAAGAGCAACTTAGCTTTCCTCACTCTCCTGTCCTTTCCTCATAGCCCTGCAATTTTTTTCTTTTCAGATAACTATCCAATTTTCTTTTTTTCTATTCTTTCATGAGATGTGGGTGTTGCTGGCAAGGCTAACATTTGTTGCCCATCCGTAACTGCCCTTGAACTGAATGGCTTGCCATTTCAGAGAGCAGTTAAGAGTCAACCACATTTAGTAAGTCTGGAGTCACATGTAGGCCAGACCAGGCAAGGATGGCAGATTTCCTCCTCTAAGGAGGCATTAGTAAACCAGAAGGGTTAATGCAACAATCAATGATAGTTATTATGGTCACCATTATTGAGACTAGCTTTATATTCCAGATTTATTAATTGAATTGAAATTCCACCAGTTACCATGATGAGATTTTAACCCAGTGCCCCAACATTAGCCCGAGCTTCTGGATTACCAGCCTAGTGACATTACCACTATGCCACCATCTCTCTTTTGAAGGCCTTGATTGTATCTGCATCCACCACACTCCCAGGCAGTGTATTCCAGATCATGGCCACTTGCTTCGTAAAAAACATTTTCCTCATGCCCTTGTTGCTTGTTTTTTGCCAATTGCCCTAAAGCAGTGTCTTCTGTTTTTCGACCATTCTGCAAATGGAAACAGTTTCTCCCTATCTACTCTTTTCAGACCCCTGACAAAAAAATGTCCCCAATGTAACACTTCTAAGAAAATAGTAATCCATTGCAATACTTGCAAAACAGAACAGTCTATCTACAGCGTACTTCATATAATTAAAAAAACATCCTTAAGAAGCATGCCCTCAGTGCTCTGTCCAACTCTATCACTAACCCTTTCCTGTCTAGAGTCTTGAACATGCCATCAGCTCTCAGCTCCATGCACAACTGCTTCTAAGGTCCTTGTTTGAATTTCTCCTTACCCCAGGTGGTTCTAGAGTGTTATGCTTCTCTATAAGAAACCCAATCCCTTTCTGGGTAGCAAGTCTGCTCCTGTTCTACACTATCCCAAAAAGCCCAGGAATTCCAGACTGCTAGCTGTTCAATGACCCAGTGTAAATAGTTCATATAACATCTTCATTTTTGTTCAGGGCATTTCATCCTCTTTGCTTACAAACGATGCATATAAAGCCCTTGGGTTGGTAGTATCATCACACCATCAGCCCATTGAAATCAATTGGGAATAGAGTACAGTGCATTCCTCATTGATTGCAGTGGAGAATGGATTACAGTAATGGTAACAGGAACACTTACAGGTTTGACTTCCTCCAGAGGATGGCACTGTTACTTCTTTAATAAACACTATTAAAAGATTTTTTTAATATAAATGCTGGAAATACACAACAGGGTCTGGGGGTTCCATTGTGGTACACACTTCCAATATTGACAATCTGTCTTTTCCTTGCATAGGGAACTCACCTGCTGTATTTTTCAGTAATTTTCTGCTCTATTTTCATATAATAGGAAGGATGCTTGTTAACATTGCTTGCTTCAAATATGGTGTGCCATAACCTCCAGCAACCTGTTACAGTTAACGTAGCTAAGCAACAGACTGACCATGTGCCAGAGTTTCCTGTATATAACCAGTTTTTACATTACATGTGAAATATTTATCCAGAGTGAGTTTTGTTGTTTCAATTTATGTTGGGCTACACAGGATACATTTCACTAGTTCTGTGGCTGGAGATCATCTGCATTGTCATCCTTTGTGGACACCTCCTGCTGATTGAGATATCAAGACGCAATTTAACTTCTATTGAGTGTCAAATGCTATTGTGATGAGTTAAGGCAGAAGACAATGATCTACTCAGTTATGAGCCCTATTGGTGGCGCTGTATTTGTACCTTTTTTAAATACTGGTTTGGAATAAATACCAACATAGGCAAATGTAACCTGCCAACATTTCAGCTCAAGTTCCTGTTGGCAAGGTCAACATAGAGATTCATTAAAGATTGCATTGATTTCTAAGTGCGATCCATGAAAACCCAGCCCTATATCTCCATGGTGCACCATGTTAGACCACTGCAGATCTGATGTCACCATGAGTGCAATTTTTAATAAGTGTCTTTTTGTAAAAAAATTCATTCCCTGGATTTGCACCACACAGGTAAGGCCAGTGTTTATTGCTCAGCCTTAGTTGCCCTAATATAAATGAGTGGCTTGCTAGGACTCAGAGGACAGTTAAGAGTCAACCACATGAAAAAGAAGGGCTTACATTTATTTAGTGTGAGCACAGGATGTCTCAAAGTGCTTGCAATGAAGTACTGTTTTGAAATGTAGCCAGTGTTGTAATGTAGGAAACACAGCAGCCAGTTTGCACACAGGACGTTCCCACTAATAGCAATGAGATAATGGCTATTTTTGTGATGTGACACCTTTTGGTCAGGCTGATTAAGATGACAGGTTTTCTTCACTAAAGGACATTAGTGAACTAGTTGGGTTTTCAATAATCCGACAGCTTTGCGGTCACTTTTACTGAAACCAAATTTTTATTTTCTGATATTTATAAATTGAATTCAATTGTGTCTTGACAGATTAGTATTGCTATAATTCATTTCTGTGCCTAATTTCCCGGATATTGTTTTTTTATTTGTATTGTTAAGTTTACATCTGTGAGATTATTTGTTGGGCCAAGGAGATAAAATTATTATAAGTAATAATTCTGTTTTTCGAACATGGTAAATCATGGTCAATTTCAATCAAGACTTGTATGTAGGTTCAGTGTGTTCCTATAGTGAGGCTACCTTCCAATTCTACTTTTCAAATTTGTGCTTGACTAACCATGAAGACATGACTTTAAATCCACGTCTTATCCGAGATTTAACATCAGCATTTGAGCTTCCCTGAGAGAGAGGAACTTTGCTGAATGGACAGCATAATGCAAGGGAAGGTGAGGAGGCTAACTGGCATTGGGGGGGCCTTACACAACTATGCTTTCTAGTGAGTCCGTAATGGAGCAACATCAATATCAGCTATTATGATGGGCTGTTCAGTCTGGAGAATGGAATGTAGCGAGGGACGGTTTGTGAATGCTTTTGGATAAACACATTTGATCAGCTGAATCCTAGATGTGGACAGGTGTAAAACCAATTTGATGTAATAATAGCCTTAGGACTAGTTATGAAAATGGCCCTAGGACTAGTTGAAATCCATAATTTTGAAGCCACCTTCCCACATCCTCCTGAAGCATTGTGCAAATATTTGAATGGCCTTTAGCACTGCTGTATATTAAATAACAGACTTTCATTATTACAATAGCTGTGGTGAGCACCTAATATTATAAATATTCAACCTCTGCCCCACAGGTGCAATCTGGTACTCACGGATATCATCAGACACAAATTTGTGGCATTCTGTAACTCCCTGCTATCACTCGGATTAATAATCAAGGCATTGGGATGCAAGACATGTGGAGAGTGAACTTGAATTAGGCCAACAAACTGCAAAACAAATAGGTATCCAAATAATAATGTCAGTACAGAGTGTCATGACAATATTATAAATTGTGAAAGGTTACATTTTAAAAAATGGACTCAAGTCAAAAATGGACTCTGAGATTGCATGACTTCTCTTGTGGCTTTCAACCTTCCTCTGTTACTTCATGAGGAGGCAAAAGGATGCATTCTCAGGCATGAAAAACGTTTGGGACTCTCAAAAATACCAATATAAGGAGAAAACAACAATTTATACTGTATGTGAAGAGAGTGCTGATTGGTTGGCAAGTGGACTTGGATTGGTAGAGACATTGCCACGGAGAATGCGCCAGTGATGGTGACTGACAGTAAACTGCCAAGCATTGTTTGAAATTTAAACCAGGCGGCTGACCCTGATTGGTCAAGACATTGCCTTGATGAACGAGTCAGCGAATGGCTGTCACTCCAAAATCTTCGACACGTCTCTTTTTTCAGCAATACTGGAGTTTTGTATTACCAAATGACTATTTGGAATTCTATGAGTGCTCGACAAATGTAAATAGATGCCATTGACTTTGATGGTTTCTCTTCACATTCAAAGAATTGACTGATAAGAAACTTAAAGGTGTGAAAAGCCACCTGAGTAGATGGGAGGAGGATTCAGGCTGTAATTAAAAGTATCATAATGCCTTATTTGGAAGATGACTTAGAATTTGTTACAGGGTCACATGATACAGTGACCATCTTTATTCTCTGTTACAAATATAGCTACAAGCAGATTGAACTCCATGGCTTCCGGTCAGTGATTGGGGGGTGTGGCCCACTCGCAGGCATGTAAAATGACGCGGGGTGACATTGGGCATGTGTCCCGGCGTCACCTTGTGTCATTTAGATTTTTAGTTCAGCAGGCACGCTGCTGAATCTGAACTGCCATTAAAAAAGTAATTTAAATGCTTAATGACCTGCCCATCCAACCTAAGGCTGGCGGGCAGACGAAGAGCCCAGGTGGCCTTCAGAAAAAACATGAAACCTCATCCACGGGTGGGATGAGGTTTCATGAGGGTATTGAAATTTTTATAAAATGTTTAAATAAAAGAAATTGACATGTCCCAGCTCTTGTAATGGTGTCACATGAGGGGACGTGTCAGGAAAATTTTCTCTACCCTTCAAAAATTTTCATAACTTCCACCAATCTCCCTGAGGCAGCACTTCGCCTCAGGGAGGCTTGTTCACTCTTTCGTGCACATGCATACTCCTGGCTCAGGGAATCAACTTTAGGGGCCATTGCAACTGCTGAAATATCTCCACAAATCCATCACTTTGGACAACGTAACAATGTGACTATGAAATAGCAGGCCTGCATTGATACAGAGACTAGAAGCCATTCCATTTTTATAAGTATTGTTTTTATGTTCATTTGTACATAGTTTTGTGTGTGTGAGAGACTGAGTGACACCTATTTTTCTTTAGTAGCCTCCAGGGCAAGGGTATGAAAATAAATTAACCTTTTAAATTTTTTAAATACAAAAGATTAGTTAAAATTGACTCACTCACTCCAAGGGTAAGAAAACAGACACTCTCACATACAAATATAAATGATCATGGGTAATAAAAAAGTAATACTTTAAAATTGTCCATGACATTACTAATACACTGTACAGCATATTATAATATAGCAACAAAATCTTATCAGCCAGAAGCTTCCTCAAGGCTGCCTTGATGTCATGAAATTCATTGATCTTTGTGTCCCTGGGTGATAAATCAGCAGTCTATGAAGATGGTAACATTTAAGACACATGTTCCAATGTTTGTCCCTGTCGAGTAACAAGGATGCGACCCTCTTGGAGTGTTTTGATAGGTCACCAGGTCAGTTCAAGGTTCAGTGAACAGCTTTTCTTGAGGCAGCCAGTTTGAGGCAGTCTGCCAGCCAAGAAGTATCACAAAGCCAAAAGGGACAGAAACAGGTCCTAGTTAAGTTCAGTTAAGTTAAAGAAAGAGCTGCAGGGAGCAAACTTTAAGCTAAGAGGGCCGTTGGGGCAAAGGTACTCTATTTTGGAGCAGTGGTATTCTGCTTGGCATGGCCATAGTTCTGGAAGTGTACTTGTCAGCTAGTATTTGAATGTACTCGGGAATCCAAGGAGAAGGAACCTTGGAAGGCAAGAGGTGGGCCATTATTAAAGCCACCCAGGTGAGAGATTTCCAAGGACGGATCTTCAAAGGTGGAGATTGGAAACCCTCGTGAGAAAGATAAAGTTTCAGTGAAATTGGTTGACTGACAATGAGACTAATGTCTGGGTGATTTGTTGAGAAATCCATGGACTCTGCTTTGGTTGCATCTGTCATTTACTTTAGAGTGTGGTGTGTTTGCCTATTAATTCACATGTACCTCATACTTGCCCTGAATACTAAAATCACAGAATCACAAAATCTTAATGACACAGAAGGAGGCCATTCAGCCCATCATGTCTGCACTGGCTCTCCAAATGAGCATTATGACCTAGTGCCATTGCCCTGCCTTTCCCCGTACCCTTACTCATTGTTTCTATTCAAATAATCATGTAATGTCCTCTTGAATGCCTCAATTGAACTTGCCTCCACCACACTTCTGGGCAGTGCGTTCCAGACCCAAACCACTTGTGTGAAAAAGTTTTTTCTCAGGTCACACTTGCTTCTTTTGCAAATCACTTTAAATCTGTGCCCTCTCATTCTTGATCCTTTTATGAGTGGGAACAGCCCCCTCATGATTTTAAACATCTCTATCAAATCTCATCTCAGCCTTCTCCCCCCCACCAAGGAGAACAGTCCCAAACTCCCCAACCTCTCCAATCTATCCTCATAGCTGAAGTTTCTCATCCCTGGAACCATTCTTGTAAACCTCTTCTGAACTCTCTCCAATGTGTTCACATCCTTCCTATAATATGGTGCCCAGTACTGTACACAATATTCCAGCTGAGGTCTAATGAGTGTCTTATATAAATTCAGCATAACCTCCTTGCTCTTGTACTCTATGCCGCTATTAATAAAGCCCAGGATACTGTATGCTTTATTAACTGCTCTCTCCACCTGTCCTGCCACATTCAATGATCTATGCACATATACACCCAAGTCTCTCTGTTCCTGCACCCGCGTCAAAATTTCACCCCTTATTTTATATTGCCTGTTCTTCCTTCCAAAATGCACCACCTCACACTCCTCCACATTGAACATCATCTGCCACCTACCTGCCCACTCCACCAACTTGTTTATGTCCCCTTGAAGTTCCACATTGTCCTCCTCATAGTTCACAAAACTCCCAAGCTTTGTATCATTCGCAAACTTTGAAATTGTCCCCTGCACACCAAGATATAGATCATTAATATATATCAGGAAAAGGAAGGGTCCCAATGCCTGGGGAACTCCACTACAAACCTTCCTCCAGCCTGAAAAATATCCATTGACCATTACTCTCAGCTTCCTATTTTTCAGCCAATTTTGCATCCACATTACTAACGTCCCTTTTATTTCATGAGCAATAACTTTTCTCACAAGTCGGTTGTATGGCACTGTGTCAAATGCCTTTTCAAAGTCCATGTACACCACATCAGCAGCATTACCCTCATCAACCTTTTCTGCTATGTCTTCAAAAAGCTCCAGCAAGTTAGTTAAACACAATTCCCCTTTAGAAATCCATACTGGCTCTTCCTTATTAACCTATAATTTTCCATGTGACCACTAATTCTATCCCGAATAATTGTTTCTAGAATCTTCCCCAACACTGAAGTTAAACTGACTGATCTGTAATTGCTGGGCTTATTCTTACAACCTTTTTTGAACAAGGGTGTAATGTTAGTAATTCTCCAGTCCTCTGGCACCACCCCGGAGTCTAGGAAAGACTGAAAGATTATGGTCAGTGCCCCTGCAATTTCTACTCTCACTTCCTTCAATGTCCTTAGATACATCTCATCCTGTCCCGGTGCCTTGTCAACTTTAAGTACCGACAATCTATTCAACACTTCCTCTTTATCAATTTTGAACACTTCAAGTGACAGTTTCCTCATCTGTCACCATGGCCTGGGTAGGTCTACCTCCTTGGTAAAGATAGATGCAAAGTATTCAATTAATACCTCAGCCATGGCTCCTTCACCCATGTATAAATTTCCTTTTAGGTCCCTAATTGGCCCTACTCCTCCTTTTACCATCCTTTTAGTATTTATATGCCTATAGAAGACTTTATGTTGGCTGCCAGTCTTTTCTCATAATCCCCCTTCACTTCTCTAATATGCTTTTTCACCTCCCCTCTGAATCTTCTGTATTCCTCTTGGTTCTCAATCATATTTTCTTCCTGACACCTGTCCTAAGCACACTTTTTCTTCTCTATCTTAATTTCAATCTCCTTTTTCATCCAGGGCGCTCTGGATTTGTTTGTCCTACCTTTCCCTTTCAATAAAATAAACCTTGACTGTGCCCGAATCAATTCTTTTTTGAATGTAGCCCATGGTTCAGTTACAGATTTTCCTGCCAATCTTTCGTTCCAGTCCATCTGGCCCAGCTCCATTCTTGCCCCATCAAATTCGGCTCTTGTCCAGTTAATTATTTTTACTCTGGGTTGCCTATCTTCCCCTTCTATCATCATCCTAAAATGTACAATACAATCATCACTGTCTCCTCAATGTTCCCCCACTGACAATTGATCTACTTAGCCCACCTCATTTTCAAGAACCAGGTCCAGCAATCTATTTTTTCTTGTTGGATTGGACACATACTACGGTCAAAAATTCTCCTGAACACAATCTAGGAACTTTTGCCCCTTTCCACCCTTTACACTGCCACTGTCCCAGTCTACATTCGGGTAATTTAAATCCCCCATTACACTCTATTATGCCTGCATCTCTCTGTAGTTTCCTGCAGATTTGTTCTTCTATGTCCTTCTCACTATTTGGCAGTCTATAGACTACACAGACCAATGTAATTGCACTCTTTTTGTTCCTTAGCTCTAGCCAAATTGATTATGTCCTTGAACCCTCTGGGACATCCTCTTTCTCCAGCACTGCAATGCTCTCCTTAACTAATACCGCCACCCCTCCTCATTTCCTTCCTTTCCTATCTCTTCTGAACACCTTGTAGCTGGGAAAATTTAACACCCAGTTCTGCCCTTCCTTGAGCCAGGTCTCTGTTATCACCACAACATCATATTTCCACATGGCAATCTACGCCTGTAACTCCCCAATCTTATTTACTATACTCCTTGCATTCACGCACATGCATAGTATCCCTGATTTAGATTTTGTTACTTTCTCCCATACCCGACTTTACTATTCTCTATAAGATATATCTGAGGTATATCGTATAAATTGTTTTATCTTTCTGAACTGTATATTAAAGTTTATTTTTGTTTGTTCAAAACCCGTGGAATCTTGTGGCTTTTTTCATTTGGTAAGTATTTTAAATCTCAACCATTATCTACTTTAAATAAAGTGTTATTGGTCCCTAACCCAGATCTCTCCCCATGTTCTGGGGTCTGACCAAGAATCATAGCATAAAATCAAAAGCAGGTTAATTGTCACTTCTTTTACTATTGTTGTGGCACCTTGTTGTTTGCAAAATGGCTGTCACGTTTTCTGTTCTAAACATGTAAGTGCATTCGAAGTGATTCATCCTATAATGCATTTTTAGATCTTTGACAGTTCTAATAAGTAGTGTAGGAGTGTAAGAATTCTTTGAGTTCTCTTCAGCTGTTGTCATCTTTCACAAGGTTACCATCACTGGTCACCAGCCTTACCATGGGCAACACAAGTCTACTACAGATAGCTGAAGTGGTCTTTGAGGCTAGGTTGTCATTTTGCTGCTAATGTTCCTAAAGATACCACACTGCTGTATGTCAGAATACCACAATATTCTTACTAATGGTGAACACCAGTGTGCCATTGCTACTACATCTCTGCATGTTTCTACCCTTTGTAATGTTGTAATCAGCCTCAGCCTTTCAAAAGGACATCGCCAATGTTACTATCTTACATCAGACCACTTCAAATATGCATTGTGCAGTGGCTATAACTAGTCTTTAGAGGTCACTACTAGTGTCAAGGATCATAAAGGTCCCTAAAATCTTGCTTTCCTATCTCTGAAGCTATTGAAATTTTTCATGCCTGTCTCCACCAACCTCCGCCACCAATCAACATTTCCAGAGAAGAGATGCTTCACCTCACAGATATTAATACCAAATAGCAAGCACACTTCAGCACTATGGGCTGGGGCTCTTTATGCAAAGTTTCCTTCCATCCCTCAAAACACAGGAAACTCTAGCAAAACGCATCAGTGTGTCAGTTGACTCAAGTGGTATCACTCATCCCCAAAAGAGAAACTTTTACCATCAAACCACACTGGATTCCACAAGATTTAGGTACATAACCTGCAGCTAACACTTCAGTTCAGTGCTGAGGGTGTGCTGCACCATCAAGACTTTCAAATGAGACATCAAGCCAAGGCCTCGTCTGGTTCTGTTAGGCAGTGGTAAAAGTTCCCATCGCATGATTTGAAGAAAGGCAGGGAGTTTTCCAGTGTCTTGGACAACAATTTGCCATGAAGCAAAACCACCAAAAACAGGGGAGTTAGTCGTTTGTTTCATTTGCTTATTTTGGATCCTGTAGGTGTTCAAATTAACTTCCTGTTTGCCTACAACATATTAGCACTATACTTAAAAAGTCACTAATTGTCTGTGAAATGCTTTGGGACATCCAGAGGTGCTATATAAATGCAAATTATTTATCTGGGAAAGCCTAATCATTAAAACATTCAAACAACTACAAACCCTTTAACTATTTCCTGGAACAATGTTAGATACTGACTTCAAATTTAAATTTAAATTCACATTTAACTCGTGTTGTGAACATTTAATTTGCATTGTGGATGTCTTGTTTATGTTGGATAAGGTCTCACTTCCAATATAAAGCTTTAATTTGTATATGATTATGTCAAGGACTTGTATTACTGTTGTCTTTTAAGTACTTTTCCCTCTGTTTGTCTTTCAAATTTATTAAAATGCTTCATGCTATGATGATTGATATTATAATAAAGTTTCAGTAACGTTTCTGAAATAATACTAGAACCTTTCTCAAACAGCATAGACAACCAAGTTAAATCTTATGCAGAGTAAAATTTTATACAAATGCAAAGGAAAGGCTCATCAAAATTGCATCTGTTCTACAGAAAATAATTTAGCGGTTGTGATATCACGTAGGGTTACTCACATTTTTTAAAAAGGCATTCAGATCTCAAGTACCTACTCCCTTGCTTGTCCTCTGAACCTCTCCTGTCATATTATGGGTGGAATTTTCCATGCCCGCTGATGACAGGCGTGATAAGTGGTGTGAGCAGACAATATGGCACGATTGGTTTCACGACGGTGGGAAGGCAGATTGCGATTGTCCGCTCAGCTCACGAATGGCAAGTCATGTTTCCTGCCATCAGGAACCTCATTGTAATACATCAGCATATCATTATCAGACCACCCCGCCAGGCTCTTGTACCTCTGCTGGGAAAGCACATTGACATGTTTCATAACAACACAGGGGTGACGTGCACTTGGCGGCCTGCACTTTGGGTGACTGGAGGTGAGTGCACAGCAACGTTCTGCAGATCTTGCCAGGGTCACCTGTTGCTTTGCAAGCTTCAGGGACGCTGGGGGCGGGTGGGGGGGGGGGGGGGGGTAGGAGGAGAGATGGTGGTGGTTGATGGTGGTGGGATCAGGGTTAAGTGCTGCCCTACCTCAGAGGCAACTTCTGCAACAAGTGCAGCCTTGCCATTGAGGTGACTGGTGGTGGGAGGGTGGTGGTTAAGGGCAGCTCTGTCTCTGAGGCAGCTGGTGGCGGGAAGGGGGGCAAGGGCATCCCTGCTGTTGAATATAACGCACAAGCCATTGGGGTGAAGAGGTAGGGTGGGCAAGGGAAATGGCCACGCATTCAGGAAACCTGCAGAAAGCGAGACAGTTCTGCACCTGAGACAGTTCAGGCACAGCCACATTGATATGATTGGGGTCGGGCTCCTAGTTTATCTGCCCACTCAAGCAACACAGAGGCATCAAAGTGCTCCCACCCCCCACCCCTCCAACCCCCAGCACAGACTGCAAATTCATAAGCACTTTAGTGGATTGCAGAGCAGTTGGACTGCACACATTGTACAATCTCCTTGCTAAAGTTGGCCTTGGAGCAGTCACTACTGGAGGCGCTCACAGCTAAATGGTGGCCAGCGCTCTCTAGGAAGCATTAAGGGCCGTCATACTTAACCAGGGCAGGTTCTTTTTACACCCATGCTAACCACGTGTCTCTCTCCTCCTGCAGGAGGAGTACATCAGGATCATGAAGCCTGGTAAGTTAACTGCACACCCAATGGCCTACAGAGCACAAAGATGATGGAGGAGAGAGTGACTGAGGCTCCTGGCTGCTCAGAGGCAGGAGCAGCAACCTCAGGAAGAAGGGATGCTGCTCAAGAGCCATAATGAGCCGCCGGAGGCCAGTGCCTAGCAATACCCAGGGTCAATAGACACCGCCTTTCATTCCTGCAGATGACCGAAAACCAGTGTCGCCAAAGATGATGCTTTTCTAGGGAACTGGTCACTCACATCTGCCAGTTACTGCAGGATTTGGCACTACGGGGTCATGGAGGGCATCCACTACCAGTCGCTGTGAAAGTGATCATGGTGCTCAATTTCTATGCCAGTGGCTACTTTCAGGGCTCCACAGGTGACCTCTGTGGGATTTAACTAGCCTCCACCCACAAATGCATCCGTGGTGTCACGGATGCCATCTTCCCGAGGGCACACAACTTTGTGTATTTCACCCGGGATCAGGACAGCCAGGATGCAAGAGCAATTGGATTCGCCCAGATCTTGGGATTCCCACAGATGCAGGGTGCAATTGGCTGCACTCACGTGGTTCTCAGGTCTCCGCCGCTATATATGGCGGACTATATCAACCGCAAGGGCTTCCATTTGCTGAATGTACAGCTGGTGTGCAACCACCAGAAACACATCCTGCAGGTGTGTGCACAGTTTCCAGGGAGTGTCCATGATGCCTACATCTTGATTTGGTCACAGATCCCTAACATCTTCCAGGGTCCACAGGATCTTTAGGGATGGTTCCTCGGGGACAAGGGATACCACAGAGGACATGGCTGATGACACCCGTGCGGCGGCTTCAGACTGCAGCAGAGTGATGGTATAACGAGGCTCATGCTGCAACTTGCACCTTGCTGGAGCAGAGCATCAGGATGCTGAAGATGAGGTTCCGGTGCCTGGACCGTTCTGGTGGAGCCCTGCAATACAGTCCACAGAGGGTGTCAGGCATCGTCGGCATCTGCTGCGCCCTTTACAACCTGGCGCTGCAACAGGGAGAGGAGCTGGCTGAGGAGGAGATGGAGGAGTTGGAGGTCTCCAATGAGGAGGGCAATGACGGGGGTGAGGGTGAGGAGGTCCTCAGAGGCGACGAAGATGTGGATGAGGCTTTCGCACTGGCTAGATAAAGCAGGTGTGCTCAGGAGGCCCATACAGCTGCAAGATTTGTGGAGGATGATGACGACATGCAGTGAGGTGACCCCAGAGATCCTCACATCGCAGTTGTGAATGTTTGACTCCAGTCTGACTTATGGCAGCACGGATACCCTCTGTGAGAATGCTCCTGTCATGGAAATGCGGTGGAAGCCCTAACTGTCACTCGATTCCGGGAGGATGATGACGACATGCAGTGAGAACACTCCATAAATCTTCACATAGCCTCTGAGAATGTCTGACTCCTGTCTGGCTGAGGGCAGTTCGCTTGCGCTCTGTGATCAAGGCCATGTCATAGAGATGCAGCCATGAAACTTTAGAAGCATTTGTTCCTTTGTCCACCTTCAGCACCTGACCCCTTCAGGAGCTGGTGCACAGCATCACTGGTCACAGCTGCTGGTGTGATGGAGGCCAGCCCCACCTTAAAGATGCTGAGACCAGACAGAGAGAATGAGAGAACTCTGTGGCGCCTACCCACTTCATTCTGGCACCAATGACAAGCACCGCTGAGGTACAGGCATTAGTAATGTTTCCAGTGAGTGTGAGGCTGGACCATCACTGTGGTCTGAAGGCTGCACAGAGCACGGGGAAGAGGCTCTGGACTGAGACACCTGCCTTTATCTTGTGCAGAAAGGTTTCACATCTGGGTGACAAGAACACTGCTCATCAGAACAAGAAACCACAGGGAGGGAGACATTCTTGGGAGTTTATTGACAATAATGAATTGTATGTACAAGTGATTTAATACTCCTTAACCGTCCTAACCCTGCCGCTATGTCTTGGTGCTCCCTGGACATCCAGCGAGGGTGGAGGCAGTCTGCTGACTGTAATGCCCTGTCTGTGATGATTTTGGCGGGCATCTTCTGGAGGGTTGAGACCTGGAGGGACTCGGCCTGCTTTTGTGAACCTGCTACATGGCAGTGGCACCTTCCTCTTCCTGTGAAGCTGGAGCTGCTGAGGTCACAGGAAGAGGGGAGTCAGATGGGCCAGACACCCCCAGGGTCAAAAAAAAAACAGTATTACCTGGAAAAACTCAGCAGGTCTGGCAGCATCGGCGGAGAAGAAAAGAGTTGACGTTTCGAGTCCTCATGACCCTTCGACAGAACTTGAGTTCGAGTCCAAGAAAGAGTTGAAATATAGGGTCACCTGGATGTGTGGGCCCGGAGTGTGCACCTGCGGATTCTCCTCCCTATGGGTGCTTGACAGCCCTGACTGACTCCTTAAGGAGCAGGGGTAGCTGTGGTGAGTTGGAGCTGCCCAGGACCCATCTTGTTTACACTCTGTTGGAGGCCAACCATTGCATCAGTGATGGAGTTGAGCCTGTGTAACAGTGCAGGAGTGAAATCCTGAATCAAAGTCTCCATTGCGACCGCCAACCTACTAGTGTTGACCTTGGTCCATTGGCATGCCAGCGGACGGACACCTCCATTGTGTCTTGTAATCTGAGGAGTGTAGCGGACATCCATTCCTGATGTTCCCGAGATTGACTTTGCAGCTGCAGCATGTAACATGACCGAGTCCAGCGGCTCATCATCTGACTCGGACTCAGCAACATTCTGCCTCCAGCAGTTCTCCGAATGCCGGACACCTGGGAAATCCTTGCCTCCACCTGCTGTGGGTCAGACAGTGCGGTGTACTCACCAGATTGTGATCCTGGGGCTACTCTAAAGCTAGGTTCCACCGAGGTGTGTGTCTCTGTGCTGGTGGAGGGCGTGGATGAGTGCTGTGATGAGACTTCAGGGAGGGATCTTTCAGATTCTTCTTCAGAGGTTTCTTCAGAGCTTTATTGGAGGCTCTGGGTCATGGACTCTGTTGGCTGTTTGGCAGATATGCCTGGAAAAGCAAGGGGAGATATTTAGTGCATGGCAGTTGCCTGTGAAAGAGGATACATCACTCACAGCATGGTTATCTGATGGATGTAGTACTGCTGGATCCTCACCTGGCAGAGCAGCACCAACCTCACCGTCAGCACAGGACCAGTCCCTGTCATTGCCGGCCAGCTGGATGGCACTGTTTTCAAAGTTCGTGAGGACCTTGATTTTGGGCATTTCGTCACCAGTCTGCGACCTTTCCTTCCTGTTGTGAGCCAGTTTGTCCTGCATGAATAGAGATGAGGAGAGTGTGAGCCAGTTTGTCCTGCATGAATAGAGATGAGGAGAGTGTATCAGGACACCTGCCAGGCCAGATGATAAGTATGCCTGGTCTGTGTGGGTGGTGAGTGGTCCCATCGATGGGATGAGGACAATGACGGTGAGTATGAGAGAGTGAATGGTGATGTCCCTTGAACTGGCAGTGATTGAGGGCCCTATGGATGTGGGATGGGTTTGTGAGTGTGTGAGTTGAGAGTGATGAAAAGAGTGACTTACCCTGGTGGAACGGAAGAGATCATTCATACTCTTGTGGCACTGTGTGAGTATCCTCTGAAGGGCGTTGGCGCTGACCACCGCTGCCACTGCCCCCAAAGCTGGATTGGTCATGTTGCAACCCTTCCTGCGGCCAGATTGGGCGTACAGGCTATCCCGGCGGGCCTCCACGTTGTCCAAAAGTCGCTCAAGAGACCCGTCATTAAACCGGGGTGCTGTAGCCTCCTTTAGTTTCAGGGCAGTGTTTTCCATGAGGCAGTGGTGGCCTGGAAGCACTGAGATGTGTGCTTGCAGCTGGCGGGGTGATGGCAGGCGGCTGAATGAGAGCCAGCCCACCATGGAAAAGGCGTGTTTCCAGGGAGTGCATAAATAATGAGGCTGTCGTTTTACCTTCCCGCTACCACACATAGGGTGGAATTTTCCCAAATTCTGGCTATGCTGCACTGCTTTCAGTGCTGGCATGTCTCTTGTTTGTTTGATGTTGGGAGCTTGGACTATGTGTAGTTCTGATGGATATGCTGTTGAGATGTGGTCATGCCCTACATTACCATGGTCCAGCAGGCCAGCCCCGAGTTTGCACGTGACATCCAGGCTGGGGCTCAGTTACCAGGAGGTTCCTGGTGCTTGTTAACCTACACTGACTCCAAGTCTGATAGTGACACAATTAGAAAACCCTTATTTTTGTTTTCAAACCTCTCCATAGCCTTGCTCCTTCCTATCTCTAACTTGTTCCAGTCTGACAATCCTTCAAGATATCTGCCAATTCTGGCTTCCTGAGCATCCCCGATTTTAATCGCTCCACCATTGGTGGCTATGCTTCCTGCTTCTTGGCCATGAGCTTTGGAATTCCTCACTAAACCTCTCCGCCTCTCTCTGATCTCCTCTAAGTTGCTCCTTAAAACCTACCTCTTTGATCAATCCACTACTCACCTATCCTAATATCTTTATATGGTTCAGTGTCAAATGCGCCTACACTTGAGTTGTTCATAGCTCAATATAAATGTGAGGTGGTAGTGACTGTGGCAGCATAGCACGTTCCTGGGCTCCTGACTCAGGAGCTGGTAGAGTCTATTGCTGTACCATGTGTTAGGCATAAGGTTAGCAACTGATTCAATTGGAGATCAATTAAATCAACAGTTACACCTCAGCCCATGACTCAGTTAGTAACACTCATGGTTCTGAATCAGAAAGTTGTGGGTTCAAACTCCAATTCAGAACAGGCTGCCACTACAGTGCAGGGTGGGACGGGTGGGGTGGGGGGGTTGAGGGGTGGGGAGCAGAGTGCTGTATTGTTAGAGGTGTTATCTTTCAAATGGACATTAAATCAAAACCCTCCCTGCCCTTGAACTAATCAGATTCTAAAAGGCAGAGCTACATCAACAGACTAATCTTCAGTAGCATATAAATTTATATTTTAAACAATTAAATTTTATCTCATTCTTCTATGTCCCAATGCCATGAAAAATTCTCTCACCAATATTCTGCTCCCCATGGCCTCCCAACAGCTATGTGCAAGAACATGGTGGGCTACGTAGCCCTTACGACTTCTCCATTGGGTTGCCAACTGTGATTAAATGTATTCCTGGAGGTTTCACCGCATGACTTTCCCCCATGCTTCAGCTATTAGTCAGCCAACACATCCACCCTTGTAACACACAGCCTCCCTATGCTAATTGGAAAGCAAAAAGATTGGATGATGCTTGACTGTCAGCCAAACAACCTTTACATCCCATTTTAAATATTTTCATATTTGGTAAAGAGAAATGTTCAGAGGAAATGAAAAAAAAAAAATTTTTTTAATGTCCCAATGATTTTCTCCATGGTTGCACACAGCAATGTCCTGGAAATTAATCTTCAACTCCTGGAGACTCCAGGCTAATCTGGAGGGTTGGCAACCCTAGTTCTCCACTCGGGGTGCATTTCTCTTCGAATCACTGCCTTGCTCGAACTCACGAGAGGGGGAGGGGGAAAGTAAACAGGTTGATTGTGCTAAATCACTATGTTGAACGTCAATGGAACAAACCATGTTTACTCAATTTGCTTCTGACCTTTAGTATTTTAATATTTATCTCAAGTATCCATGGAAGAAAGTGTTGGCACAGTGCTGTGTTGCTTCTGTAATATAGAACAGAATCCATCCACATTAGTTGACCATGATTGTCTGATTGGATTGTTCTAGTTTTTCACTTTAGTTAAAATATCACATTCAGTCAGGGGTTTTTCCCAGTCCTTGTATATTTCTCAAATTTATCATTTTACACAAACATTTAATATATCGGAAAAACAAACCTTGTAAAAACGCAAGGTTATTTGAGATGTAAATTGTGAAATTATATAACAGATGGAACCTTTAAAAGGGGAAAATTGTAACTGAAAAAATATTATCTAAAAAATAATGTGAAATAATGGTGGAAAAAAACAGATTAATATCTGAGGTTTGAAATGGTTCAATCTGGCCATGTCTGCCATGTTTTGTTTTTTTTTACCAATGCAAATGCAAGATTGCCCTTTTTTAAAGTAAGCAGCTCTGTATTTTCAAACAATTTTCTGGGATTTTCTGCCTCCATCTGTGGCGGGTGTCATAGTAGGCAGGAGCAGAAAATATTGGGAGATCGCAAAAATTGGTATCACGTCGTTGTAAAACTAGTTTGCGATCGTCCAGTCCATGACGGGCCACATTTCCCACCACTGCATCTCGTTACAAGCCCTGCTTACTGGAATCATACCCCCATGTTGGATCATCTGGGCCCTGCATGCCGATGTGTTTCACAACTGTACATAAGCAACCTGCACCTGGCGAGCTGCACTTCGTTTGGGACTTCGAGGTTTGTTTGCCTACCTTGCTTTGGGCAGCACTCATGGTCATCAGTGCCAGGCTTCACAGACAACACCACATCACATTCAGGGGGCTCATGGGCAGGTGTCTAAGACGGGGGTGACTTTTCGATGGTTGCAGGCCTAAGTCTTGCTTGGGGAAAGTGGAGAAGTGGCCAAAGGCAAGGAAAGAGGCTTCCGGGTGAGGGCTGTACTGGGGAAGGGGAGTATCCCAGGGCGTGTGTGGGAGCACATGTTGATCTGTGCAAGTGGCCTCAAGATGGTGAGGGCTCAGGAGGCAGTCTCCAGACGAGATGAGGTCAGATGGGGATGTGAGGGTTTGTGTGAGAGAGTGAGTGGTGATGCCCCTTGAGCTGGCAATGAGTGAGATGCCAGTGAATGTATGGTGGCCTCATGAGTGTGTGAGTTTAGAGTGATGAGATGGTTGACTTACCGTGGTGGCAGGGATGAGATCATTCATCCAGTTTCTGCACTGGATGGCGGTGGGTTAGTGGTTCCAGGGATGAGACAAAAAAGATAAAAACAAAAAATCTGCGGATGCTGGAAATCCAAAACAAAAACAGAATTACCTGGAAAAACTCAGCAGGTCTGGCAGCATCGGCGGAGAAGAAAAGAGTTGATGTTTCGAGTCCTCATGACCCTTCGACAGAACTTCAACTCTTTTCTTCTCCCCCGATGCTGCCAGACCTGCTGAGTTTTTCCAGGTAATTCTGTTTTTGTTCACGGATGAGACACTTCAGTCATGAAGAAAGATTGGAGAAGTTGGGACTGTTTTCTTTGGAGAGGTTAAGACTAAGAGGAGACTTGGTAGAAGTTTTCAAAATCATGAGGGGTCTGGACAGAGTAGCTGGGGAGAAATTGTTTCAGCTCGTAAATGGATCAGGAACCAGAGGGCACAGTTTTAAAGTGTTTTGCAAAAGCAGCAAATGTGTGGTGAGAAAAAACTTTTTCACACAGCCAGCAGTTAGGGTTTGGAATACACAGCCTGGAAGTGAGGTGGAGGCAGGTTCAATTGAGCCATTCAAGAAGGCATTGCATGATTATTTAAATAGGAACAATGTGCAGGGATAAGAGGAAATGGCAGGAGATTGGCACTAAGTTAAAATGCTCAGAGTGCCGATGAAGACATGATGGGCTGACCAGCCTCCTTCTACATCATAACAATTCCGTGAATTTGGGGTATAAAGGTGTCAGGGGGCAGGGGTGAGATTGGGAGGGAGGGAATAAAGGTGTCGCGGTGGGGGGTGAGTTTGGGAGAGTTGGAATGAAGGCATTGGGGAGGTGTGAGGGTGGGGAGGAGGGTGTAATGGTGAGAAAACAGTAACTGGGAAGATAGGTATAAGGAGAGATGAAGGTGTACGGGAAGGAGTTTGGAGCGGGGAAGAGCTTCAGGGGAAGAAGAAATTTGGAGGGGAAAAGGGGTCCAGGAGAAGGAAGCAGTCCAAGAGGAGGCAGGAGTTCTGAGAGGCGACGTTCTAGGGATAGGAAGGAATCTGGGGGGAGAAAAGAGTAAGAGTGGAGGAGGGAGTAAGGATGGAGGGAGGAGTAAGGGTGGAGGAGGGAGTAAGGGGGGTGTCCAATTAAATGTGAATGTGGTGTCAAGAACTGCCTTCTGGGGAGCAAACTGAGAGTGGGTGTGGTAGGAGGGAATGGTAAGAATGAGAGGGTGCAAAATGATCCAGAATGGTGAGAGTGTGAAGGTGTGATGGTAGCAGTAAAAGGGACAGTGAGGGTGATTGGTGGGGACTCAGAGGCAGACATAGACCCTGGGGATTGGAAGGAGGAGGTCGGGGAGGTCAATGTGGATGGGGGTGCGATTCTCAGGGAGGGAATGTGCATGTTCACCTAGACATCCTGGAATGACAAGGGTTCGGGTTGGTAGGTGAAGATGTGGAGGTGGAAGGTGATGCCAGCGGGGTCAACAGTGATAGGGGAAAGGGCATGAGTGATCAGGGGAGGGGAGAGGATGGGAGAGCTGAGAAGAAACATAACAACTACCATGGCTGTTGAAGTTGAAAGTGAGCAGAGCCTTGTGTTGGATGCACACAGGTTCTGCATGGGAGTGTGATCAGTGGGTGGGTGGAGATGCAGGTCAGCTCAGATGGACAACTGAAAGAGAACCAGCAGGCAGCACTGAAAATGATTGAGAAATTGAGGTGAGTGTAATGGAGGATGACTCTATGTGCGTGGCAGAGTGCTTGCACGAGGCTCCGAAAGACCCTACCACACACACACACACACATACACTTCTCTCTCCAGAATCACTTGTGGTCCGGCTGTGTGCAGCTGGACTGCTGGTGGGCGGAGGGTGGGATGGGGGGAACGCAGGGGGAGGACCTGTGAAGCCTGTAAATGAAGCTGAAAAACATTATTACACATTATTCAGTAAAATTGAATATATTTTCAGGTTATAAAGTGACAAAATGTGTTCACCCATGCAATCACTTATGATCAGAAATTCTTAATTTTTCTAGGCCTTACACTTCTAGGTGCTGCCCTGACATCTGCAGCAGGAGTGGAGACAGCCAACGGTTGGCCCTGTTGCCTCTGGCATGCATCCTCTAGAGATCCAAGGCTTTGAGGGCCCCAGCTTGCTTTGGCTGTCCTCCTGTGAGCCAGCTGCTCCTTCTGCAAGGGCGAAGTTGAGGTCACAGGCAAAGGACAGGACTCGGAGGGAGAGGACAGCCTCTGAGATTCCTGAGTAGATGACCAGGGGTGACCAGCTGCCACTCCTCCTCCCTTTGGGTGCCTAGGGGCCCCAGCTTGACTCCTTGAGGGAAAGGAGCTCCTGGGGGAATGTCGAGGTGCCCCGTTTCCCCCTCGTGTTACCACTGCAGTAATTCACCCATGGCTATCATGATGGAGTGCAGGTCTGCGTACATCTTCCCGTTCTGCTGGACCAGGGTCTCTATGGCATCCATGAATACTTCCCATGGAGACCTCCGTACGCGCACATGGGGACACCACTTCATCAGCGAGCAGGCAGACGCACACCTCCGGCTCACGTGCCACTCGGTTGAGGGATTCAACAGCTCTGTATGATATTGCCCCACCTTTTGCTGATTCTCCAGGATGAGTTGGAAGCTGAATCCAGAGGCTCATCATCTGACTCAGACCTCACAGATGCCTCCTCCCCAGCAGTCCTCCGAGTGCCGGGGAGCTTGGCTGAACCTGCCTCCTCCTGCTGTAGCCATGTGTCTGTGCAGTGACCACCAGACTGTGAACCCAAGCCTGCTCTATATCTAGGTCCCACTGAGGTGTGTTTCTCTGCGCTGATGGAGGGTGTCGGTCACTTGGTAGAGCTTCCTGTGAACCAATGTAGAGATAATTAGTGCATGGCCACAGAGTCAAAGCAGGAGAGAGAGCACTCACAGCTGCGTTTAGAGAGGTATAATGTGGTGAAGGACTCTCACGTGAGTGTTCACCGCTGAGCTCACCGTCGCAGCAGGCATGGTCCCTGTCCTCACCAGGCAGTGTGATGGCATGCTCCTCAAATTGAGTGAGGAGCCTAATGTGGGCCATGCCACCACTGGTCCGGGACCTCTCCCTGCTGTTGTGACCCAGCTTCTCCTGCAAGCAAACAGATGGAGAGAGTTTGAGCAGGACGCCTGCCAGGCCAGATGATAAGGATGCCTGGCACATGTGGGTGTTGAGTGGTGCCATGAAAAGGATGAGGATACGATCCGCAGGGCAGGTGAAAGTTGTGTGTGAGAGAATGAATGGTGATGTCCCTTGAACTGGCAGTGACTGAGTGATTATGTGACAGGCTTGTGAGTGTGCGAGTTGAGAGTGATGAGAAGAGTGACTTACCCTGGCGGAACGGAGGAGATCAATCATCCTCTTTCAGCACTGAGTGGCTGTCCTCTTTTGCAAGGTGTTGGCACTGACCACCACTGCCACCACCTCCCATGTTCGATTGGTGACCTTGCTTACTTGTCTTAGCCCAGGGTCGGGGTAGAAGACTTCATGTCAGGCCTCCAGGAGGTGCTCAATGGAGATGTTGCTAAATCTGGGGGCAGCCATCAGTTCCCAGCAACTTCCTATTTGTTGAAGAGTGCTAGCTCTTTGCAGGAGCGGTCTTTAAATATGGCGCCCGGTTTACTGAAGGCCTGAGGTGACAGCAGGGCGGGGCATCAGAGGCAGTACTGCCAGTGACCTGGCGTGTTTCCCAGGAATGCATGATTAATGAAACGGGAAGAGGTGAAAATGGGAGAATAGGGTGCAAAAAGCCGCTATTGCAGCCGGTGGGTAAAACATTCTTTATCCTGCCCGTACTGCACTTAATGCAAATCAGAGTCAATTCCGACCTTTATCTTAATCAATTTGAGGTGAGTAATTTTGTGAAAATCTTTTCCTCATTTTTCACCCTTTGCCTCAATGTATCCTCACATCATCATCTGGTTAAATAATAGGAATGGTGTCGGTTTTCGAACAAACCTCCCTGTGGCTGCATTTCTGAATTCCCTACACACAAGCACACTCTAGCAGTAGATAGTACAAGCCTGATTTGAAGCATAGGGGCAGTACCATTGCAGCACAAAATCTAACAAAGTTTTGTGAGGTCAGTGTGTAACATACTTGGAAGCCCATCACTAACCTATCAAAGCTGAGGCAGATGATTTTTTCAGCTATCCCTGGCAGCTGCTTAAAATAGACATGAGTCCAATCATATGTAAATGAAGAGCCTCCAATTGCCACGTTAGGATCTCCTTGAAAAATTAGTGTTTTGATAGGAGCAGAGCAGGTGTTGGAACTCCTACACTGTTTCACCTGGCGTGAACGTGGTTTAGGAACTCATTGGTGAGCTTGAGTCATGGATTTTGAAAACAATTCATTGGGAGCCAGGAAGTGACCATCCCAGTGCCCCAGATGTGATTGGCACCTCCTCCTGGTGTCCTCCCTGCCCAGGCGCTTACTAGAGACTACTCTCAGTGAGGTAAGCGGTCCAAATTTCTTCCCTTCAGAGGTGAGGTTTGCCAGTGATTGGCTCCCAGGCCCAGATTATTTAGGTGAGGCCTGAGGCCCAAATCTGGGCTCATGCAATTGGGCAGCTGCATCACTGCCTGAAACTAGATGCCAAGGAATTTCAATCCCACAGAGCCTACAGAGACCTGACATGAAAGCCAAATGCAAAACGAGCTCTTTTTTTTTAATGGTGGTTAGTTTGAGAACTTTGCTAGTCAGAAAAGTCTATTTACATTGTTACTGGGATTGTGTGACATGCTTCACTTTTGACATTGTGTGACGCGTTACACAACAGATTAAATTTGTCTGCAAATGTTATTCTGTTAATTCACAGATCAGCTATAAAATAAGTCCGCCTGATGGTTTGTATTTGGCCTCATCTCACTTAGGGTGTACTTCACTGTGCTTTCTGGGAGATAGAAAAAAACATTGGTGGTGGCATGTGTTTGATTACAGTATTCAGTTCATGTAACAAAGAGTGTTCATTGTTATAACCATTGCTAACACTATTGCATCATTAAATATTGGACAGTAAAGCTAAACTCCTGATTGTATGGCAACAAATCCGCTTACAGGACCGGTCAGTAACATTCAGCCTGAATATCTAGTGCAGAAATTTGTTATATCATAAAATATCACCATCGCGGACACAAATCATCCAATTAAAGAAATTGTTCCACCTGCTGGAGAGATGGATCTTCAAAAGCAATCCAATCATGGCATGTACCAGGCATGAATAAATGGCATCTTTTTGTGCCTAGCATCAAGTAACACTTTCAAGTGGCCAACTCTCTGAAACTTTTTTATCCGGTTTATGAGAGACATGTGTCTTATAGGATTGCCAACTCTGGCTGGACATATTCTTGGAGATGTCAACAGAAGTGATGTAATGAAAAGCCGATGGAGTGGTGCGAGCAGATTCCAAAGGAGCAAGACAGAGGAAAACACAAAAACTTTAATTAGCCAAACCGGATGAATTTGCAGCGAGGGTGAATAACGATTAAAGTTTAGAAGAAAAGAAAGCTTCACTCACTCTTAAGGAGCTCGCTGCATGATCGGACACCAGGGATATTAAATGTTTCTGAAACTGAACAGAAAATAAATCTTTCTTTTTTCTCTCTATCTCTGTGTTTTCCACAGAAGTGATCCAAACCCGTGCTCGTGCCACTTGCACTCGGACTAACACTCACTGCTTACGCCTGATCTATGAAATTCAAACACCACCAATCCCATCGAGGCCCACCAAAATCCCAGCCAATCGGAGATCACCTGGCTTTTTTTTTCAGTTTAAAGTTTGAATTTGATTATGCAGCACTGTACTGAGGGTGATATCACCACGTGACAATGCCTCATGATGATGGGAGTTGTAGTTTCTTTCCCTTTCTTGGTGGTTGCTACGGAGGACTGATTGCTCCAGCTGTGGCGCAGTATGTGCACATCAGTATTGGCTTATGTTTTATGTCATCACGCTGCCAAGTATGCATTCAGAACACGTTTTTCAATAATTGATCAGCCTCTGTATGAATTATGTGCATTGGATTAATTTATTTGCTTAAAATACTGTTTTAAAATCTCCAGGATTGCTTCCGATAGCCACTGGGAGATAGATGCCGATTCTGGTAGACTTGCACCAAATCAGATGGGCTGACGACTCTGGTTCCTTAGCTGTGGTGGAAGGATCTGCATTTCAAAGTATGCATTATGGTAACTATCTTAGTATTCAAATAGTTGTTTGCTAGTACAGAACTTGAGTATTGCTGAAAAAAGAGCCATGCCTAAGCTTTTCATCTTGCACTTGCCAGGATACTCACAAGAATACCAATATAAATTGGAGAACAACAATTTATACTGTATGTGAAGAGAGTGCTGATTGGTTGGCAAGTGGCACTGCCATGGAGAATGCACCACTGATGGTGACTGACAGTTAACTGCCAAGCATTATTTGAAATTTAAACCAGGCAGCTTGACCCTGATTGATCAAGGCATTGCCCTGAGGAACGAGTCAGTGAATGGCTGTCACTTATTTTGTTTAGCTGAAATAGGTGCAATATATGTACATCTTCTTTCTGTCTGCAAAAAAATCACCCTGTGCATTAATATATGTAGCTTCCAGTACACGCAGATGTGCCACATTGTGGCCTGACTGACAACCTTAAATTGGTTGTCGGCGTAATTCTTAGCACACTGAGGATTATTTAGCAAAATTTCACTCAATCATGCTGTTCTGCAAGCACCGGCTGTACCCTGCCCATTGCGAACAGCAGCCGGGACATGTTGTTTGATATGATCCGCCGGTCTTTGGGAGCAAATAGTTGAGGCCCTATTTAGGAGGCTGATGCTGAAATAGGGCACATCAAAGGCATCTTGCGGGATAATGGCTACCCTAATCAGATCATTTCACTCTGTATATCACATAAAATCATGAACAGGCCCAAGGCCATCACTTTCAGCCCTGAAAAGTGCCCAGTCTACCTCTGATTACCCCGGAAGGGCAAGGTATCTCAAAAATTTGAGTAACAGGTGAAGCTAGCTGTTTCACGCTGCTACTATGTAGTAACGACATGAGTGGTATTTGCCACTAACAGGATGCTGCTGTCAAGCCTAAAAGACATGCTGCCTACTACATAAATGAATAATGTGTTATATGAATTTCAGTGCCAGTGTGATGCTAGGTATGTAGGCCAAAGACAGGCGGAAATCTGGCAGTGCTAAGAATTATGTTGGCAACCAATTTAAGATTGTCAGTCAGGCTCGATAATGTGGTGCATTTGCATGTACTGGAAGCTACATATATTAATACACAGGGCTCTGTTCTTTGCAGACAGAAAGAACATGTACATACGTTGCCTGTTTCAGCTAAACAAAATCGCAGACTCATTCCTCAGGGCAATGCTTTGACCAATCAGGTCAAACTGCCTGGTTTAAATGTCAAACAATGCTTGGCAGTTAACTGTCAATAACCATCAATAGTTCATTCTCCATGGCAACGCCACTGCCAACCAATCAGCACTCTCTTCACATGGAATATAAATTGTTGTTTTCTTCCTTATATTGGTATTCTTGTGAGTGTCCTGATGAGTTCAACATAAAAAGCTTAGACATGTCTCTTTTCTCAGCAATATCTTGATATTCTAAATGTCCAAGCAAAGTGCTGAACAGCATACTTGCTCGCTCTCAATTGTTTACTCCAGATCCTCATTTAAACAGGAAAATGCTGGAAATACTCAGCAGGTCTCACAGCATTTGTGGAGATGTGGGAAACAGAAGCAATGTTTTGAGGGAAGGTCACAGATCTGAAATATAAACTCTGCTTCTCTCTCCACAGATACTGCCAGAGCTGCTGAGTATTTTTAGCATTTTCTGTTTTTATTTTAGATTCCCAGCACCCAAAGTATTTTGCTTTGGCCTCATTTAAAGGGATTTGGCAAAGAGACAGGTCAGCTATAGTACAGTTACGGGTACAATACTACGTTAGTGCAGTCTTGACAGTAAACTTTGGTAATTTGCAAAGTGTACATGTGGATATGTTCTCTGAAGTACACTGCCCAGTGGCAATGGAGAGCTCAACCTGCAACAATAACTTGAGTGAGATAATCAAGTCTACTTTTAAACAATCTATAATTAAAGCTATCATTCTTCAAAATTACTATAAAATAGTTCTTGGCCAGCAAATATTTAAGCAAATTAGCAGCTGACATTCAAGTAAATGGAACTTGGTTACCATCAATAAAAAGTGAACAATTCCCAACCTTAGCCACAGCTGCAAGATACTAGGCAAGCAATTCCCAATTCTGACTTCTCAGATTGAATCCTACAAAGGCTAAACTGTCAGCAAAGCTTTCACAGAATCAGCAAGAGTTGCCTCTTACAGGCTTTAAATGCCTTAATTTGAACTCAATACCCCAAATTTTTTGAAAATTGTTCCACTTAATTAGTGCTAATATGAGGAAAGCTGCAATGAAGATCTTGCCTATGGTATTTGGAATATGATTTCAGTTAGAGATGAAAGTACAGTACTGATGCTGTATGTCAATTTAACTGTCCCTTGGACAGAACATTCCCTTTCCTTGTAATATCCCAACTAGGGGCTTAGAAAACAGACAAACAAGTATGAGTCACAGTCAATAATGGTCTGCAATCCATAGACCTTGTAGTGGGCAAGCGTATATTTGAATTTGAACATTTGAAAGTCTGAATGTATGGGTTTATTTTCATTGATGTTCATTGATTGGATACACAGTCAAGATGGAGATATGGACAAGAATTAATGATCTGTCGATAGTCTATCTTCCTAAAGTTACTGACTTCAACAAACTCATCATGGATTCACCCAAAAGAAGGCATTAGGCTAAAAGCATAGCTTCCCTGTTAACAGCATGTTGATTTGTTGAATATAAACATCATGTAAGGAAAAGCAGAGGAAGAGGCAACCAAAACTTTTTATATATACTAATATAAAATGTGCCCTTGACCAATCATTGAAATCAATAAGTTATCTTGTTTGGTGTAAGTAATGGCAGCTTAGGAGTCAAGTGCAATAGAGAAACAAGGGCAGACAACAATTGAGCCAATGGGCATGATTCAGAATGGTTATTTTAACTTCCCACAAGTTCCCATTTTTCTCTCCTTTGCTCCTGAAGAACTGATTTTAGATCATTTGTAACATGTGTGTATGTGTAACTCTTTTGAGTACCAACACGTTTCCATCTGTTTCAGATGAAGTTACATTGTTTCATAGTTTTGCCATTGTGAGATTTGAACTCTTGATCTTGGGGTTACAAACCCAGTACCATAACCACTTGGCTATTTAGGCCAAGCTTAAGAACTAATTTTGGCTGAAGTATGTTTTACTGCATGTCAAAAACCCTCTGGTACTTTAGCCAATTGACCCGTTTGTATGTGTGAGCCCAGACAATTGGTGTTGACAAATCATTCACAGATGAATGGCTTTACAGCTAATTCTTTTCTGTTGACGTGCACATACACTTCCACTAGGATCATTGCTAATGATCAGGAGAGTTGGAACTTTCCATATACTTGCTCTGCTTAACCCAGGGTCATTGAGAGGGCAATTGTACCATCCCAACAGCAAACTCAACACAGAACTAGCACTTCTATTCTGTATTTTTTATCAGGATTGAAGTAAAACTTTAATATTTGTTGCAAAATAATTATGCTGAGATTCTCTGAATTCAGGGGAATGCTCACATTCACCTACTCTGAAAAGGAGGCTGCATTCCTGAGAACATAATCAGATTTATAACTAGAATCTTAAACTCCAGCCCAGTCGCATTGTTAGTAACATCAGCTGAAACAAACCTGAACTTTTGGAATGACAATGTTTCAGTCCTGGATGTGATGAACAGCAGCAGCATCAGCAGAATCCAACCCCTATGGTTACTTGTGAATTTGCTAGTGTGTTAGCAGGTGGGCTAGTTTCCTGAATTCCCTCGCATACACTGAACGGTTGAATGGCGTCTCCTGGGTATGAACTCACTGGTGTGACAAGAATTTGGATGAAGTTGTGAACCCCTTCTTACACAGAGCAGATTGGTGTACATCAAATTGCACAATGCCATTGGAGAATTGAGAAACCAGAGGTATTTCATGGAGACATTGTTGTACGATGCATGCCATTGTAATGTAAAGGTGCTCAACAGAGCGAGGGTTAACATGGGACTGGAGAATAGCACCGCCCATGATATGATGTATTGAGCCACATGATAATAGCTGAGAGAACAGTCTGGAGAGAACACTCTAGAAGCAGCCTGAATGGAAACAGCAGCACCATGCATGACATTAGCTGGCATCTGTAAATAGTTAAAGATTAACAATGTTGAAACTGGTTCATGTTCATGAGTCTTAAGATCTCATAATTGAGACACCACAGTGATGACACCATGGTGATTAAACAACATGGTGATCAGCGGTGATAATACAACATGGTGGATCAGTGGTGATAATACATCATGGTGATCAGTGGTGATTAAACAACTTGGTGATCAACGGTGATAATACAACATGGTGATCATTGGTGATTAAACAACATGGTGATCAACGGTGATAATACATCATGGTGATCAGTGGTGATTAAATAGCATGGTGATCAGTGGTGATTAAATAGCATGGTGATCAGCGGTGATAATACGACATGGTGGATCAGTGGTGAAAATACAACATGGTGATCAGTCGTGATTAAACAACATGGTGATCAGTGGTGATTAAACAACATGGTGATCAATGGTGATAATACAACATGGTGATCATTGGTGATTAAACAACATGGTGATCAGCGGTGATAATACATCATGGTGATCAGTGGTGATTAAATAGCATGGTGATCAGTGGTGATAATACAACATGGTGGATCAGTGGTAAAAATACAACATGACGATCAGTGGTGATTAAACAACATGGTGATCAGCGGTGATAATACATCATGGTGATCAGTGGTGATTAAACAACATGGTGATCAACGGTGATAATACAACATGGTGATCAGCGGTGATAATACAACATGGTGATCATTGGTGATTAAACAACATGGTGATCAGCGGTGATAATACATCATGATGATCAGTGGTGATTAAATAGCATGGTGATCAGTGGTGATAATACGACATGGTGGATCAGTGGTGAAAATACAACATGGTGATCAGTGGTAATTAAACAACATGGTGATCAACGGTGATAATACATCATGGTGATCAGTGGTGATTAAACAACATGGTGATCATTGGTGATTAAACAACATGGTGATCAGCGGTGATAATACATCATGGTGATCAGTGGTGATTAAATAGCATGGTGATCAGTGGTGATTAAATAGCATGGTGATCAGTGGTGATTAAATAGCATGGTGATCAGTGGTGATAATACAACATGGTGGATCAGTGGTGAAAATACAACATGGCGATCAGTGATGATTAAACAACATGATGATCAGCGGTGATAATACATCACGGTGATCAGTGGTGATTAAACAACATGGTGATCAACGGTGATAATACAAATGGTGATCAGCGGTGATAATACAACATGGTGTTCATTGGTGATTAAACAACATGGTGATCAGCGGTGATAATACATCATGGTGATCAGTGGTGATTAAATAGCATGGTGATCAGTGGTGATAATACAACATGGTGGATCAGTGGTGAAAATACAACATGGTGATCAGTGGTGATTAAACAACACGGGGATCAGTGGTGATAATACAACATGGTGATCATTGGTGATTAAACAACATGGTGATCAGTGGTGATAATACAACACGGTGATCAGTGGTGATAATACAACTTGGTGATCAGCGGTGATAATACAATATGGTGATCAGTGGTGATTAAACAGCATGGTGATCAGTGGCGATAATACAATATGGTGATCAGCGGTGATAATACAATATGGTGATCAGTGGTGATTAAACAGCATGGTGATCAGTGGTGATTAAACAGCATGGTGATCAGTGGTGATAATACAACTTGGTGATCTGTGGTGATTAAATAACATGGTGATCAGTGGTGATTAAATAACATGGTGATCAGTGGTGATAATATATCATGGTGATCAGTGGTGATAATATATCATGGTGATCAGTGGTGATAATACATCATGGTGATCATTGGTGATTAAACAACATGGTGATCAGTGGTGATAATACATCATGGTGATCAGTGGTGATAATACATCATGGTGATCAGTGGTGATTAAATAGCATGGTGATCAGTGGTGATTAAATAGCATGGTGATCATTGGTGATTAAACAACATGGTGATCAGTGATGATAATACAACATGGTGATCAGTGGTGATTAAACAACATGGTGATCAGCGCTGATAATACAACACGGTGATCAACGGTGATAATACAACACGGTGATCAACGGTGATAATACAACACGGTGATCAGCGGTGATAATACAATATGGTGATCAGTGGTGATAATACAATATGGTGATCAGTGGTGATTAAACAGCATGGTGATCAGTGGCGATAATACAACTTGGTGATCAGTGGTGATAATACAACTTGGTGATCAGTGGTGATTAAACAACATGGTGATCAGCGGTGATAATACAACACGGTGATCAGCGGTGATAATACAATATGGTGATCAGCGGTGATAATACAATATGGTGATCAGCGGTGATAGTACAATATGGTGATCAGTGGTGATTAAACAGCATGGTGATCAGTGGCGATAATACAACTTGGTGATCAGTGGTGATAATACAACTTGGTGATCAGTGTTGATTAAACAACAGACATGCTGTGTCCAAGAAGGATGTGTTAAGAGGGGTGACAAACATCTTGGTCAAAGGCCTGGGTGTCCTTGTCCTCCTGTTCTTCCTTATCTACATGTAGCCTCTTGGTGAAGAACTGTTAAGGGGTTTTCATATGTACACTGGTGACTCAAGTTCCAATTTTCCACCACCTCCCTTGACCCTTCCACTGTCCGTGATGTCTGTCATCTGGTCTTGGATCAAGTTTAATCTCCTCCAGAAGGCTGAAGCTTTGGCCTCAAATCCTCCCCTTCGCTGGCCACAGTCTAGAGCTAAACCAGACTGACCTGAGTTTCTCACACCCCATCCTCTCCAGCACAAAGACTTCCTACTTCCACCTCTGTAACATCCCCTAATTCCACCCCAGTATCAGCCTACCTACTGTTAAAACTAAAGATGTGGGTTTTAATGAGGTTCTATTAAGAGAAATGGAAGGTGGAGAGGGAGAGAATTCTAGAGCTTAAGCTTCCTTAGGCACTGCCACCACCTATGCAGCAACTGTAGATGTGCTGTACAAGCAGTTGGTGTGAGTGGAACAGGCAACTGGGGACGGGGGGGAGAAGGAGACACATGGATAAGCATTTTAAATTTGGGGCACTTGGGGACTGGGAGCCATTGTAGGCCAGTGAGAGTAATGAATGACTGGGATTTGGTGCAGAATAGGATAAGGGCAGCAGAGCATTGATTGAGCTGAAGTTTACAGAGGGTGGGAGACATATGGCCGACTAGGGGAGCACAGGAGTAATCGAGACTAAGGTAGCAGTGATATGTATAAGAGTTTCAGGGAAGTGGAGGAAACAGGCTTTCTGACAGAAGCTTCAGCCTTCCCAATCTTTAGCTGGAGATTAAGGTTCTTCCAAGACCAGATGACTGACACCACTGAGGGGGTGGAAGGAGCAAGAGAGGTGATGAAGAAATACAGCTGGTGTCATCAGTGTGCATATGAAAACCCACACCAGGTCTACAGGTGGCATCACCATGAAAATGTATGTAGATAAGGAGGCCAAGGATGCTAAACTCACAGATCAGAGCATTGTTCAGAAACTCAAAATCAATTCATTTGAATTTGTGCTTTACATCACTGCAACTGAATTATCAGGTGTTGATAACATGAGGAATGACAGCTCAAATAGAACTAGCCTAATTTGGATGATTCAACTCGATGATCAAATTATTTCGTCACAAGCCTGAAACTTTTGCAATTTATTTCACTTAGATTAAGGAAAAGATAGAGATCTTCTTGAGCACTTTTGAGGTTACAATAGTTTTTTCTATTGGATAAGAGATACAGAACATTGGTTTTGTGGATGATTTCAAAATTCTAATCTTATCCATCAAGACTTATGCAAAGATCAATTCTAACAGCCAAAATCTAGTGTTTCCTTACATTGGAGGCTTGAAAGATTACTCACCTCTGATTCATGCTTTGACATTCTCTCAAAGAATTGGCCATTACTGTTGTATGGTTTTCTGCAGGAAGAATGTAAGTTGGTCCTAAAGTCAAACTGCTAAACACAAGAAGGAGACGCTCTCAATTTCTTGATATGTCCGACCAATGAATCACTTACAATCATTTGTCCCACTCCAACTGAATCCTATGCTGAAGGTATATGAAGCAATTGTAGAGTATGTGATAAATTAAGCAAAGAAGGTGTGAGAGCAAACAATCGTTTCTCAAGGAAGAGTTATAAGAGCGTTGGAAGATAAAGTCTTAAATTGCCTAGTTACAATCATCCACCAGGTCACAGATCATCTTGTACCTAGATAAAGTGAACACAAACAAAAGGCAATATTTGGATACTGCCTATGACGTTATTCATCTGCACAAACTGGCATGCTGCTCTCTGACCCAGTTTTCAGGCTTTCCTTCCTCGGTCCCTCCTTTGAAATGAATCACAAGTTCTGCCCATTGTGCCAGCATTAACCTCTCTTGTATCCTTAGGCATCAGGTGTCACTGCTCCTTTATCAGGTACATTATAATCATTTTTAAAAATCTGACCTTGATTAGTTGTTCTGTCCAAACCTGTGAATAAACTTAACAACTGCTGCCAATAACTTCAGCTTTCATTTTATTTGCTGTGTCACTAGTTCAGTAGGAGTTTGAAACTTCTTTTCATGGGATGGGAGCGCCGCTGGCTAGGTCAACATTATTGCTGATACTTAATTAGCCTTGAGAAGATAGTGGTGAGCTGCCTTCTTGAACTGCTGCAGCTCATGTGGTGTAGGTATACCCACAGTGTTGTTAGATAGGAAGTTCCAGGATTTTGACCCAGCGCTGATGAGGAATGGTGCTATATTTCAAAATCAGGATGGTGTATGACTTGGAGGGAAATTTGCAGGTGGTGGTGTTCCCATGCATCTGCTCACATTATTCTTCTAGATGGTAGAGGTCATGTGTTTGGAAGGTGCTGTCTGAGGAGTCTTGGCAAGTTGCTGTAGTGCATCTTGTAGATGGTACACACAGCTATCACTGTGTACCAGTGGAGGGAGTGAATATTTAAGTTGGTGGATGGCCGTTCCTGCAGCTATTTTGTCCTAGGTGGTGTCAAGCCTCTTGAGTGTCGTTGGAGCTGCATCCAATCAGGCAAGTGGAGAGTATTGCATCACACTCCTGACTTGTGCCTTGTAGTTGGTGGAAAAGCTTTAGGAAGTCACAGATGAGTCACTCACTGTAGAATTCCTAGCCTCTGACCCACTTTTGTATCCACAGTATCTATATGGCTTGTCCAGTTCAGTTTCTGGCCATTGGTGACACCTAAGATGTTGATGGTAGAGGAACAGAGGGCTCTTGCTGTCCAGATACACAGAGTATAAAAGGAAACAGACAAGGACATAAAAAAGACAAATAAGAATCCTTGGCTTTGTATCCAGTGACATTGAATTAAAAAAAAACAAAAATAATCTTGAAATTGTACAAAAACATTAATAAGACCACTGTAGCAGGAACCTAGGAACAGAAATAGGCTGTTGAGCACCTCGACCCTGCTCCATTATTCAATTAGAACAAGGTTGGTCTAACTTCAACTCCATTACTCGTCCTTCTCCATATCTCTTGACATGGTTACAATTTTAAAGTTTTATAAGATTGTTATGTTTTGGGATTGTGTCTTTAATTTGAGATAAAATAAACGGATTATGTGACTAGTTCAGAAGTTTGCCTAACAATAGGCCTGAGTGACGGGCTGTTAAAGATCGAAGTGAGATCCTGGTCATTTGCTGGAAAGGTACCTGTTCACACTTAGAGACAATGGCAGCAACATTTGTGTTTACAGTGACTGCTGGTCTCCAAAGTCCCAGAAAGGTGTTGGGAATGTCAGGTTGTAAACAATGATGCTTTAAATGGTCCACTTACTTCCAAGATAAAAGAGAGTTGATCAGCATTTCTACCACGTGATTCACATTGCCATGGAGATGGGCTTTAAGAGGGGAAGGGTTTCTAAGATATCCCTGAAACTCACAGACACAGATATTCTTGCAGGATCTGGGAGAGAGACAGAGCAGCAAGATGCCAAACATCTTACGCTTACGTTTAATTGAAAAGACCAATTCAAAACAAGGCTAGAAGATTTGCCTAGCTTGCACTAGACAGAGAATTGTCAAGGAAAACCTTCACTGTGAAAGACAGTTTTGGGGTTAAAAGTTACCAGGCTGGGAAAGGAAAGAAACAGGAGTAAACAGAGGTAAACCCTCAGCAGCTGAGAATCACTTTGGACTGGGTCTGGGAAAATTGAACAACTACTTAAGGGTCAATGCTAAATATGCTGGTGTAGTGAGTGCCTGTAGTGAGTTTCTTGGTTGCATTAACAGTGAAAGCGGAAAGTTTGGTTCTGTTGCTTAAAGTATGAGTTGCCTACAGCAATATTGTTTAGTCATTAGTGCTTTTAATCTGATTGTTACAGCAAATGTATCAAAACATGAAATCTTGTCATTTTATCCTTTTAGCTATCAACTGAAAGTTCAAATTACTCTTTTTTGAAGTTACCGGTCTCTACGGGGTTTATAATAATATGCTTACCCAACAAAAATCTATCACTTTTAGTCTTGAAAGCTCTAATTATCCTTGCATTCATTGCCTTTTGGGGAGACAGATTTCTGTGAAAATAATGCTTCCTAATTTCACTTCTACTCTAATGTAAAAACTATGCCTCTTTGTTTTGAATTCCTCCACTAGGAGAAATAGTTTTGTATCTACCCTATTAAATCCATTTACCATTTTAAACATCTTGATTAAGTCACCCCTCAATCATCTATGTTCAAAAGGAATTGGTATAGGAAAGATATGCAAGGAAGGAATAAGATTAAATGGAATGTTACCAGCGATATAGAGTTAGCAAGAAACAACTTGAGAAGTTATAGCATTTCTCCCCACTGGAATTGAGAAGGTTAAGCAATGACCTGATAGAGGTCTTTGAGGTCAAGAAGGATTACAATCAATTTTGAACCTAAAAACACAATGTCCATGTCACAAGGGCCAGGGCTTCATACTTCTTTCTACTGCCAATAGTAAAAGATCGTTTCCAATGATCGGTGAGAGTGTAATGAGAGGTCACAAATATTCAACTTCATGGAAAATTATGAAAAAACTGAAAAGAGAGGAGAGCCCAGGAGAGGCTATTAAAGTCCCCAGAGGACAGAGTGTTTGGAAAGGGCTAGGAATCTAACTTCAAGCACATCAGATAAATGGACAACAATGAGAAAGGGGATGGGAAATACAGAACTGAAGGTGTTGTATCTGAATGCACACAGTATACGAAATAAGGTAAATGAGCTTGTGGCACAGCTTGAAATTGGCAGGTATGATGTGGTGGGCATCACGGAGACATGGCTGCAAGGGGATCAGTACTGGGAGCTAAATATCCAAGGATATACATCCTATCGAAAAGATAGGCAGGTTGGCAGAGGGGGTGGGGTTGCTTTGTTAGTAAGAAATGAAATTAAATCGATAGCAAGAAATGACATAGGGTCAGATGATGTAGAATCTGTGTGGGTAGAGTTGAGGAACTGCAAAGATAAAAAACCATAATGGGAGTTATGTACAGGCCTCCGAGCAGTAGTCAAGATGTGGGGCACAAGATACACCAGGAGATAGAAAAGGCGTGTAAGAAAGGCAAGGTTACAGTGATCATGGGGGATTTCAATATGCAGGTAGACTGGGAAAATCAGGTTGGTAGTGGATCCCAAGAAAAGGAATTTGTGGAATGTCTACGAGATGGCTTTTTGGAGCAGCTTGTGGTGGAGCCCACTAGGGAACAGGCAATTCTAGATTTAGTGATGTGTAATGAGGCAGATTTGATAAGGGAGCTTAAGGTGAAGGAACCCTTAGGAGGAAGTGACCATAATATGATAGAATTTACCCTGCAATTTGAGAGGTAAAAGCTGGAATCAGATGTAACGGTATTACAGTTGAATAAAGGCAACTACAGAGGCATGAGGGAGGAGCTGGCCAGAATTAACTGGGAGATGAGCCTAGCAGGAAAGACAATGGAACAGCAATGGCAGGAGTTTCTGGCAGAAATTTGGGAGACACAGCAAAAATTCATCCCTAGGAAGAAGAAGCATGCTAAAGGGAGGATGAGGCAACCATGGCTGACAAGGGAAGTCAGGGACAGCATAAAAGCAAAAGAGAAAGCATACAATGTGGCGAAGAGCAGTGGGAAACCAGGGGATTGGGAAGCCTACAAAGATCAACAGAGGACAACTAAAAATGAAATAAGGAGGGAGAAGATTAAATATGAAGGTAAACTAGCCAGTAATATAAAAGAAGATTGCAAGAGTTTTTTCGATATATAAAGGGTAAGAGAGAGGCAAAAGTGGACATTGGGCCGCTGGAAAATGATTCTGGAGAAATAGTAGTGGGGAACAAAGAAATGGCGGAGGAACTGAATAGGTACTTTGCGTCAGTCTTCACGGTGGAAGACACGAGTAACATCCCCAAAGTTCAAGAGAGTCGGGGGGCAGAGGTGAGTATGGTGGCCATTACCAAGGAGAAGGTGCTAGGAAAACTGAAAGGTCTGAAGGTGGATAAATCACCTGGGCCAGATGGATTACACCCCAGAGTTCTGAAGGAGATAGCTGAAGAGATAGTGGAGGCGTTATTGATGATCTTTCAAGAATCACTGGAGTCAGGGAGGGTCCCAGAGGCCTGGAAAATCACTAATGTAACCCCCCTGTTTAAGAAGGGAGTGAGGCAAAAGACAGGAAATTACAGACCGATTAGCCTGACCTCGGTCGTTGGCAAGATTTTAGAATCCATTATTAAGGATGAGATTTCAGAATATTTGCAAGTGCATGGTAAAATCGGGCAAAATCAGCATGGTTTCATCAAGAGGAGGTCATGCCTGACAAATCTGTTGGAATTCTTTGAGGAGGTAACGAGTAGCTTAGACAAAGGAGAGCCAATGGATGTTATCTACTTGGACTTCCAGAAGGCCTTTGACAAGGTGCCGCACAGGAGGCTGCTCAGTCAGATAAGAGCCCATGGTGTTGGAGGCAAGGTACTAGCATGGACAGAAAATTGGCTGTCTGGCAGGAAGCAGAGAGTGGGGATAAGGGGGTCCTTCTCAGGATGGCGGCCGGTGACTAGTGGAGTTCCACAGGGGTCAGTGTTGGGACCACAATTTTTCACTTTATACATTAATGATCTAGATGAAGGAACTGAGGGCATCCTGGCTAAGTTTGCAGATGACACAAAGATAGGGGGAGGGACAGGTAGTATTGAGGAAGCAGGGAATCTGCAGAAGGATTTGGATAGGTTAGGAGAATGGGCAAAGAAGCGGCAGATGGGGAAGTGTGAGGTCATGCACTTTGGTAGGAAGAATAGAGGCATAGAGTATTTTCTAAATGGGGAGAGAATTCAGAAATCTGGAGTGCAAAGGGACTTGGGAGTCCTAGTCCAGGATTCTCTTAAGGTTAACTTGCAGGTTGAGTGGTAGTGAGGAAGGCAAATGCAATGTTGGCATTTATTTTGAGAGGACTAGAATATAAAAGCAGGGATATGCTGCTAAGGCTTTATAAGGCTCTGGTCAGACCACTTTTAGAATATTGTGAGCAATTTTGGGCCCCGTATCTCAGGAAGGATGTGCTGGCCCTGGAGAGGGTCCAGAGGAGTTCATGAGAATGATCCCAGGAATGAAAGGCTTAACATATGAGGAACGTTTGAGGACTCTGGGTCTATACTCGATGGTGTTTAGAAGGATGAAGGGGGATCTGATTGAAACTTACAGAATATTGAAAGGCCTGGATAGAGTGGATGTGGGGAAGATGTTTCCATTAGTAAGAGAGACTAGGACCCGCGGGCACAGGCTCAGAGTAAAGGGAAGACCTTTTAGAACAGAGATGAGGAGAAACGTCTTTAGCCAGAGAGTGGTGAATCTATGGAATTCATTGCCACAGAAGGCTGTGGAGGCCAGGTCATTGAGTGTATTTAAGACCGAGATAGATAGGTTCTTGCTTGGTAAGGGGATCAAAGGTTACGGGGAGAAGGTTGGAGAATGGGGTTGAGAAACTTATCAGCCATGATTGAATGGCGGAGCAGACTCGATGGGCCGAATGGCCTAATTTCTGCTTCTATGTCTTATGGTCTTATAGCCAATCTGTATTGGAAAACTAAAACGGAAACGGCAATATGCTGAAATCTTATAAAACCTTAAACTTGACCTTTTAAAAAGAAGTTTACAATATATGAAAGGCCCACTGAGAGTGAGCTAAGTCTGTAAAGCAGTCTCCTGGATCATCAAAATTCTTTAACAAGAATAGACAGCCTGGAAACCTAACATCCTGCGAGATGTGTTTAAAACCAAACATGAACTGGTGTTGTTTTCTTTACACCAGAGGCCCCAGGGGCTTATGTTAACAATAATAAGAGAAAATGAAATGGCCTACCAATCAGGAGCCAGTTTAATAAATTATTGAACATTCATATTCTTAATGCTTTAACCCATCAGCAATTCACATTAACTTAGTGTGTCAGTTTGGCTCATTGGTAATACTCATGCATCCAAATCAGAGATTGTGGGGCCAAGGCCTATTCCAGGAGTTGAGTACAAAATCTAGGCTGTGACTGCACTGATTACTGTTTTGTCAGTGGTAATGTGCTTTAGACAAGCTGCTGGATTGAATCCCATCTGCTTGTTTAAGTCACAATTCAAGTTAGGATGAATTGTATCCTAGCATCTTGACCAGCATTCCCATTGAACTAATACAATCAGAAGGAAATGAATTTGTTATTTCTCTCATTGCTGTCTGTAAAATACTATTATATTTGCTTATGAAACAACAGTTAGTACATTACAAATTAATCACATTTTGTGTGAAACTTACTAAGATATTTTGGAGAGTCGTGATGGATCATTATACAAATTCCAGGCTTTACTTCAATTCCCTTAAATGATGTATTATTGTTCCTATCAGCTTAACAGCCTCAGCCCAGACTGCAAGTCACCAGTGCACAAATGTTAACATCAAAACGAGAAAACACTGATGAGCAGCTTCGAAATGAGCCCTGTAAATAGACCGGCAACAAACCAAATAACGAGTTAGGTCAGGAATTTAATGGAATATGATCTTCATGTGATCTACATTGCAGATTGTCCAATTTTCCAGTTTTGCCAGTGCAAAAATATGATGTTTCTTGTAAAACAACCTGACAAGTTTGAAAGCTTGCTTTCTTGAAGATTATGTTGACAGAGTTAGATGAACTAAGAAGTGGAGGAGGCTTGTATGGAGCTTAATCATCAAAGTAGAACATTTCAAATGTCCTATTTCTATGTTTTATGTTCTGACTGGATAGGCTAGCTCAATGGGCACAGAGGTCGCAGATAAAGGTCAACAAAGAAAAGTCTCTTTGTGAGATTAGATAAAATAAGTGGGAATGTGAAGCATGTGTTAGAAGTAACAGCAGGAAAGAGATTGGGTTTTATGGTGAATAGATCATCAAAATCATTGGTTTAGTGCTTATAGGTAGTCAATGAAGCAAAGAAAAATTTGCATTGTGGGAAAAATAGCAAAAGTGCCCAAAAATTGTAAGTCTTGCCCCCGAACATGGTACTTCCCATTTTTGTGGGGATGGGAATGGGGACAGTTCGCATTTTGCCCATGTGCACTTTACAGAGGAAGCTAGCCATTTAAGTCATGAGCTACCCCCAGTGAAGTTAGACTTCGATGGCCCAGGAGTGTGAAACCCAAAGTGTGCACAGTAGATCTGGTAAGAGTATATCTGAAGTTTGGGATTCATTTGGATAGCCTTCTCTTTGGAGAGGTAAAGCATCCCTTTGGATCTGGTCCCAGGATGCCTTTGAGGGGGGTCAGCTGTCCTTTGGGGGAGGGAAGGTGCCATTTTGTGGAGGTCATGTGTCCTTTGTAATTGTTAAAAGTAGGCATGAATGTGTACAAAATGTATGTAAACTCATTAACTGTCAAGCACATTGGCACTGTCAACAAACCTGTCAAAATCAACTGCTGAAACTATCAAAAGCAACTGTCAAGAGGACCTATCAAAAGTGTCAAGAAGAACTGTCAAAAGCACTTGTCAAAGGGAACTGTCTTGCTGTCAAGGCATTTAAAAGTCCTGACTTTTAAACATCTGGGGAAAAAAAATCTCGAGTTTAAAAAATTATTGCTTTCTATTTCACTCTGTCCATTGATATAATTCTGAGGGCTTTCATTATTGGATTACAGCTGCATGATTGATTTCACAATCACCCATTATCACAGTAGGATACCTGCCATTTTGATTGACAGCTACAAGTGGTTATAGATTCTTTGCAGTGGTTCCATGAATTCCAATGATTGCTGTTATAACGGATTGTGTACTTGAATGAAATGTTTGTTATTATAAGGCTTTATTTAGTTAAAAGAATGTAACTGAAGCAATTAGGTTTTTATGAATAAGAATGTTTTTTAAATCTAGTGAAGTCGGCAATACATGATTAGAACTTTATTTTATGGAGCTTTATTTTTTATCTCATGTCTGCAAGGGTCCTGAGATCTGCCCATAGTGGATACTAGGTGAGTTGGCATGATAGCTGTAAGCGCAAAAGTTGGTGGATGGGGGGAGGGCTTGGATTGGAATGAGCTCACACTAATTTGGTAGAGGGCCTATAAAGGGCCATGAGAGTAGGGTACAGGGGTATAGGTTGGCATGGAGGCTATGAAGGGCAATGGGAGTGAGTACATGGGCTTAGTTGGTATGGAGAGTATCAGAAGCATAGAACTATAGAAAGGTTACAGGATAGAAAGAGGCCATTCAGCCCATTGTGCCTGCATGGCCAAAAACGAAAAAAAAAACAGCTGCCCATTTTAATTGCACTTTCCAGCACCTGGTCCGTAGCCTTGCAGGTTACAGCACTTCATATGCAGATCCAAGTACCTTTTCAATGAGCTGAGGGTTTCTGCCTCTACCACCAAACCAGACAGTGAATTCCAAACACCCACTACCCTCTCGGCGAATAAGTTTTTACTCATGTCCTCTCTAATCTTTCTACCAATCACCTTAAATCTGTGCCCTCTGGTAATTGACCTCTCTGCTAGGGGAAACAGGGCATCCCTGTCTACTCTATCTAGCCCCCTCATAATCTTGTACACCTCAATCAGGTCACCCCTCAGCTTCCTCTGTTCCAAGGAAAACAATCCCCCTGTATCCAATCTTTCCTCATAGCTGCAGTTTTCAAGCTCTGGCAAAATTTTTGTAAATCTCCTCTATACTCTTTCCAGAGCAATTATGTCCTTCCTGTATTGGGGTGACCAAAACTGTACATAAAATTCCAACTGTGGCCTAACCAGCATTTTATACAGTTCCAACATTACACTCCTGCTACCCACATTTAAATCCAAACCATTAATATATACAACAAACAGCAAGAGACCCAACTCTGAGCCCTGTGGAATACCACTGGAAACCATTTTCTATTCACAAAAATATCCTTTAACCATCACGCTTTGTTTCCTGTCACTGAGCCAATTTTGAATCCAACTCGCCACAATCCCATGTATCCCATAGACATTTACTTTTCTGACCAGTCTGCCGTGTGGGAATTATGTAGAGATATGGGGGTTGGGTGCCGAGCATGAGGTAGCATGGGCTGTCATGGATGGGGCATGGGGAGTGTGTGGTGGGTAGGGGGTGTGAAAGGTGAGAACTGGAGGGATGTTTTATGTTTTATTCTTTTTAAAACACAATGCCAGAGCCCTGAGGCAGGCCTTCTGCCCAGCCTGCCTCTGCACCTAGAATCCTCCTCGCTAATTCCAGGATTGCCTGCCCAAACTTCCAATCTAGTCTGCCAACACACACACACACACACACACACACACACACACACACACACACACACACACACACACACACACACACCATCCAAAGAATGAAGATCTGATGTCTGGGCAGCCCTTTTTAAATGTTGGCTGCACAGATCCAGGAATTCTCCTGACTCTGCACTCCTGACTTGCAGATGAAAATCCAGGCCATGGTTAGGAGTGTGATGAGAGGTTATCAAGCAGATGATGTTGAAGGTGCATCTGACCACGCTGAGATTGCATCTCAAGTTTCCTGGTCACTGTATTACAAAATAGATGTAGAATTATTGAAGGAAGTTGGTTCAATCATGGACAAAAGAGCTGAACTCCAGAGGTGAGGTGGGAGTGTCTGCACTCGACATCAAGGCTGAATTTGACATCAAGGAGCCCTGGCAAAACTGGAGTCAATGGGAATCAGGGGGAAACTCTCCACTGGTTGGAGTCAGGCCTAGCAGAAAGGAAGGTGGTTGTGGATGTTGGAGGTCAATCATCTCAGTTCCAGGACATCACTGCAGGAGTTCCTCAGGGTAGTGTCCTAGGCCCAACCATCTTCAGATGCTTCAACAATAACCTATGACCTTCCTTCCATCATAATATCAGAATTGGGGATGTTCGCTGACTATTGCACAATGTTCAGCACCATTTGTGACTCATGAGATATTGAAGCAGTCCATGTCCAAATGCAGCAAGACCTGGACAACGTCCAGGCTTGGGCTGACAAGTGACAAGTAACATTCACATCACACGAGTGTCAGGGAATGACCATCTCCAACAAGAAAAAATGTAATGTCTAAACTCATGACCACGACCATCTAGAAGGAGAAGAGCAGCAGACACATGGGAACACCAATACCTGGAAGTTCCCCTCCAAGTCACTCACCATCCTGACTTGGAAATATATCACTGTTCCTTCACTGTCGCTGGGTCAAAATCCTGGGACTCCCTCCCTTACAGCACTCTGGGTGTACCTACATCACATGGACTGCAGAGGTTCAAGAAGGCAGCTCACCACCACCTTCTCAAGGGCAACTAGGGATGGACAATAGATGCTGGGTTAGCCAGAGATGCCCACATCCCGTAAATGAATTTTAAAAAAGGATGGGCTCTAAGTGTGACTCCTGAACCTGGGGACAGAGTTAAAATGAAAGCCAGTCTACTCATGGACTTAATTTGGATAGTGTTCTGGTCAATATTCATTCCTCAATCAACATCAATAAAACAGATGATCTGGTCAATATTTCATTGCTATTTCTGGGACTTTGCTGCACACAAATTAGCTGCCAAATTCCTGACATTACAACAGCGACAACACATCAAAAAGTGCTTCATTGGTTGTAAAGCACTTTGACAGATTTTGAGGTTCTGAAAGAATAAAGTCTTTTTTTAATTTAGGCAGCATTATTTAAGAGGTAAAAGAATTGGGGAACAGAAATTAGTGGAGTGGCAGGTTTTTATAAAGCCAGATGACTTCTTGTCAGTGAGAGAGGGAAGGAAGTTGTGTTAATATTTTGCCTTTCAGCACATGAGGACATCCCACTTGCTTCAAAGTCAATGAATTACTTGTTTTGAAGTTAGTCACTTGTTGTAATGTAGGCAAGTGCAACAACCAACCTGTGTAATCTCCCAGCAATGAAATTAATGACTGAACACTCTGATGGGTATTTAGAGTAACGAGATACAGGCTTATATGGGGGTGGATTACCCTACGTGAAATTTCTTACATAGAAACATAGAAACTAGGAGCAGGAGTAGGCCATTCAGCCTTTCAAGCCTGCTCCACCATTTATTATGATTATGGCTGATCATCTAACTTAACAGCCTGCTCCTGCTTTCTCCTAGTATCCTTTGATCCCTTTCGTCCCACAAGCTATATCTAACTCCTTCTTGAAACATACAATGTTTTGGCCTCAACTACTTTCTGTGGTAGTGAATTCCACAGCCTCACCACTCTCTGGGTGAAGAAATCTTTCCTCATCTCAGTCCTAAATGGTCTACCCCATATCCTCAGACTGTGACCCCTGGTTCTGGACTCCCCCACCATTGGGAACATCCTTCCTTGCATCTATCCATCTTCTTGTTCCAACCTTTTCTGAATTCTGACTTAGGATATATAATGGCAGTCATTAAGGCACTCACCCACGGTGTAGGGAACCATGGGTGTGAGTAACCTGCCCACCAATGTAGAGATGAAAGGTGTTGGAAATTCCCCTATCAGTGCAGAGACCAGAGGTGTTGGCAACTTGCCTGCCAGTGTAGAGACCAGAGGTGTCGGTAACCCACCATCAGTGTGGAGACCATGGGTGAGAGTAACTTACCCATCAGTATAGAGACCAGAGGAGTACCCTTCCTGCCAGTGTAGAGACCAGAAGAGCATCCTGCCCACCAGTGTAGAGACCAGTGGTGTTGGTAACCCGCCCACCAGTGTAGAGGCCAGAGGAGTGAGTAACCTGCCCACCAGTGTAGAGGCCAGAGGTGTTGGTAACCCGCCCACCGGTGTAGTGGCCAGAGGTATTGGTAACCTTCCCGCCAGTGTAGAGACCAGAGGAGTGAGTAGCCTGCTCGCCAGTGTAGAGACCAGAGGTGTTGGTAATCTCCTTGCCAGTTTAAAGACCAGAGAAGTGAGTAACCCACTCACTAGTGCAGGGACCAGAGGTGTTGGTAACCTGCTTGCCAGTGCCCTCATACCTACAACTAGAGGTGCACCCAGCTCACTATGTTTGAGGATTAGTACATGTGGTGGCTTTAATTCCAAGGAAATCTGTGACAGTGACTTTAATAGTGAAATCCCAGCTAACCTTAATTCTCAGTGGTTCTTCAGAAGCAACCCAATCATTGGAGTATTTCCTTTTCCAGGGGTCTCACCCCATCTGTTAGAGAACTGTTGGAGACCCGCGCTGCTTCTGTCCAGGACGCTGTCAGAAAAATAACTGGCCACGCAATAAAAACCTCAGCTCTGAAGCTGGCTGGCAGTGGTCAGACAGGATTAATTTCACTGACCTGGGGCAGTAGGGAGCCAGATGAAGGCTATCTACCTGCTGCAAGGACACTTGCAGTTAATATGCACCATGTGACTGGCACAGAAAGTGACAGCAATGAAACAGGAACAGAAAATGCTGGAAATACTCAGCAAGTCTGGCAGCAATTGTGGAGAGACAAACAGAATCAACGTTTCAGGTCAACGACCTTTCACCAAAACCCTTTTTTTAATTTTAGATCTCCTGCATCAGCAGGACTTTGTTTTTATACTTGACAGTGATGGATAAGCTGGGGCTTCAGATCTGCCTCTATCTCCTTTCCAGCATGTCAAAATGTTGGATCTGTGAGAACTTAAGCAGTTGTCTCCCCAGGTATTTGCAGCTCACCTGGAATGCAATCTTTCTGTTTTCCCCAATCAGGTGCCCTCCTGTGCAGTGCCACACATGGAGATACGAATAGTTAAACTAGTGAATGGACTGAGAAAATTGTATGTAAACAGCTCCTCTGGTCAGCTTTGCACTCAATTTGCAAATATTCGGGATTGACTTCACCAGGGCTAGAAAATCTAGGATAATATTTTCAAAAGAAAGTGTCAATTTTAGCCAACGTCTGTTTTGTGTGATCATCATAATTTATAATTACACAAGAAAACAGTGATATGTTGATACAGTGGAGGCTTTTTAATCTCAGTTTTTCATTGCCAAATAAAATAGCTGATCTTAATTGTAGTTGCTTAGTGTTGGTTATAATGAAAGAGCTGCAGCAGCACTCGTCGGACACAATTCATTGCTGGTTTTGTATATTCAAATCATCCAATATTTATTTGAAGGAAGGACAATGACGATTTGATTTTTTTAAAGGATCAATTCAATTCACAAATAAGGAAATAGCATCTTGAGATTTTGTTTAATGTATTTTCATTTAATCATTAGCAAATAGACAATCACTGTCTCATTCTAACTGAAGAAATGGTCAAATCGTTCTGGGATGGCGAAAACATCATTGCAATGAAGGCAGCTTATCAGGCTGACAATATTGTATGCAGGATTAGATAGATATTTCAAAGTTTTGTTTAATTAGCTTGCGGGAGTGGACAGCAAATCTTTGGGGATCCTTTTTGTTAATCCAAACATTAAATGGGTAGGGTAACAGCGTGCAACAGAGTGAAAGGGTTTGGTTTTGGTAGGACAGGCTTTGGTCTCCACTTATATGTGAAGTGTTAAGGATCTGATGTGCACCACAGGGAAATCTGAATTGAAAAGAAAAGTGTGATTTTTAAAAATCTAAAATGAACGTATACTTTTAACGATAACCTTAAAATGTTTGATTTTAACTTTTATACTGCCTCTGCCTCTGGGTCTCAGCAGCACTCATTTTTAATGAGAAAGTGGCCAGACAGCTAAATGTTTTTGGTTCGATTCGAGGCTTGCTCACTCCATGTGTGGATCAGCACCAGTGGTTTGCGTAGGTCGAGAATTTGCAAGCCCGCAGAGGCTGATCTTCTGACTGCAGGCCTGCAATGTTCCAGATTAAGTGCTCCTTCTGAGCGCTATGCCAAACTGGGAGCACCAGACAGGGAGTCAGGCAAACCACGTCAAGTCAAACTAAAACCCCACAATGGATACTTCAGCAGTTAAACTTGGCAGAACCCCAGGATTCCGAGCAGGCAGGCCACTTTGGGTGGCTCCTTAGGGCATTCCCTGCCTGTGACCATCTTTGTGGTATGAAGCCTCCAGCTCCAAAAGCTGTACTCCACCTCCCCACAACCACAGGGAGGCCACCTTCACGAAGCTGGCAGCCTCCGCACATGGTGGGGGAACACTGCACTGCCAACCAAATGCCAGCAGCCCTGGAACATTGCCCTTAGTATGGTCTTTAATTACTTAAATTTACTGCCTGATTCTGTTTGACTGGCAGCTGACCTGTAGGCGGCTGCGCTCCTGGGAAATTTCACCGCCGGCAGGACTGCATTGGCGAGCTGTCCTGACATGGCTCCCCGCTATCTTCCCAGCTACTCACCACATCAGGGCTGGGAAAATCCTGCCCATTGTGCCCCACACACACACACACACACACACACACACACACACACACACACACACACAGTGCTTTTGTGCAACAATCTGTGCTGATGTGTCATTGCATCAACTTCCTCTTTCATGAGAAATGATAAAAATCAGTTTTTGGACAGCCAGAGTCAGAGTAGAAATTAAAAAGGAGAAACAACAGGACTTCAGCCAGCCTCGTGCAAGTCATCTTGTGGCTTGTGCTGGTTCGATGGAGTCCATCTTTGCTCAGTTATTTTATATATTGGGACCACCATTTATCTCAAGGCTTCCTATTCTCACAAATAAATTTACTCTGCACAGAGACAAGTAATGGTCAAACTAGGTTTTATGTTGGTCACTGTGGGGGTGGAGGGGTCTTCCTTGGGAGCATCTTTGAATGCTAGGATCCCCTTTACATTAACATGCTATCTTCAGCACCAGAGGCTTTAAAAAATATGTATCGTTAGCTCCAGAGTAGGCAATAAAGCACAGAGCTGCTGGACTGGGTCAGTACAACCCCAATAAATATCTTTATTTAGGATGAGGTGGGCCAGAACGCTCAGAAATATTTATTGCTCTGCTACTTTGACAGCTGCCATTTTAACACACGACATCTGTTTTTTCCAGTCATGCCCCCCATGTAGGTTTGCGCGTGCTACAGCCATGAATTCATAGAATCATATATCACAGAAGGTGGCTCTTTGACCCACTGTGTCTGTGCTGACTCCTTGAAACAGCGATCAATTAGGCCCAAGCTCCTGCTCTTTCCCCCATCAACTGGCAAATTTCTTCTTTTCAAGTATATAATCTAATTAACATTTGAGAATTATTATTAAAACGGCTTCCACCTCCCTTCCAAGAAGTGCATTCCCAGTTTTAAGGCTGAATTTGTACAGCATTGACACATTTAATTAAGTTAGATGAAATTGTGACAGAAAAAAGGCAGTAAACATTAGAGGCAAAGTAAGTTTTATTCATTCATGGGATGTGGGCAGCGCTGGCTAGGCCAGCATTTGTTGCCCATCCCCAATTGCCCTTGAGGAGATGTGGATGTTGCTGCTGATGGTGTATAACCTGCTGATAACTGCAAATTAAATCCTCGACTGAACAATCAAGCTAGAGCAAAGGCAGATAAATAGCTAAATGGCTTGAGTGGAAAACTCCTGTTCCGATGTTCCCAACAAGAAAATAGGATGGGAGTCTTGCATTACTGAGCTAAACTGGAGCAAAGCTAAAAGATACTGATACCTTGCCTTATCTGTAATGGCTAAGCCAAGGATGTAATGTTCTAACCTTTGAGAAAAAAGTAATCAAAACAGCAGACAAGTTTCCATAGGAACATAGGATGAAATTATGGAAAAGATTGTGGAGAAATTACATGCAACTGAATGGGACTGCAGGAAACAAATAGACTAAAGTTTGAAATGCAAATATATTTAGGTTATAGTGCCACAGAAATTAACAAATCGCACCCTCAAGTGGATGTGAGAGAAAACCTGCAACTAGATTAATATACTTCAAGTAATCACTTTTAGTTAATTAAACTGCATCCTTGAATAGCCAGACTGCTCTCACGGTGTATTGAAGATGTGACGCTCATTGGATTTTATTGGGAATCCCTGATTAGAAATCAGAAACACTCAGCACACGCAAGTGTCATGAGATAAAGGATTATCAATGACATTACTAATGCAAGCAAAAAAAATATGCTGGAAAAACTCAGCAATTCTGACAGCATCTGCGGAGAGAAAGACAAGAGTTAACATTTCGAGTCTGTGTGACTCTTCTTCGGAGCTAAAGAGAAGTAGAAATATGGTGAAATATATGCTGTTTAAGGGGGGTGGAACAGATGAAGCTGGATAGAAGGCCAGTGATAGGTGGAGCAAAGGAGAGATTGTGAAAGATGTCATAAATAAAAGGTCAAAGGGTTGTTAATAGTGGTGGTACTGGCTAAAGGAGTAACCGACTCTTTCAGTCACAGATCTAAATTAGTATTTACATATGACCTTGCCTCCAACCATTTTCAGACTTTTATGAATAGACTGTGTTGGCCATGGATTGGTCCATGATAATGCTTGGCAAAGTACTACAGCAGTTTGCTGTTGCCTTCTGTAGTATGGCTCTCCCGCTTTTTAGTGCCCGCCTTCAGGCATATTGGAAGAATTTATAGGCTGATGATCAACCTTTTTGGCCATGTTATGAAGAGGTAGGGATGCTATCACTGCACCTCAAGAGCTCCCTAGTGTTGGGACGACTGTACCGAATCCAGATTACTGGCCAGCGGATAGATGCTCTGATTATAGAACAAACTGTTTAAATTGCTCCACGAATGGTTAAAAAATGCCTCATAGGGGCTCAGACATTTACAGCACAGAAGGAGGCCATTCAGCCCATTGTGTCCGTACCGGTCAAAGATCTGACCACACTAATCCCATTTTTCAGCGCTTGCCCATAGCCTCGGAAGCTATGGCAACGCAAGTGAATATCTAAATACTACTTAAATGTTATGAGAGTTTCTGATTCAACCACCCTTTCAGGCAGTGAGTTCCACGCCCCCACCATCCTCTGGGTGAAAACATTTTTCCTCAACTTCCCTCTTAGCCTTCTACCTCTAACCCTAAATCTATGCCCCTGGTTATTGACCCCTCTAGTAAAAAAAAAAGTGCCTTATCCACCCTATTTATGCCCCTCATAATCTTATTCACTTCTGTCAGGTCCCCTCTCAACCTTTGCTGCTCTAAGGAAAACAACCCCAGCCTATCCAATCTTTCCTCATTGCTCAGACCCTCCAGCCCAGGCAGCATTCTGGTAAATCTCCTCTGCACTCTCTCCAGTGCAGTCACATCCTTCTCATAATGTGGTGACCAGAACTGCACGCAGTACTCCAGCTGTAATCTAACCAGTGTTTTATACAGTTCCAGCATAACCTCCCTGCTCTTGTATTCTACGCCTCGGCTAATAAAGGCAAACATCCCATATGCCTTCTTAACCGCCTCATCCACCTGCCCTGCTACCTTCAAGGGTCTGTGGATATGCACACCAAGGTCCCTCTGATCTTCAGTACTTTCCAGGGTCCTACCATTCATAGTGCAATCCCTTGCCTTGTTAGCCCTCCCCAAGTGCATTACCTCACATTTTTCAGGGTTGAACGCCATTTGCCACTGCTCTGCCCACCTGACCAGTACATGGCTATCCTCCTCACTATTTACCACCATATCAATTTTCACGTCATTCGCGAACTTCTTGATCATACCTCCTACATTTAAGTCCAAATCATTTATGTACACCACAAACAGCAAGGACCCCAGCACCGAGCCCTGCGGAACCCCGCTGGAAACAGACTTCCAGTCACAGAAACATCCCTCTACCATCACCCTCTGCTTCCTACCTCTCAGCCAATTTTGGATTCAATGTGCCACTTTGCCTTGGATCCCATGGGCTCTTACTTTCTTGACCAGCCTGCCATGAGGGACTTTATTAGAAGCCTTGCTGAGGGACTTTATTAGAAGCCTTGCTAAAGTCTATGTTGACCACATCAAATGCATTACCCTGATCAACATTCCTGGTTACCTCCTCAAAATATTTGATCAAATTTGTCAAATGCGACTTTCTCTTAAATCCATGCTGACTATCCCTGATTAATCCAGTCTGTCCAAGTGCAGATACATTCTGTCCCTCAAAATTCTTTCTAGTAACTTCACCACCACCAAGGTTAGACTGACTGGCCTGTAATTTCCTGGTCTATCCCTTCCTCCCTTTTTTAATAATGGGACAACATTAGCAGTTCTCCAGTCCTCTGGCACCTCACCTGTGGCCAGAGAGGAGGATTGAAAATTACAGCCAGAGTCCCTGATATCTCTTTCCTTGCCTCCCTCAACAGCTGTGATACATCTCGTCTGGGCCTGCAGATTTATCCACTTTTAAGGCAGCTAAACTCGCTAGTACCTCCTCTCTCTGTCTATGTTAATTTCCTCTAATATTTCACAGTCCTCCACCCTGATGTCTATACCTGCGTCATCCTTTCCCATCGTGAAGGCCAATACAAAGTATTCATTGAGTATTGCACCCGTGTCTTCCAGGTCCACACACACATTACCTCTAAGGTCCCTAAATGGCCCTACTCTTTCCCCCGTTATTCTCTTGCTCTTTATATATATTAAAACCCTTTGGGTTTTCCTTTATTCTACCCACCAATGCTTTCCATGCACTCTCTTAGCTTTCCTAGTTTCATTTTTAAGTTCCCCCCTGCACTTTTTATACTCCTCTAGAGACTATGCCATATTGAGCCCTCAGTATCTGCCATAAGCTTCTCTTTTTTACTTAATCTTTTTTTAGTGGAGGATGTAACTACCCCAGGGAACCTGCATCAACAATAAACCATATGCCTTAAACCACCTTGTTTAAAGGTGAAGAACAAACAGTGGCTTTAGCAGCATGTGTGTTATCACCTGTGAACCCGTCACAAACGTGTAGTTATGATATTACAGATTTTAAGTACAACTATTTGAAAAGCACTTTTGCTAAAAGAAACTTTAAAAAAGAGCCTTTGATTAGAAAAGGGATGTATGGATAATATGGCACCTTTGAGCTGATTTCAAAACCTTAACAAACAGCTCATCTCAAGAAGGATCACACAAGACATTATTCAATGATCTGAAGTAGAGTCATATGGACTCAAAATGTTATCTCTGTCTTTCTCTCCATAGATGCTGTCAGGCCTGCTGAATTTTTCCAGCATTTTTTGTTTTTGTTTCAGATTGCCATCATCTGCAGTATTTTGCCTTTATTATTCAATGAGATCCTTCCACTTGCTGGTCTTCTTTCAGATGAAAGACAATTAACTGATAAGGACCTTAACGAAAAATTAATAGAACCACAGGTGGGAGAAAGCCTGTCTGAATGGTCAACACCTAACCTGGAAGCATGATTGGTCAGTTTGGGAACAGTCATCTTTTGATTTCATGCTATAAGAAAAAGCTGGAAGCTGCCTAAAGAGAAAACCATCTTGAACATCATGAAACCACCATCTACAAAGTACACCTTGAAACAGAAACTGCTTCTCAAAAGGAAGAGGCCGAGGAAGGAACCAAGAAATAGCTATCAGACTGCTGTACTAAATCAGGCTACCAAGGGCAGTACCAAAAAAGTGAAAACTGGAGCCTTCACTCACTCCCAGGACCTGTTCTGCGCTTTGAGTCCACCCACAAAGGCAAACTCTGATTCTTCCACCCAGAAGACATCACAGCTGCTAAATCAAAGCTCAAATTTCAGCCCCTTCACTTCAAAAAGAAAGGTGCTCAGGCCCACAACAATACCTCACAAAAAGATGAGGTTTCAAACCAGTCTCTAAGCATTTTTATCTTTATTTGCTTTTAATTTTTGTTTCTATATTTTAGTTAATAATGATCATTTCTACCTAAATAACTTTCAGCAGTAGTTTTGTAATAAACTAACCTTTATCTTGTTTAAGACTAAAGCTTGCCTGGTGGGTTATTTTTTAAAATGAATCACTTGCAAATTCAAAGGTGATAACATACAAACACACACACAAATTCTTAGCTCATGGGCCACTTTGAGGAAATGCCTTTAATGTGGTTGTGACAACACATTATACTGCTGATAAGGCCTGTCTCTCACCTTCATCAAACTTTGTGCACCTCCAGTCCTCACATTGGGTTCATGGCCACATGTTAAGACTTGGCTCCAAAACCTGTCCACCATCTACAAAGTACAAGTCAGGAGTGTGATGGCACACTCTCCATTTGCCCAGATGAGTGCAGCTCCAACAACATTCAAGAAGCTGGACACCATCCTGGATAAAGTAACACACTTGATTGGCACTCCATCCACAAACATTTACTCCCTCCACCACCAACGCACAGTAGCAGCATCTACAAGATGCACTACAGGAACTCACCAAGGCTCCTTACACAGCACCTTCCAAACCCATGACCACAACCAACTAGAAGGACAAGGGCAGCAGATGGATGGGAACACCACCACCTGGAAGTTTCCCTCCAAGCCACTCACCATCTTGACTTGGAAATATATCACCATTCCTTTACTGTCACTGGGGCAAAATCCTGGAACTCCCTCCCCAACAGCACTGTGGGTGTACCTACACCACACGGACTGCAGTGGTTCTAGAAGGCAGCTCACTACCACCTTCTCAAGGGCAATTAGGAATGGGCAATAAATGCTGGCCTAGACAGCGATGTCTACATCCCATGAATGAATAGAAAAACGGTTGGACAGACACCAGAACAATAAAACTTAACAGCAGAGATAGAGGTTTTGGAAAGATATATCTATATCCATAATCAGCTATTAAAGACTGCCTTTCAGTTCTCTGAGATGAGCAATATTAATTTGATTCAGTATCTTGTGTATAACTTTGCAATAGTTAACATTAAACCAAGCAGTGTACAGTTCTTTAGTTCAATCTTCCCACATACTCTGATGACACCCAGCTCTGTCTCCACCTCTCCATTGCTTCTGGCCTGTCAGACCAATTGTCTGATACCTGGTCCTCAATAAGCCACAATTATCTTGAGCCTAACATCAGGAAGAACCCTTGCCTTTAGCCATGTGCCAGAAATTCTATACCCTGACCACTAACTGTTTTTCAATCTCCATCTTGGCCTGGAAATATTTCGCTGCTCCTTCATTGTGGTTGGGACAAAATCCTAGAACTCCCTTCCTAACAGCATTGAGTGTACCTACACCACATGGACTGCAGCAATTCAAGATGGCGGCTCATCACCACTTTGTTATGATCCCAGCTGATGTTACTACTGGACAAGTCAGATCCCAGAGTGGAACCCGGCTTGATTGATCCTTTCATTTTGTTTAGATATCTGGGGAGTGACTACTGAACAGAATCACACGAGCCAGCAGATGCACTTTTAACAAAAGAATAAAACATTAATTAAACAAGAAAAAATGAACAATTCCACCTTTACAGATATATGCAGATTTGTAAGGATAACACAAGTTACAAAAGTTATCTTATACTCTAATGTTCACAGTAATTACACAGTTCATGTAAACCAATAGGCGACCTGTGGCCAGGCACACCACACTCTGAAACCAAGTAACAAATGCCACCCCAAACAAATACTATGGATCTCTCCAACTCCCCCAGCACTTGTCGTGAGCCAACCAGTCTCACTGAGCTCCATCTTTCACACAAGGGTTTCCCATTTCCACTCAACTTACTTTGGCATCTTCTCCCAAACAATGCTTTCTCTCAGACGCCTTCCACAAGGGTCCACCTCAAGGGTTTCCAACTCTCCTTGTGATGTTTCTTTCCCCTGGATCGCCACATCACATTCAATCTTTCTTCAACGCACACACACTGACACAGCTGTGCCAACAGAACACCACTGCTTCACTTGATCATAGTGAAGAGTTACAGACCTTCAGCTGTCTCCTTGGATCTCCTGACTTTTTACAAGCCTACATTGCTTTAAACATGTGTCCTATAGCTTCTTCCTTTAAACTTGGAGCCTTTCTCTGCTCCTCCTTTTTAACTTCACTTAATGGGATTTTTTTCCAGATTCCTGATCTTCCTTGACTAGAAGATCTTCTTGGGGTCTTCCTTCTGTTCTTTGGGGAATACTGCTTCCTCTGCAGTTCCTTCTGCTGTGTCCAGCCTCTCCTGGCATCTGCTTTCAACTGTCGTTTGGGCCTTGTTATCTGTCCTTCTCCTATGCTGCTTCTACCGGCAAAATCTTTTCAGCTTTAGAGCACACTGACCAAATAAACTCAAACTGCTTTTAATTTCCTCTGTCTGTGTGGGGCCTCCCTCTCTGGACCCCTGTTGCTAGGCAACTGCACAGTTTTTTTCTACTTGTTTAACTTCCCTAAACCACTACCCTCCTTGATAACAGCTCTCCACTTCGAGGATCATAAAACTCATTAAAAATGCAGGCATCTTTTAAAGTGAAACTAAAACTCAGGTTTTATCCTTTTAACCCACAAATACAGAAATACAAATTAAACTTCATTCCTAATACTTCCAGCTACACGTAACTTACTTAAATTCTCTAATTCCTAATAACCTTCTCAAGGGCAATTAGGGATGAGCAATAAGTGATGGCCTAGCCAGCAACACCCACATCCCAAGAACGAATATGACCTAGACTTGGGAGTACAGTGTGCAATTTTGAAATTGTGGATGACAGAAAATAATGAGAGACTTCAAAGGCATAGGCAGGCTGGTGGAACGGGCAGATACATGACAAATGAAATTTAAAGCAGGAAAGTGCGGAGTAATACATTTAATACAGGAAGATTGAGTAAAGGCAACATATAATAAGGATACGATTCTAAAGGGAATGTATGAGCAGAGGGACCTGACAATACGTGGGCATAAATTGCTGAAGGTGGCAGGGCAGGTTAAAAAAGCAATTAAGGCATATTCAGTTTCCTGGACATCGAGTGCAAAAGCAAGGAAGTTACAGTGAACCATACTGGCTCAACACCAGTTCTGGCCACCATGACCTAGGAAGGACGTGAAGGCATTAGAGTGCACAAAAGATTTCCGATAATGTCTCACATCACTGGAACCATCAGTTACATAAGGACATGGAGATAGGAGCCAAAGTAAACCATAAGGCCTGTTGAGCCTGTTGCACCATTCAATATGATCATGGTTAATCACTGACCTTAACTGCACGTTCCCACCCAATATCCATATCCCTCAATTCCCTGAGAGACAAAAAAAAATCTCGGCCTTAAACATATTCAATGATGGAGCTCCACAGCTCCGTGGTAGAGAATTCCAAAGATTCGAGTGAAGATATTTCTTCTAATATCAGTCCTAAATGATTGACCTCTTATCTTGAGATTATACCTGAGTGTTCTAGATTCCCCAGCCAGGGGAAACAATCTCAACGTCTACCCTGTCAGGCCCTTTCAGAAGCTTGTATGTTACAATGGCGATCCTCTCATTCTTCTAAACTCCAGACTATAGACTCAATTTACTCAGTCTCTCATCATACGACAACCCTCTCATCCCAGGTACCAATTTAATGAACCTTCACTGCACCATCTCCAATACAAGTATATCTTTCCTTAAATATGGAGACCAAAACAGTACATTGTACTCCTTGTACGAGTACAGCAAAGTCCCTCTGAACATCTATATATACAGGTTTCACACCTTATAAAAATTATTCTGTTTTTCTACTAATACCAAGGTGAATAGCTGTACACTCCTTATATTATGCTCCATCTGTCACTGTTTCCCACTCACATAACCCGTCTATATCTCTTGCAGCCTGTGTCCTCCTCACAGCTTACATTCCCACATAGCCTTGTAGTCAGCCAACTTAGATACTTTAATTCGTGTTCATCTACGTTCTTAATGTAGATTGTAAATAGCTGAGGCCTGAGCACAGATCCCTGAGGCACTCCACAAGTCACAGCCTGTCAACTTGAAAATACCTCATTATTCCCTATTTGCATCCTGTCTGTTAACCAATCAAGGATGTCTTAATGTAGCTATACAGGATCTTGGTGAGACCACACTTGGAGTAGTGTATGTAGTTTTGGTCTCCTTACCTAAGAAAGGATATAATTGCCATAAAGGGAGTGTAATGAAGGTTCATCAGACAGATTCCTAGGATGACAGGATTGTCGTGTGAGGAGAGATTGGGCCGACTAGGCCTGTATTCACTGGAATTTAGATGAATGAGAGTCAATCTCATTGAAATGTATAAAATTCTGACAGGGCTGGATAGACTGGATGCAGGGATGATGTTTCCTCTGGCTGGCGGTGGGGGGGGGGGGGGTGGTGTCAGGAACAAGGGATCACAATCTCTGGATACAGGATGGACCATTTAGGACTGAGATGAAGAGAAAATCTTCACTCAGGGTGGTGAACCTGTGGAAATTTCTACTACAGAAGGCTGTCGAGGCCAAATCACTAAATATATTTAAGAAGGAAAGAGATAGATTTCTGGACTCTAAAGGTGCCAAGGGGTATGTGGAGAGAGCGGAGTATGGTGTTGAGAGAGAGGATCAGCCATGATCATAATGAATGGAGCAGCTCAAAGGGCCGAATGATCTATTCCAGCTTCTATTTTCAATGTTTCTCATATATCACCACCCAACTCCATGAGCTCTTATCCTGTGTGTTAACCTTTTGTGTGACACCTTATCAAATGCCTTTTGGAAATACAAGTATACTACATCTACTGTTTCGCCTTTATCTACCCTACTGGTTACATCCTCACAAAACTTGAATTTTTCAAACATGATTCCTTCTTTGTAAAACCATGTTGACTTGGTGTGATCCATACTATTATTTTCTATGTGCATTGTTAAGACTCCCTTAATAATAGGTTTCAGCAATTCCCCAGTGCCCAATGTCAGGCTAATTGGTCCCTTTTTCTCTCTACCAATCTATTGGGACAATTCTAGAATCTAAGAAATTTTGGAAAATCATAACCAGAGCATCCATTATCACTGCAGCTACTGCTTTTAGAACCCTGGGATGCAGGCTATCAGGTCCAAGGGATTTGTCACATTTTAGCTGCTTAGGATTCTCCAATGTGGATACATTGACAAAGCTGGGGCTGTTCTCCTCAGAGAAGGTTGAGAGAAGATTTGATAGAGGTGTTCAATATCATGAGGAGTCTGGGCAGATTTAATTGAGAGAAACTGTTTTCATTGGCTGACGGGTCAAGAACCAGCGGAAAGAAAGGTAAGGAGCGAGGTGGAAGGGGAGAGAACATAAAATTGGCACACATATAGATCAATGATCTTGTTTTAATTCAAACAGAGGTGATGGTGGGGTGATTTGACAGGGATCAGTATATATAGGCAATGTACAGGGTAGACAGAAACAGACAGTTGTTCTGGAAGGACATAGAATGAAAATTAAATGTAAAAGATTTAGGACAGCAAGCATGAAGAGCAAAAACATAGCTGGTCAGGAGGTCATAGGATGCACCATCAGTTAGAGATTGAAGTACAGATCACGTGGATATTCAAGAGCAGGCTAAATAGGTGGCTGAAGAAAAAGGGGAATAAGAGAAACATAGGTACAGAGTGGACGTGTGGGATTAGGATTATTGATCATGCAGAGAATTATCAATATAGGCTGTTTGGGCCAACATGGCCTAATGTACATGGTAATTTCAGGATGAAGTATGGATTTGCACTTCTCGACCTTTATCCCCTGATTTACATAAACACAATCATTGATCAGCCTTTCATTATTCTCATTTCACATATATATTTCCACAATTCTCAATGCTCATTCTTTACATACCACTGTTTACTGTATTTTTTTTTGTCTATTTAAAGATTAAGGACAGAGTCATCCCAGATTTTTACTAAGCATGATAGCAGGCGGGAAAAGGAATGTTTTACCCGCTGATCACAATGGCGGCTTTTCACGCGGGTCGTCCCAATCCCGCTTCATTAACCATGCACTCCCAGGAAACATGTCGTTTCGATGGCACACCCGCCATACCAACACCTCGCCGCTTCCTCACACCAGGCACCATATTTAAAGTGCAGCCGCATGCACACCGGTCAGTGCTTCCAGCCCATGACTGCTGCATAGAAGACTGCACCAGCTCCCCCTTCGAATCAGTGACATGTGTCTCGAATGCCTTTTGGACACCGTGGAGGCCTGCTCTAAAATCCTCTACCCCCCACTCTGGCCACAGAAGGGGCAGCAACATCATCAGAGGCAGTGACAGCAGTGGTCATTACTGAAACAGGATGACTGATCTGCTCAGTTCCCCCAGGGTAGGTCTCTCTTACCATCACACTCAGCTCTAACACTCATAAACCCATCACACATCCACAGGGCCCTCACTCACTGCCAGTTCAAGAGACATCACCATTCACTCTCATACACACCTTCATTGTCCTTATTCCATCCATGAGACCACTCACCACCCACACATACCAGGCATTCTTATCATCTGGCCTGGCAGGCATCCTGCTTACACTTTCTCCATCTGTATTCATGCAGGACAAGCTGGCACACAAGAGGGAGAGGCTGCAGGCTGGTGGAGGAATGCCTGAAATCAAGATCCAGACAGACTTTTAAAATAGAATCATCCAGCTGGCCAGCGAGGATCTAGGCTGATGGTGAGGCTGGTGCTGCTCTACCAAGTGGGGATCCAGCAGTGCAACATCCATCAGATAACCATGCCGTGAGTGATGTGTCCTCTTCCATAGGCCACTGCCATGCACCAATTATCTCTCCTTGTTTTCACGGGCACATCTGGAAAACAGGCAAGGCAGTCCACAACCCTGCATCTACAATCAAGCCCTGAAGACACTTGGAAGAAGAATCTAAAGGCACCCTCTTTGAAGACCCATCACAGTGCTCACCCACACACCTCGGTAGGACCTAGCTTTCGAGTGGCCTCAGGATCACAATCTGGTGAGCTCATCTGATCCACAGCAGGTGGCGCAGGGACTTCCCAGGTATCCGGCACTCAGATGACTGGAGACCAGAAATTTGCTGAGTTTGAGTCAGATGATGAGCCTCTGGACTCGGTCATACATCAGTTGCTGGAGTTGCAAAGGTTAGCTTGGGAACATCAGGAAGGGATGTCCGCTGCACTCCTCAGATTGCAAGGGACGATGAAGGAGTCCATAACCTTCATTCGGAGGTTATAGCACCAGCATGCCAATGCACCAAGGTCAACACTGGTAGGATGGCAGCCGCCATGGAGACTTTGGTCCAGGATATCAGTCCTGCACTGCTGCGCAGGCTGAACTCCATCATTGGTGCCATAGTTGGCCTCCAGCAGTGTCAATGCAAGAGGGGTGCAGAGCAGCTAGATCTCACTCCAGATTCCCCTTCTCCTCAAGGAGTGAGCCAGGGGTCCTTGGGCACCCAGAGGGAGGAGAATCAGCAGGTGCACAGCCTGGGGCTATCCACCCTGGTGACTCCAGGAGTGTCCAGCCCATGTGAATCCCCTCTTCCTATGATCCCAGCAGCTCCAGTTCCACAGGCCGAGAAGGGTGCCGCTGCCATGCAGCAAGACCCCGAAAGCAGGCCGTGGCCCCCCAAGTCTCGGCCCTCCAGAAGACGCCCGTAAGGATCATCGCAGACTGGGCGTCACAGTCAGCAGGCTGCCTCCACCTCCGCAGTGGACAGCAAGATGTAATGGCAGGGTAAGGAAGGTTAAGATGACGTAACTCTTTTTGTTGTTGCACAGCTTGGGCACAGGTGTTAATCACTTGTATGTAATGCTCGGTATTGTAAATAAACTCCCAAGAATGTCTCCCTGCCTATGGCTCCTTGTTCTGATGAGCAGTGTCTCAGTCCAGGGCCTCTTCCCTGTGCTCTGTGAAGCTTCAGACCGCAGTGATGGTCCAGCCTCACGATCCCTGGATACATTACTGATGCCCGCACCTCGATGGAGCTCATCATTGCTGACAGAATGTAGTGGGCAGGCATCACCAAGTCCGTCATTCTGTGTGCTCTCAGCACCTTTAAGGTGGGGCTGGCCCCCATCTCATCAGCATCTGTGACCAGTGACACTGTGCTCCTGAAGGGCTTGTGTGCTGAAGGCTGACAGAAGATCAGGTGCTTTTAAAGTTTCATGGCTGCCTCTCTATGATATGACCCTGATCACAGAGCACAGGCCAGCTGCCCTCGGCCAGACAGGAATCAGACACTCACAGAGGCTATGTGAAGGTCTATGGAGTGTCCTCACTGCATGTCGTCATCATCCTCCTGGAACTGACCAACTATTAGGGCCTCCACTGCATCTCCATGACAAGAGTCTTACTACAGAGGGTATGTTTGCTGCCATCTGCCAGACTGGAGACAAATGTTCACAGATGCAATGTGAGGATCTGTAGTATCTCCCCACTGCATGTCATCATTCTCCACAAATCTAGCAACTATGAGGGCCTCCCGAGTGCACATTCATCATCTAGCCAGTGCGATAGCCTCATCACTGTCATCCTCGCCTTCAAGGACCTCCTCATTGGAGATGTCCAGCTCCTCCATCTCCTCAGCCAGCTCCTCTTTCTGTTACAACCTGGCAGATCGAAGGGTGCAGCAGGCAACGACGATGTGTGACACCCTCCGTGGACTATATTGCAGGGCACCACCAGACCGGTGCAGGCACTGGAACCACATCTTCAGCATCCTGATGGTTTGCTCCATCAAGGTGCAAGTTGCAGCATGAGCCTCATTATACCGTTGCTCTGCTGCAGTCTGACGCCGCTGCACGGGTGTCATCAGCCACATCCTCTACGGGTAGCCCTTGTCCCCAAGGGGCCAACCCTGTAGTCTCTGTGGACCCTGGAAGCCATCAAGGATCTGAGACCGACTGAGAATGTAGGCAACGTGCACAGTCCCTGGGAATCGTGTGCAGACCTTCAGGATGCGTTTGTGGTGGTCGCACACCAGCTGAGAATTTAGCAAGTGGAAGCCCTTGTAGCTGACATAGTCGACCGCTTGTTGCCACGGAGACCTGAGCGTCACATGAGTGCATATGGCACCCTGCGCCTGTGGGAAATCCGAGACTTGGGCAAATCCCAGCGCTCTTGCTTCCTGGCTGCGCTGGTCCCGGAGGAAATGCACAAAGTTGTGTGTCCTCATGAAGATTGTGGCCCTGTGGATGCTTTTGTGGGTGGAGGCTTGTGATTTCCCACAGAGGTCACCTGTGGAGACCTGAAAAGGGGCCACTGGTGTAAAAATTGAGTGCCGCAGTCACTTTCACAGCCATGGGCAGTGGATGCCCTCTGTGCCCTCATGGTGCCAAATCTTGCAGCAGCTGGCAGATGTGACTGACCAGTTCCCTAGACATGCAGTCTTCGGCAACACTGGTCCATGGTCATCTGCAGGAACGAAAGGCCGTGTCTATAGACCCTGGGTGTTGCTAGGCGCTGACCAGCAATGGCTCACTGCGACTCTTCAGCAGCGTATGGGAGAACCCCGGTCACTTCTTCTTGAGGATGCTGCTCTTCCCTCTGCCCAGCCAGGCGCCTCTGTCACTCAATTCTCTGTTTTCTGTGAGCCATGAGGCATATAGCTAGGTCACCAGGCTCCGTGGTCTTGATGTTGTACTCCTGCAGGATGAAAGAGACACGTGTGGGTTGGCTTGCATGGTCTAAGAACCTCTCTTGATTATGTCTGAAGGCCCCTTAATGCATCCCAGAGAGTGCTGGCCACCACTTGGATGGCCAGAGTTTTGTGCACTGTATGGCTGTCTGGGACCCCACCCCACCTGACTGAATGATAGCAGCTTCACCCACTAGACTGCATGCTTTGCTCTCAGCTCAGGCATTCTCCTAACCCACACTGCAAGGCTGCACTGTTAGCTTGAACCATGAGGAAGGCTGGTCCAAACCTGAATGATGACATTGTAAGGGGCTGTGTGCGCCTCCACCAACAACTGCTCCATGGCCAGCTTTCGCAAGGAGATTGTACAACTTGCCCAGATGTCCAACTGTTCTGCAGTCCACTAAAACACTCATTAGTTTGCAGTTTGTGCCCGAGTGGTGAAAAGCTCTGGAGCCCTTGGTGGCAATTTCATGCCTCTGCATTGCTTGAGGGGGCAGATAAGCTAGAGGCCCAACTCCAAGCATTTGGCTGCAACTGAACTGTCTCAGCTGCGGAGAAATAGTCACTTTATACAAGGTTTCTTTAATGCCTTGCCCACCCCACCCCTGACACATGCTTGTGTGCTACCATCAACTGTTGGACAGCCTTTGCCACAGCAGCCCCCCCACTAAGTCACCTCAACCGCACTGTCAGCCAGCTGGGACAAAGTGACTTACCTGTGCCTTTGCCCTTAAGGTTGAACAAGTGGCCCTCACAAGTGCTGCACAATGGTGGGAATTCAGCTTTATTATCTGCTCATGCCGCCAAACATACTTATCGCCAACAAGCACAGAAAATTCCACCAAGTTTCAATTTCTACTATAAAACTCAAATGCTAGATGAAGCCAAGATAATTTGCTTTAATGGTGATTCTGTAGAAAGTATATAATGAACATAGCCACTACCTCCACAACCTACTAGAGCAGCAGATGCTTAGGGAAAACCATCACCTTCAAGTTCACTTCCAAGCCAGGCAGCATTCTGACTTGGGAGATACTTCTTAGTCATTTGAAACCCTGGAACTCCCCATCAAACAGCACGCAAAAGCATTTTCACCACAGGCGAAATTCTGCTTTCTTCCCGATTACAGAGATGGGCAAGATATATTTAAAAATTTTCCTAAACACTGGGTACAAGCTGTTCATCGCTGGCAAGCCACTGAACAACATATAGCTTTGGTCTCTGACAGGTGGAGAGGCAACTTGCATAATTTGTTCTCTTTACATTCACAACCCAACATGAGGCTGAATCGTTGTTAGCTCACTCCAATTCAAAGCACACTTCAAAACAAGTCGTACTTTGATTCTCTCCATTCAAAAATTATCAGAGTCCCTGAAACGTGGTAGGATGATATCGAAAAGGTAGAAGTCCATTTAGCAAATCTACAGTCCAGTTCACACAGTCTTAGGTGAGAAGTAAAAACATTCCTTGGCTTTTAAGCAGCGAGATGAAACAACTAAGTAAGAAATGGTCAAAAAATAATTGGCTCCGAAAGCATCTTCAAATGACACAAACTGGAGTGGTCCAGGATAAGCATAAACTGAGGGCTGATTTCAAGTGGAACTTTATTTTTTGATAATGGAATTAACCAATTGAACTAGAAAGGGAGGCATTTTGGGCTCTGGCATACCCAGTATATATTAGTAGATTTGTGATGTAGGTACTTTTCACCCCTCAGTTTGCCAGTTCATCAAAATTAATGCCTCTGCTGCTATCTGAAATAAAAAGCAAAGTGCTGGAAATACTCAGCAGGTCTGGCAGCATCTGTGGAGACAGAAACAGTTTTAATGTTGAGTTGAATAAGACTGGCCCTCAGACTACTGCAATATCACCTGAGGCTAGCAACATTGCTGGAAGTCTTTCTGCAGTTCAAGCAGACAGCCAGTAGCATTGAGATAAAAACAAAAAAACTGCGGATGCTGGAAATCCAAAACAAAAACAGAATTACCTGGAAAAATTCAGCAGGTCTGGCAGCATCGGCGGAGAAGAAAAGAGTTGACGTTTCGAGTCCTCATGACCCTTCGACAGAACATGACCCTGTCGAAGGGTCATGAGGACTCGAAACATCAACTCTTTTCTTCTCCGCCGATGCTGCCAGACCTGCTGAGTTTTTCCAGGTAATTCTGTTTTTGCCAGTAGCATTGAGCTCACTTTCATATTTTGCAGTTACTATATTGCATCAAGTCTAATGGATAGACAAAGTGGGGAAGATGGTGGCGTAGTGGTAATTTCACTGGACTAGTAAACTCGGGCTAATGCTTTGGGGACACGGGTTCAAATCCCATTATGGCATAATTTGAATTCAGTTAATAAACCTGGAATTGAAAGCTAGTCTCAGTAATGATGACCATGACAACTATTGTCGTAAAATCCCATCTGGTTCACTAATGTCCCTTTAAGGACAGAAATCTGCTGCCCTTACCTGGTCTGGCCTACATGTGACTCCAGGCCCACAGCAATGTGGTTGACTCTTAACTGCCCTCTGAAACAGCCCGAGCAAAGCCACTCAGTTCAATGGGGCAACAAATGCTGGCCTTGCTGGCGACAACCGCATCCCATGAAAGAATGATAAAGAAAATTCTGGAAATACTCAGATCAGACAGTATCTAGAGAGAGAGAGAGAAAGAGTCATGTTTCAGGTTGATGACTTTCCTTTATAATTGACCCATCACAAGGGTCAATGTTTATCTAATTATGCAATCGCTATTAATTATGCAATCTCTCTCACCCTCAAGTAGGAAATACATTTTCTAGCCCCGTGGTCAGATACCAAATTTTAGGAGCTGTCTCTACAATTTAGCAATCACTATCGACAGTCAGTTTAGTCAGTTCCTGGTCATGATGAGTTCACATTCCAGGTGGCACGGGCAAGGCTCAAACATGAACTGTGGCAGCAGTTTTAAAGCTGATGCCAAGTAAAAAGTTTCCATTTTAGTAAACAAACTGCTTTTCATTAGCTCTACATTGGCTACTAGCAGCAGTCAGCTTGGTTTACTTTCATAGGTGAGATTTGTGAAAGTGGAAAATTAGTCTTTTGCCAGGTTTAATCATTGTCCACTCTTTGTACATTCTACTCATTGCTTTCTCCTTGAAGGGTTTTGTAATCTCAGCTCCCAATCCAATAAACAATTGCCACCTCAAATGGTTCTTCAGCATGATGCCCAACAAGGAAGCATTAACATAGGGGGGAACAAAACCTAAGCCCTCCTGTATTGTGACATGAAGCAGAGTGCTCAAGGCCACTAAACTCCTGTCATTCAATTAGTTTTCCATAGATATAAAATTCAATTTTCAAGCATGATTGTCATCAAATTTCCCCATCCACTTTTTGCGGGAACGGTCTGGGGAAAAAGAAAAAAAAGACAACATTTAATACTCACCCGTAGATTAAAGCAGGACACATTAATCTCCAAGAGAGCAGTTTTGTCTTCCAACTTGGAAGTTGAACAAATAGATCTCAAAACTGGAGGCACTTGGCTATAAAGTTTCTAATTGTTAATACTGCTCCAAATGACAAATTTATTAAACAGCTAAATGGAAATGAATTGCAGTCTGACAACTCAGTGCATGGTAGATTAATTGGTTTTATAGTCACAAGTCAGCATTCTGCAACAAAACTCTTTATAGGCCTCAATTTAGCTCATTTTGTAAACTAGAAATTTATTAACACTCAAGTCAATCATAAAAAGCAATTTGATACAATGCTGCAGATATAAATTCATTAACATTTCACAGGATTCTACATTTGGATTTGCTGGAGCAATGCTATACATGGGGTACATTCCACTCTGCAATTTTAACGTAGTTTCACAGAACCCCAACAGTAGCATTTGAGTGAGACAGTTTTACCACATCCCTCGGTTACCGAGTTCATAATTGCTTGTAAAAGCTCACATATATCCACAACACACCAGGTCTAGTACACATTTCAGTAATGCCCAATTGCACCTCTACATTTTAGATTCTGTTTTACATGACAATCTACATGTGAGGAACAATTTTATTCCCAAGATCAGAATTGCGATAAGAGCATTACGTAACAGGAAGAGAGATGGATTGATTGGTTTTAGATTGCTAATCCTTCAGTTTAATTTTTCCTTCAAGGAATCTGGCAATTAATTTGTGTTTCATATTTTAGCTTTGTCAGTGATGGTAATCAAACTACAGCTTAATGTTACAGCAAGCAATTAACAGCAGGCACTGGTCCACCATAGCTGACACTTATTTTGCAAAGTAAATTAGATAGCTGCCATACCTAACAGCCTGATTAGAGTTTGAACAGATCATTTAGGTTTTTTTAATTATTTAAATGTGCCAATGGTTCTAAGAATTAACTCAAAGAACTTAGTTTCTAAACTAAAAACCACTGGTGCACAAAAATGTACACAATAAATTGATGTATAGGTGCAGTATAAAATTAATGCCTTATATACTTCAAAGCTTTGGTGTGTGTGTGTGTATATGCACACACACACACACACACACACACACACACACACACACAATGCATTTTGATCGACAGGCATATCCCAGCAATTGTGATGATTGACCAGGGTTTATTCACAGCTGGGTAAGGCTTGAAAACAGTTACAGCATTTCTGATTCTGGAATTAGGTCAAAAAGAACTGTGGCATTATTAGAATGCTAGTCAGAAGGAATTAAAAACAAACATATTGCTTGGGAAGAGAATTTGGACAAAAAAAACTGCTTTCAAAATATACAGACCTTTATTTACAAATTACATTTCAGCTTATATAGACTCTCTTAAGCATTCACAAATGTTTCAAAACAGTAAAAATGAAATTTCTTTAACTGCATAGTTAAGCCAGCATACTGTCCCAGAAAGTAGTGGAACTAGTCAGCCCAAGGTTATATTCATAATATAGTCAGTACCCAAAGCATACAAGTTTCTAACGTTAAGAGGAACAAGCTTCATTAAAGCCAGAGTTTGGGGCTGGGATCGGTTTGGGGGTGGGGGTCTGTCCAACAACATCCCGCACCAAGAATCTAAAATTCTTTTAGTACATGATAGTAACAGACTAGATACTAAACAGATATTGCTTCCAGCACCCATAACCTCCATTTTCCCTCCAACCTTCATTGCTAAAAACGTTCCATGTTTTCTTCGGCTGGTTATGAACTTCCAACTGCCTACATTGTTCTGTGAATTGACAGGTAAGACCACCAACTTTATAATAGTGCAACACAAACCCCTTACCCACAAGACAAGCAGAATCAAAAATCACAATACCAGCTCCTCAAAAAGTTTCATTCCAGTTTGTTTAAGGTTTTGTACCAATGCATTTTTAATTTCCTTAAAAGGTGGAGAAAGGGGCAAGTTCTCATTACAGCCCATATTTATATTAAACACTGGTGAATATAAAGCAGTTGCCCTTTCAAAAAGCATGATGGGGTACACAAGTGTCTGATATTTAAAGATGAGAATTAAATGCAGAATGATTGGCAGATGCAGTTTAGGTGCTGGAGGGATTTGACTAGAACCTAGTTGGAAGTATGTAAAGCAATGTCACATTATAACCTGAACTTCCAAGGTTTTACGGAACAGCAGCCAGTTTGGAAACCACATTACTTGGAACGGAATAGCAGGATACTTAACATTAAAAAATACCAAACTATACCCTACATTAAAGGAAAGATTTTTGTGAAGACAAAGCTTTAATTGGATCTGAAAGTACAGATATTTGCCTGAAATTAAAGTGGTAAGTTATAAAGAAAAGAAAGCTAAAAACTTTGGAATGAGGGTTTCATTGTTCCTCACATCTGCTAACATGGAAATTAACAATACAAGTAAAACCTGAATGATAAGTTAAATTGTGCAGCTTTATTTCCCTTTTTTTCCCCCAAATATTCTTTCTTAATAACCAAAAACTGCATAAAATTCAAAAACCCAAACTTTAGTGTTAATACTTCCTACAATACACAACCGCTTTGATAAGATTTATAGATATCAAGATCCAAAAAAATATACACTTAACAATTAATAAATATTGATCAACAGGCAACAGCTCCCAGAGATCAGGCACTTTTGTTAGAAAACATTGGGATACTATATTTGGACAATTCAGAAAGCAGAGAAGCTCTTTCGCCTTCTCCAAGTGTAGAAGGAATCCTACATGTAGACTTGGGCCTGGCCATATGTAGGAGTATATCTGGATAGGAGATGCTCAAGTGGCTGGCTGATTGACAAGGCATTATCAGTGTGGATTTGGAGACCAATTGTAGACATCAGTGATTCTTCTCGAATGTTTCTTCTGGAATTACAGTATGGAATGGGTAGTCCCAAAACCGGCTAGTAATCCCAAATCCTAAATGGGAGGGGAGAAATAAATGCTACAGGTTAGAAATTGCATTATACTTAATAAATTCCAAGTTAAACTTTAATGGAATATGTGACAAACACAAATGAAGAATGGCAGTCAGTCTTAATGACTGGAAGGTTCCAGGCTAAGTTCCTGGTCTATGTTCATCTTTGCTGGGATCATCATTTACAGTGTTTCCCTGGACTTTATGATGACGGAAAAGCTGGGATTCCTACCCTCGATTACTTTTCCTGTGACCACCCCATCATCTCCCACAATAAAAAGTACACATGCCTTTTAGAAAATCACAACTTGATCAGGTTTGGCCATGGTATGCATCTCTTCCCTGCTTCTGCCCCTACCCCCAACTCAAGTAACTTGCAGCCATTCAATGTCCAAGTTGACACATGAATATTGGCCACCTGTAGTTGGCATGGTTTGAAAAATCACTGCACATGTTCTCAGCATCTTGGAAATGCTTGCCAAAATAAACCCTCACCCTCCAGGGAAAAGGCAGGATAATTTAATGAGATATTCAAAAAGATAAGTGCACAAGATCAGGATAGGGAGCCCAGTTTTTTGGTCGCTATTGAAAATAAAACCCTCAAAATAAAAAAATTGCTGGACAGCAAGACACCAAAAGCAACCCAGGAATATCAAGCTTAGAAACCGTTTGATAATTTGGGAGAGTAGGGCCTCCCATAAACGACACCTTTCGTGGGATTTTCAACTGCAACATTGAATTCATATAAATCTAGGTAATATAGTACGAGATCACCTAAAATTGGGAAGATGCAGCACTGCCATAGCAGAACACAAGCAGCTTTTACTCTGAAGTCTGCTTTACCTAATATTGACAGTGGGTATGAACATTGACTTCCAAAAGTACAAATGGGTAGCATTTTCCAGCACTGCCATCCATTTGATGGGAAGGATTTGCATTACACAACATGTAACACAGTGGCCCAGATACTATCAGCATTCACTTGTACCTCACAAACTGACAGCAAACTTTGAGGGGTGTTGGGTGGGAAAATATTGTCCAGAACATCTGGGAGGAACTCCCAGCTCCTCAACTTATGCCGACAGTACTGTTGATGCCTATTTGAACCATCAGAACAGGCCACTGTCTCTTCAGAATACATAGTTCCTTCAAGTACTGCATGAAAATACTAGCATGAATTATAGGTTCAAATTTCGAGTGCAGCTTCAACCTACAAACAGATGTGCACAGTTTAAAATAAATTTTGTACTTTTAAGGGCAAATAAACTACTCAGCTTGGGCTTTCCTCATATTCCTGCAAGCAGCAGACAAACAATTGATTAGTTAGGCACAAATGGGGGGCAAAAGAACCATGCGATAATTTGTTAATTCAGCTGTTTCCAATATTAAATATAAACAAGCCAAAAACTAATTGTATATACCTAATCTTTGGTGTTCAAAATGATGTTTAACATGGTATGCTTTAAGTCCATAGAGGTAGCTGCCCTTCTTTGGTGATCCATAATGTAGATAATAATGTATCATATCATAGACAACATAGCCACATAGACCTCCAACAAAGATAGACATGCCAACTGCTCCTGGAGCAAGCAAGTGGAAAGCAGCAAAAAATAACACTACAACGAGTGATGCTGGAACAGGCGGGAAGACCAAACGTGAACCATCAAATGGAGACTGCAGAGAGGAGAGAGAATACATTTAAATCTTTACACGGCAAGTTTCCTTAGATGCACAAAATTCATGGAATATAAACCTTTTAACTTTCAACTTGCAGCACTAATTTGTATGTTGTTAAGTTAAGAGTAATATAACTGCACAGATAGTTTTCAGCATCAAGAGCAAGTCAAACATGCAAGTTTCTTTAAAAAGGGCAGGAGGAAGGACTTACTAGAATTCAAAACCTGGGTTGTAATATTTACTTTGAGCTATAATTGGAGTTTGGTTGCAGGGGGTGGGGGGTAGGTGGTGTAAAGAAAAAGGAAAGAAATTTGCAAAATAGTGAAATCCTTGATACACGAAAGTTTTTTTTTTCTTTCTAGGATAGTATCCCACTCTCAAAACTACAGATTGGGATGGTGGAAATTTTTGATCAGACAAGTAAATAAAAGCTTCTTTACATTACAGAAAGAAGCTTATGAGAGAGAGAGAGAGAGAGAGAGAGAGAGAGAGAGAGAGTGTGCGAGAGAACCCCAGTTTTTAAAAACAAAAAATTTTGGTCAATCTGGTCATCAACTATCTAAAATGTCCGGGCCACAGTACGGTGCACAAGTGCTATCTGTGATGTATTGTACACCACGGTAACAGAGCATGGTGTAAGTCTAAGTCCAAAACAGTGGATCATTAATTTAGTGATTTCTATTTCCAACTTTCACATTTAAATAAAAACAAATTGTTTGATGGTAGGAACAATTCCTACTGAAATTCTCTACACGTTTTTATGCCACAACTTTCAGGACAAAGTAATTTCCCCTTGAGTTTAATATTGATCCACTTAGCTTTGGAAGGCAGAAATCACTTTGACCCAATGCCTGTTTCAGTATCTCACACAAAAACAGAACCATGTGATCATCACCAGTCCCATACTGCAGATACCCTGCTCACAGTCTCCCGCTGTGAATTGCAGTGCAAGTTCTGATTAAACAGCAAGGAAATAACTTGCTACAATTGTTGATAACATTCTCAAAACACTGCAGATAGAATGAGGAAGATTTTCTAAAGAAAGAATTTCTCCACACAGCTTTGGCACTACTTCAAAATATGATCAATACTTTAGGTGGGTAGGGAAATTACAGGTTAATTCTGATTGTATGTTATACTCAACGTCAAGGATTCATCGTCACATGGCAGAGATTACGACAGAGTATAAAGGAATCTACTCGAGTGGAATGAACTTGCATATTCTTGTGAAACTAGCTTGTAACCAAGTTGTTTATTCTGGTTTGCCCATAGGATCACTTAAACTTTTACCAAATAAAGCAGATAATGGCCATGCTTTATTTGGGTCTTTCTTCCATTAATGAGCATCAAGTCTAAGCATTGAATTGCCATGGAATCTCAGAAAAATGGTGCATGGAAACTTCTTGTCTCAAATATATTTTATCCAATAATTTCACATGGCCAATTGTAACCCTCTCCAAATACAAAGTATGATGGTTCTACCATAAGGTGTTAAAAGCTCACCAACCTGACAATCTGAAATTAAACTCAAACACAATGAATGCAAATTTCAATAGGCCTCACAAACCATAACACTGGGGAGCAGAGGGACTGATGCACCACCAATGATGCTGGAACTGATTAAGTATGACAAAAGTGCTGTTAAAAACTCAGTAGGTTTGGCAGCATCTGTGGAGAGAGAAACAGAGTTAACATTGAGTCCAATATGACTCTTTTCTTTGGAAGAGGAGTCATATTGGAATCAAAATGTTAACTATTTCTCTTTCCACAGATGCTGCCAGGCCTGCTGAGTTTTTCACAGCACTCTATTTCAGATCTCCAGCATTGCAGTATTTCGCTTTTATTAAGTATGACACTGTTTAGGGCTTCTCACAATTAAAGAGAGTCATTTTAACTGCTGCTGATAGTATAAAATAGTATAAAATGGGTGATATTAGACTATGTTGCTCACGGTTTTCATATCCTTTGATTTCAATCGAAACAAAAACTGGGATAGGTGTATAATGGCCATCAGGTTTGAAATCACAAATTGTATTCAATCAACAAAAGTTAAAATTCTTAGACATAACAGCAAACCATGTGCCAAAAGACTTAGGAAGCCTTAAAATATGAACACAGGAGTCTAGAAAAGGAAACAGAAATGTAACTGCTGATTGGAGAATAAATCACATCCCTGGAGTGAGATCTCCGCGTTTCAGAATTTTGAACCAGGTGCTTGTTCATTGTCCTCTAGTCACAAAGACGTGATAGTTTTATTAGGATGTGGGAGAATAAATGACAACAGTAGAATGATGGAGTAAAAATAGCAGATGACACTTTGATCATGATCCCATCTCAAATAGTATGGTTATGAAAACCCTGTATGCAGGAAATGCCATTTACACAAATGTCAAGGCTAGCAGCAGGTATGGAGTGGAATAAAGCTGCCTGTGACAGCACTGAAGTAGGCAGTCAAGGTTCAGACGAGAACCCCTGGCTGATAGCTTTCAAAAGTATCAGCTCGAAACTATAATGAGCTTTCAACAACTTTAAAGGATTTTGACAATTTGAGAAGTCAATACTCTTGTATGCACAGTATTCAGGACTACTTGTGACCGGAGACAAGGAATTTGAGGATGCTGTTCAAAATGAGACCAAATACAATGGTAGAAACCATCTGATCACAATGGCATGCAAAACCATTTAAGAGAGTTGCTAGAATGTTAAATATACATTGAAGTTTGCTTTTATTTGACAACATTCTTTCACAATTACTTAAATGTTAGCCATTAGTCAAAACATTAAGTGTACATGGACAAAAAAATCTTTCCATTACAGTAAAAAAAAGTGCACAATACTACAATTAACCATATCACTGCACCAGATGCAATATATCACAGGACTACTATTAAGCTTATAAGTAGGGCTGCTCTCTTGAAATGCATCAAATTTCTTCAGATTTGGCAAACCTACTCAAGAGACTCTACAGTGAATACTTTAAAAACATGTAGATACACTTCAGAGCAGAAAGGACAGAAGCATGCTGGCTATTTTGTGCACCTCTAATTATGGGAAAATATTTGAAGACTGCTTAATTTGTGGTTTCATATAAAACATACCGAATAAAAAGAAACTGTACAATTTAATTTGACACTATTTACAATAGAAAAATTGGGATACCACGAGCTATGTGAAACATGCACCCTCCTTAGAATTGTCACAATGGTAATGCAGGAGAATTGCTGCTTCCTCCCAAGCTCTATATTTTGACAACCAGTTTAAGTAGATTTCAGAGTCAGAGAGTATATAGCATACAAACTGCAAGGATGGACTCGTCACATGTGTCACCAAGTGATCTGAAAGGCAAAATGCTAGTTAGGGATCGTGATTTGTTAATTACGAAAAAACTGCACCTTATGAAACAGAGATGAGTGAAGCGCCCTATTACTACAGCAATGTGAACAAGATGTCATGAGCCATTTCAGCAACGAAAGGGAGATTTATAAACTACCTGTGCATTTACTAAGGAAAAGATTTAAGATGCAATGTCAAATTTACAATTCAAAAAATGACTTAAGAATTAGAATCGGAATTTCATTATGAAAATCAAACTGTAGCAGCCTTACTTATAACTTCAAGTCATGAAAGAGTCTATCCATTCACCTTGTGGTGCTGCCCATGAAGCATGAAGTGAAGAGTGATGAGATAGTAATTGCTGGCTGGCGGTTTCATATGGAAAAGGTATCGATGGATCAGATACTCAACCAGGGACCAGAGAAACATTCCGAGTAAGAATAAAAAGGGGAAGCAGTACTTGTGGACGGGAATGAAGTATTCTACAGAAAGAGAAACCATTAATGAATCGTTATTCTTCATCTTACAGTTTTCAGTCACTGTTGCACTCTTCCATATTCAAAGTACCCACATTAAGCAGGACTAGATTACTCTATAATTGATATTCTATTAAAGTTTAATTAAAGATTAGAAACTTTGGAATGCTGCAAGTTCCTGCTGTGTTTCCTTATATCAGTAATGAAAATGTACATGGAGGACATTTTCACTTTGCTCTTCTCCTCTTTCCACCGTCCACCGCAACACACCCCCCCCCCCCCCCACCCCCCTCAATCCTGCAGCACCAATTCTTGGTCAAGAGAAATTGGCGGGCAGCTGCCAACACTGCTTTGTAATTAGATAAAGTGCACAAATAGATGTGCATCAATTCATTCGTCCTTGGAACTTTTCCCTCCTTGCTGAGAATCATTCAATTTTAGCACTATGCCTCATGCACAGCAAATTCTCCAAGGCTTCAGCATAAATATCTGCACTTCTTTTCTGTGGGAAGATAGCAATGCACGATTTAGATTTGTAAATGCCCGCAGCCTACCAAACATAATTTTAGGATCTATGTTGCTTCATTAGTAATTGCCTCTGAAGGGGAAGGTGAAAAGCTATCAATAGTTGACCAACCATCATTAAGCATAACTGTGTTACACAACTGTGGTTACTTGCTATTCAGAAACTGCTGGAATACCTGTTGCAATGGATGCGAAAAGTCGAGTGTTGCCTTGGGCTAGCTCAGTGTAGCTGTACCAACTAAAGAAAATCACAATAGGAGTCCAAACCAATGGTACAATATACCTGCAGAGAGAGAGCGCAAGCACAGAATGAAAACAATCTTTAGCAAGCAATTAGTGTTGAACTGTAAGTGAAATGGACCCAGTACAGATGGTATTGTGTGTGGGGCATGCTAGGTTACCCATGGCACATCTCCCTCATTTTACTGGATGTACGTCAACCTTCACACACAAAGACATGCATAATATCCAAGAACATGGTATCTTTAATAGATTCCAGTCAAAAAGAGCTACCTTGGTCAGGTGCTTTCTCCATTAATAATGTATGACGGCTAACATGAATCATACCATAATTCTTTGACTGGAGGTTGGAATGCAATGCAGGGGCACTGATCACCGAGCTCCAGGTTGTGACATAAGAACACAGAAGCTTTGAATATTGTTCAATCTCCACAATGAATGCCTCTTAAGTAGCAATGGAACTTATCCTTATTCATCCAACTACCACATACAAATGCAATCATGTCATTGGGATTTCTGTAACATACAACGATAGTCTAAAACTCCTCAACTGACTTGATTTAGAACATGATATTCTCAAGGGACACAAGAGACCTTTAGGTCTAGAAATTCTCCATCTTTTGCATAGATTACATTATCTGCCTCACTATAACTTACAATCCTTTCTTCCTCTTCAGGCCCAACTGTCTGCTGAGCTTTCTGGTACCATTAAGTCATTTACAACTTTCAGTAGATTTGAAAGTTTATGCCCAATTCACCACCTTGCTACTGACTTTCTAGCTCAACCTTTATATTGGAATCAATTGTAAAGTCTTGATCAATGCCAGTCAATTCCCTTCATAATATTAATAGCTTTTTGAAATCTCTTAAGGGAATTGAACCCAGCTTTTTTAATCTTCCATCGCAGCTTACATGCCAGATAACCAGAATTAGGATCGCTGCTTACCCATGTACCCGCTCACCCCTGTACCCGCAAGGCGATAAATATTATTCTGCTCATTACACAGAGCCAGGATTGCAGACAGTTCCAAATACCTGACCAGTGTCTCGTGCAGAAACAATACAACTTCATTTGATTTGTGCTGTCCCCCACTAATGCAGCCAGATACCTTCATTGCCATTTTACCACAATTAAGCATTGTGTCAACTGCTGTTATGAATGATGGACACCTAGAACATCATAAGCAGATCTCTACTCTTAAGTTGACTGAGATGCTATGCATCAAACACTTACTGTTTTTTTAAAATTCAGGTTTCTAGGTCTATTGCTTTTATTAGCATTGGCAGTTTTCTGAAATATTTGTTATGGACTCTTAACTCTCTTCCAAACAAGATTCTACAATGTATAATATTCTTCTGGTTCCTTTGTCATGTTGAACTATGTCTGCTACATATCTGGCTAATAACTAATTTGTATTTGAACTGAAAGGCATGCTTGACCCCTACCAGATCAGGCACAGACAGACTAAAACCTAAACTGTATCAAGATAGTTGGTACATATGATTGAGAGTGAAGGGAGTTTTCAAACCTTTATGTAATATAACTGAAGAGGCCAATAACATGCAATGTCTTAGATAAGAATGGCTTCACTTTTGTCACACATTACCTTCAAGGACTGGTAATCATCCAGAAAACACAACTGCACTTTCCAACTTCAGGCTGCCAGACCAGGGCCATAACGTTTATCACCTCAAATTACTCTAAGCTATTGCTGTACAGAAAGCATCATGTCAAACATTCTGCATTTTGGGGACAAAAATCATAGGACTTAAAGAATTGGCTCAATTTTTTTTTCCAGTAGCTCCTGCATTAAGTTAACAATTATGATCTGTTTAGCCAGAGGCTTACGGGAAGCTTTCTTTATACAACAAATACTTGATTGCACTTTTGAAATGTAATGTGTTTATTTAATTGCTAAAACTGTGTGTGCAAGAAAGTGAACTTCCTTTTTTTAAAAAAAACAAAAGCAGCATATGGTATGAAGCAAGATTTGGGCCACTTGTTTCTTTTGAATCAAAATCAATTTTGAAAAAATGAGATGTGACCTTATGAGCAAAAGTAGATCAAACCATGATGAAAATAAACTCGTGAGCCTAGAATGACCTTGAAATGTGAATACACCCTGTATTTGTGGGAACTGAATTAAATGGGAAGATTGACTGATTTTTCTCCGAAGAGTCTCGAATAAATACTTTGATAGGATCTTTATCAGACTGATAATTGGTCCAAGATTGATGTTATTGCCTCTGAAATCCAATACTTGACAACACCAGGGGGAAAGAAAAACCATTCCTGGGCTGAGCAGCTGTATAACTGAAGACTGAACACTCAGCCATCTCTTCTCAAATCTGTGCATTTTGACTTAGTACTATTTTTTTAAAAAATATAGCGTTCCAAAGTTGGTCCCCTATTTTCCTGACCCACATTTGGGGGAAGGCTTCTTGGAAGTTGAACTTGAGATTGAGCAAAGCCAATCCTGTCTGAAGGAACCAACCCATCATGATAGGAGTCCATCAGGTGAGATTGGACCAGGCTTCTGAAAATCATGAAAAGGTGCAAACAAGTGTTGGATCAGCAGGAAAGATCCTGGTTAACCAATACAGATTTTAATCAAATGAAGGATACTCACATGATCTGCCAGAAAACATGGCTGATACTTAGAACACTAAAATACACCATTCCTCAGCAGAAGTTACACCAACAGCTTTAGAAAACAACCTACAGTCAAAAAAAAAAACTCAAATTGCCCAATGATAGAATTGAAGTACAAAATCTCCATGGGTCAGGGGGGTGGGTGAGTAACACTTTGCCCATATATACAAGCAACAGGAGTGGAAAAGAACAAAGATGTAACTCAGGATAACAAGGAAGACCACCTGATCAAGATTGTCCCACATGGCAGCAACATTCAAGGAGGAATGACATTTGATACTTCTTGGCTTGTTGGATGACAGAACATTCATTTGTATGTGACATTGCCATGCTTAAGTCAATTTTAATTTCCTTTAACAGGAATTGAATGTTAAATATGTTTATATGAAATGTTTATGACAACCTAACCACTTGGGAACTGTATTGCACATGAATGCAGAGAAACCCCTTTGATAACAATAAAAGCTAGTTTCCTTTGGATCAAAAGTTGAATTCACTACAGACTGAGTCATGTAAATACTATTAGTTGATCATTTGTTTTATTCACGTTTGGCTAATTATTTTTCACAATAATTAAGCCCATTGTCAGATTTGCTTCTCTTTGGGGATTCAACAAGATAAATTAGAACTGCAAACAGGTGGGGTTGGAAGGAGAAGGCAAGAAAGAAGTCTTTAATACAGTGCTGACATTCACTACGTTAAAAGAAATTAAGATTTAGTCAGGAGGTTTTGTTGTTCTGGGTAAATGGGTCTTTTATCAGGTTGGTGACATGTGACCAGTGGAATGCCACAGGGATCAGTGTTGGAGTTGCAAATATTTACAATTTATATGAATGACTTGGATGAGGGGACCGAACGTATGTTTGCTAAATTTGCTACTGACACAAAGATAGGTAGGAAACTAAGTTGTAGAGAGGACACAACCTATGTCCTTTGCAGATTCCTTATATCAGTGGGCAAAAAATTGGCAGATGGAGTATAGTGCGGGAAAATGTGAATATGTCCACTTTGGCAGGAAAAATAGAAAAGCAGCATATTATTTAAATAGAGACTGTAGCACAGAGAGATCTTGGGGTCCTGGAACACGAAACAGGATAAATTAATAAGCAGGGACTTTTGCTACAGTTGTATAGGATGTTGGTGAGACCACATCTAGAGTATTGTGCTCCATTTTTGTCTCCTTATTTAAGGAAAGGTATAAATGCATTTGACCGAGTGCAACTGGTACAGACTGGAATTACTGAGAGTTTGGTAAGTAAGGGAGTTCAGTGAGGAGGGGAGGGAGATGTTCTTTTCTTGTTCTTTCTCAGCCTCTAGGAGACCAGGAGCAGAATATTTCCGTCGGCGAGCTGGGAGTGGGGCTCGCTCGCCGACGCGAAAATGACGCGGGATGACGTCGGGGGGAACCCCTGACGTCATCCTGCCCCATTTAAATTTTCAGGAAGGCGGGGGCACAGCGAGATCAGCTGTCTGCCTGGCGACCTGTCAATGGCCAGCTGAGGCCATTGACAGGATAGTTAAAACAATTAAAGGCCCTGCCCGTCCAACTTTAAGGTTGGCGGGCAGGCCAGGAGCCCCAGCGGGCTTCTGAAAAAACATGAAACCTCATCCACTCTGGATGAGGTTTCATGTCTGTTTTTAAAAACTTTATTAAAGTTTCTGTGATATTTATTAACATGCCCCATCTTGTGAGACATTGTCACATGAGGGGGACGTGTTAAAGATTTTTTTATTTTTCTATTTTTAAGCTTCCAAAAACTTTCAGTGCTCTCCTTGAGGCAGCACTTAGTCTCAGGGAGATGTGCGCTCCGAAGCTTGGAGCTCAAGGTTCTGCTGCTTCTGACAATTGCGCTTCCTGTCAGGTGGCCCGCTGGGTGGGGCTTAATTAGCCCGCCCACTTAAAATGGCGGCGGGGCCTGTTTCGGCGGTGGCGATCAGCTGCCTGCCCACAGGCACAATTCTGCCCCATGAGTTGAAAAGCTGAGCAAGAGGCTGAGTTTAAAAATGTCCGAGAGTGACATCATAGGAAAAATAAGTTTAGTGGTTGGTGAGAAACTGCTGTTGGGAGGGTCTTCAAGTAGCTGAAAAAAAGAAAAAAAATTATTCTTTTTAAAATAAGTAGCTATTTAGATTTAAGAAACACAAGCAAGAGAAAAGTAAAGTCAAGTCAACGTCAGATAGAATAAAGTTGTTTACCTAAACCAAAGTAAAATAAAGTTAACAGAAAGGAAGTAAATTGAAGCCATGGCAGGACAGTTCAGTAATGTGGAATGTGTGTCCTTGTGATGTGTGGGAAGCCATGGACACTACCAGTGTCCTAGGCAACCACACATACAGCAAGTGTCATCAGCAGCAGAACCTTGCGCTCCAGGCTTCGGAGCTTGAGTGGCAGCTGGAATCACTGTGGCGCATCCGCGAGGCTGAAATCTATGTGGATAGCACATTCAGAGATGTGGTCACACCACAGCTTAGGAGTATGGAGGCAGAAAGGGAATGGGTCACCGACAGGCAGTCCAAGAGAGCCAGGCAGGTAGTGAAGAGTGCCCTGGGATCCTGCTCACCAATCGGTTTTCCATTTTGGATATTGGTGAGGGCATTGGTTCCTCAGAGGAGTGCAGTCAGAGCCAAGTTTGTAGCACTACGGGTGGCTCTGCACTAAAGGATGGGAGGAAGAGCAGTAACGAAAGGTGATTCATTAGTTACAGGAACAGACAAGTGTTTCTGCAGCCAAAGACGTGATTCCAGGATGGTATGTTGCCTCCCTGGCATCAGAGTCAAGGATGTCACGGAGCGGCTGCAGAGCATTCTTATGGGGGGAGGTTGATCAGCCAGAGGTCACGGCCCACGTTGGTACCGAAGACTTATGGTGGGAATGGGATGAGGTCCTGAAAGCAGATGTCAGGGAGATAGAAAGGAGATTGAAAAGCAGGACCTCTAAAGCAGTATCTCAGGATTACTCCCAGTCCCACATGCAAGTAAGTGTAAAAATAGGAGAATTGAGTGCACATTGCTGGAAAGCTGATGTAGAAGGGAGGCCATCTGATTTGAGGCATTGGGACTGGTTCTGGGGAAGGTGGGATCTGTTCAAGCTGGACAGTCTACACCGGATTGGGGCGAATATCCTCGCAGGGAGACTTGCTAGTGCCGTTTGTTTGCGGGGGGGCAGGGGGTGCTAAACTAGATAGGCAGGGGGATAGGAATCTGAGGGCAAAGTCAGAATGGGAGTTGGAGAATTAGTGAGTGACTCTGAAAGACAGCAGCAGCACAGATTTTAAAAAAGTGTACAGTACAGGAATTTGGTAGTGCTAAAAAGGTGTATATGTAAATGTAGCAAATAAAGCTGATGAGTTGAGGGCATAGATAGACACATGGCAGCATGATATCATCACTATAACTTGGCTTACGGCAGGGCAAAAAATTGCAGCTCAACATCCCTGGATATAGAGTTTTCAGACAGGATAGGGAGGGGGATAAAAATGGAGGGGCTGTAGCATTATTAGTTAAAGAATCAATTACAGTTCTGAGGAGGGATGATATACTAAATGAAACATCAAATGAGGCTGTATGGGTTAAGCTCAGAAATAAGAAAGTGACAGCCACACTGCTAGGAGTGTACTTTGGACCCCCAACTAATGGAAGGGAGTTACAAGAGCAAATATGTAGGCAAATTTCTGACTGCAAAAAAATTGGACAGTAATAGTTAGGGATTTCAGCTACCCCAATATCAATTGGATTACAAAGAGTGTGAAAGGCAGAAAATTCTTGAACTGCATTCAAGAGAATCTTTTCAGCCAGCAAGTAACAAGCCCAACGAGAGGGGGCACAATTCTAGATTTAGTCTTAGGAAATGAAGCTTGGCAAGTGGATGAAGTAGCAGTGAGGGACCATTTTGGAGATAGCAACCATAATACAGTTAGATTTAGCACCATTATGGAAAAGGACAAGGATAGGACAGGAGTGAAAGTTCTAAATTGGAAGACGACAAATTTTATAAAACTGAAAGGTGAACTGGCGAAAGTGAACTGAATACAACTACTAGAAGAAAAGCAGTGTCAAATCCGTTGAAGGCATTCAAAAGTGAGATTCTACAGACAGAGTGTAGACACGTCCCCTCAAAGAAAAAGGGTGGTACTGCCAAATGTAGAGCCACCTGGTTATCTTACCCTGTATGTTTCCGGATAAAACAGAAAAAGAAAGCTTATGACAGTCACAAAATGCTTATTACTGTAGAAAGCCTAGGAGTATAGGAAGTACAGGGGTGAAGTAAAAAAGGAAATTAGGAAAGCAAAGAGTAGATACGAAAAATGTTGGCAGGTAAAATCAAAGAAAACCCAAAGATGTTTCACCAGTACATTAAGAGCAGGAGAATAACTAATGAAAGATTAGGGCCCATCAGAGGTGTACATGATAACTTGTCCATTGTTGCTGAAGGTGTGGGCAGGGTTCCTAATGAGTACTTTGTCTCCATCTTCAATAAGGAGAGGGATGATGCAGACAGACATTCTAGTTAAAGAGGAATGTGAAATATTAGATACAATAAGTATAATGAGAAAGGATGTGCTGGAGGCACTGAAATCCTCGAAGGTGGATAAATCATCAGGGTCAGATGGTATGTATCCTAGGCTGTTAAAGGAAGCCAGGGATGCTCTGATCATTTTCCAATCCTCACTAGGCACAGGTAAGGTACCAGACGATTGGAGGTCCGCAAATGTTGTACCATTATTTAAAAAGGGCGTGAGGGATAGGCCAGGAAATTATATTCCGGTCAGTCTGACTTCCGTGGTGGGCAAGTTATTGGAGTTAATTATGAGAGATAGGATAAACTGTTACTTAGGAAGACACAGATTGATAGGGATAGTCAGCATGGTTTTGTTAGTGGAGGTCATGTCTTGCTAAGTTGACAGAACTTAGGAAGTAATAAGGAGCATTGATGAGCACAGTGCAGTGGATGTTGTCTACATGGGTTTTAGTAAGGCATTTGACAAGGTCCAACATGGCAGACTGATCAGAAAAGTGAGATCCCATGGGATACAAGGGAAGGTGGTGGGTTGGTTCAAAATTGACTCAGCAACATGAAAAAAAGGGAATGGTCGATGGGTGTTTTTGCGAATGTAAAGTGGTTTCCAGTGGTGTTCCACAGGGCTCAGTGTTGGGGCCCTTGCTGTTTGTTGTACATATTAAATGATTTGGACATAAATGTGGGAGGTATGATTGGGAAATTTGCAGACAACACAAAAATTGGTGTAGTTGATAGTGAAGAGGGTAACTATCGACTCCAGAATGATACCAATTGTTTAGTCGAGTGGATAGAAAAGTGGCAAATGGAATTCAATCCATAAAGGTGTGAGGTAATGCATTTGGGGAGGGCAAACAAAGCAAGGGAATAATCAATAAACAGGAGGATATTGAGAGGGGTTGAGGAAGTGAAAGACCTTGGAGTGCATGTCCATAGGTCATGGATAAGATGGAGGTGGTGGTAAAGAAAGCATATGGAACGCTTTCCTTTGTTGAACAAAGTATTGAATACAAAAGCTGGGATTTAATGATGGAACTGTATAAAACATTGGTTAAACCACAGCTGGAATTGCACTGTTCTGCTCACCATGTTAGAGGAAGGACATAATTGCTCTGGAGGGAGTACAGGGGAGATTTACAAGAAAGTTGCCAGGCTGAAAATTGCAGCTATGCAGAAAGGTTGAATAGGCTAGGGATATTTTCCTTAGAACAGAAGAGGCTGAGTGGTGACCTAACTGAGGTATATAAAATTATGATGGGCCTAGATAGGGTAGACAGGAAAGACCTGTTTCCCCTAGCTGAGGGGTCAAATACTAGGGGCATAGATTTAAGGTGATTGGTAGAAGGATTACAGGGGATATGAGGAAACACTTTTTCACCCAGAGGGTGGTGGACATCTGGAATTCACTGCCTAAATTGGTGGATGAGGCCGAAACACTCTACTCATTTAAAACGTACCTGGATTTTTTTTCGTGTATCTGAAATGCAGTAACCTGAAAGGCTACAGGCCAGGTGCTGGAAAATAGGGTTAAAAATTCTCTCTTCTGGCCAGCGCTGATATAATGGGCTGAATGGTCTCTTTCTGTGCCATAAATTTTGTATAGTTCTAATTAGTTCAGGGAAGATTTATCTGGGATGGGGGCGTTATTTTACAAGGAAAGGTTGGGCAGGATTGGTCTGTATCCATTGGAGTTTAGAAGGTTGAGAGGTGATCTTATTGAAACATGCAAGATCCTGAGGGTACTTGACAAGGTGGATGCTGAAAGGATGTTTTCCCTTGTGGGAGAGACTAGAACTAGGGGACCCAGTTTAAAAACAAGTGGACTCCCATTTAAGACAGAGGTGAGGATAATTTTTTTCTGAGGATTGTGAATCTTTGGAATTCTCTTCCTTAGAGACCATTGGAGACAGGGTCAATGAATATTTTTAAGGCAGAGGTAAATAGATTCTTGACTAACAAGGGAGTCAAAGGTTAATGGGGGTAGGCGGAATGTGGAGTTGAGGCCACAATCAGATCAGCCATGATCTTACTGAACAGCAGTGCAGGCTCGAGGGGCTGATTGGCCTAATTCTGCTCCTAATCCATATGTATGTTCGCATGCTCCTGGATTTAAAAAAAAAATGAATCTATTAAGGAGTTGTGTGTAAAATAGGTCATTTACCCAACTTCATGATTTGGGCAATGAGTAACAGACAGTAGGCCCACACTATATAGAATATCATGACTCACCTCCAGTGCACACCATTTTAAAAAATCAGTGATTGGCACAGAACTCATTATGGTTTATGACCCTTTAAAATCAGACTTTGTACTAGAACAAATTTTATATTAGTTAACAGATATTACCTTCCATCACAGTACACTGCAGTCCAAATGTGACATTTCCTTTATGAAGAAACATGCTTTTAAAATTGCAGGAGCATGCTACAGACTGCCTTATATTAAAAACAATTGCACTGCGTTTGAATGTGAGAAAATTAAGAACATAATACTTTAAGTATTCAGATTAATGGGAACATGTCAATCTGGGATATATCCTAATGGGGAAAACTGGTATTTTATGTAGTAAGGGAAGATCAAAATGGTAACTTGGTAGTATAGTTTTTGGCCCCCATGCAATAGATTCATTACCGACTTTGGCAGATGCAAAATGTACACTCCCCTATGAAATATTTTGGGAGCCCTATGGAAGTCAATGGAAGATTGAATAAAGCATCCTTCAATCAGTTTATTTGCGAGCCAACAAACATGGCTCATTTATCTCGGGTCACAATTATCAAAATGTTATTGTGAGGTGCCACTTCGTACAGCCAACTGTTGCCTATATTTAGAGCTCACAAGTATGATTCTATTGCTGGGAATTTCATAAATAGATATAGCTACCATAAATGTGAAATTTTGCAAAGTCTTTCTATATGATAATCCAATAGATCTGACTTCAAGGAGCTCACCCACAGCCTTTCATTAGCCTGTATAAACCATATTTGGGCACTTTCCACAACAGCTTCAAAGTACTATTAAATGCTTTTGCAGTATGCAATTGGAACTAGTAGAAAAGTGAATGGTAATCAGTTGAATTAATATTATGAAGAATCCAATGATCACTTAAAATGAAATTCTCAAATGTATAACAATACATGCAATGTTTCAATAAATTTAACCATTCCTGATTTTGATTATAATTTACACACGCATCCATCATTGTTACCCACAGGCCAATCAACAGGGTGAGGGGCAAAAATAGAAGAGACATAAAATATTAGATAGCTATAATAACTTCCATAACATTCTGGTTTCTGCTCAAAAAGCCAATTCCAAAAATCCCAGATTCATTTCTTAGCACTTACATCAGATGCACGCACTGATGGCTAATCATGAGAAAATAGTGGGCTACATGGCCTGGTTTTAGAGCACTCAAAATCAGGGCACTCAATAATCAAAAGCTTATGCTGTAGCAATTTTCCATTTGAGAAAAGCGTTTCTGCAAAATAGTAGCAATGATTCCATTGGACTTCATCCTTGATTACTCTATTTGGTACACATTTGATGTGGTGGAACATACAGGGCTACCCAGAGCGATCAGGGCAGTGAGATTATTTTTGGATTAATCTAGCAAAGATTCAGCCCAGACCAAATGGGCTGAGTGGCTTCCCAAAGTACTATAAATCTTGTTTGATTTTACATATGGGGAATTAGTGGAATATTCTTTAGTCAGAAATGGATTTAGTCTTGAGAAAATTGCAATTTCAAATAAAGACTAAAAACAAAAAACTGCAGATGCTGGAAATCCAAAACAAAAACAGAATTACCTGGAAAAACTCAGCAGGTCTGGCAGCATCGGTGGAGAAGAAAAGAGTTGACGTTTTGAGTCCTCATGATCCTTCGACAGAACTAGGTGAATCCAAGGAAGGGGTGAAATATAAGCTGGTTTAAGGTTGGGGGGTGGGGGGAGAGAAGTGGAGTGGGGTGGTGCAGTTATAGGGACAAACAAGCAGTGATAGAAGCAGATCATCAAAAGATGTCACAGACAACAGAACAAAAGAACACATAGGTGTCGAAGTTGGTGATATTATCTAAATGAATGTGCTAATTAAGAATGGATGGTAGGGCACTCAAGGTATAGCTCTAATGGGGGTGGGGGGAGCATAAAAGATTTAAAAATATTTAAAAATAATGGAAATAGGTGGGAAAAAGAAAAATCTATATAATTTATTGGAAAAAAACAAAAGGAAGGGGGAAGAAACAGAAAGGGGATGGGGATGGAGGAGGGAGGTCAAGACCTAACGTTGTTGAATTCAATATTCAGTCCGGAAGGCTGTAAAGTGCCTAGTCGGAAGATGAGGTGTTGTTCCTCCACTTTGCGTTGGGCTTCACTGGAACAATGCAGCGAGCCAAGAACAGACATGTGGGCAAGAGAGCAGGGTGGAGTGTTGAAATGGCAAGCGACAGGGAGGTTTGGGTCATTCTTGCGGACAGACCGCAGGTGTTCTGCAAAGCGGTTGCCCAGTTTACGTTTGGTCTCTCCAATGTAGAGGAGACCGCATTGGGAGCAACGAATGCAGTAGACTAAGTTGGGGGAAATGCAAGTGAAATGCTGCTTCACTTGAAAGGAGTGTTTGGGCCCTTGGACGGTGAGGAGAGGGGAAGTGAAGAGACAGGTGTTGCATCTTTTACGTGGGCATGGGGAGGTGCCATAGGTGGGGGTTGAGGAGTAGGGGGTGATGGAGGAGTGGACCAGGGTGTCCCCGAGGGAACGATCCCTATGGAATGCCGACAGTGGGGGTAAAGGGAAGATGTGTTTGGTAGTGGCATCATGCTGGAGTTGGCGGAAATGGCGGAGGATGATCCTTTGAATGCGGAGGCTGGTGGGGTGATAAGTGAGGACAAGGGGGACCCTATCATGTTTCTGGGAGGGAGGAGAAGGCGTGAGGGCGGATGCGCGGGAGATGGGCCAGATACGGTTGAGGGCCCTGTCAACGATCGTGGGTGGAAATCCTCGGTTAAGGAAGAAGGAGCACATGTCAGAGGAACTGTTTTTGAAGGTAGCATCATCAGAACAGATGCAACGGAGGCGAAGGAGCTGAGAGAATGGGATGGTGTCATTACAGGAAGCGGGGTGTGAGGAGCTGTAGTCAAGGTAACTGTGGGAGTTGGTAGGCTTATAATGGATATTGGTGGACAGTCCATCACCAATTGAGACAGCGAGGTCAAGGAAGGTAAGTGTCAGGGATGGACCACGTGAAAATGATGGAGGGGTGGAGATTGGAAGCAAAATTAATAAATTTTTCCAAGTCCCGACGAGAGCACGAAGCAGCACCGAAGTAATTATCGATGTACCGGAGAAAGAGTTGTGGAAAGGGGCCGGAGTAGGACTGGAACAAGGAATGTTCCACGTACCCCATAAAGAGACATGCATAGCTGGGGCCCATGCAGGTACCCATAACCACACCTTTTATTTGGAGGAAGTGAGAGGAGTTAAAGGAGAAATTGTTCAATCTGAGAACAAGTTCAGCCAGATGGCGGAGAGTAGTGGTGGATGGGGATTGTTTGGGCCTCTGTTCGAGGAAGAAGCTAAGGGCCCTCAGACCATCCTGGTGGGGGATGGAGGTGTAGAGGGATTGGATGTCCATGGTGAAGAGGAAGCAGTTGGGGCCAGGGAACTGGAAATTGTTGATGTGACGTAAGGTGTTAGAGGAATCACGGATGTAGGTGGGAAGGGACTGGACAAGGGGAGAGAGAAGGGAGTCAAGATAACGAGAAATGAGTTCTGTGGGGCAGGAGCAAGCTGACACGATCGGCCTACCGGGACAGTTCTGTTTGTGGACTTTGGGTAGGAGGTAGAAGCGGGCCGTCCGAGGTTGGACAACTATCAGGTTGGAAGCTGTGGGAGGAAGATCCCCAGAGGAGATGAGGTCAGTGACAGTCCTGGAAACAATGGCTTGATGAAATGGCTTGATTACATCGGCATTCCATAGGGATCGTTCCCTCCGGGACACCCTGGTCCACTCCTCCATCACCCCCTACTCCTCAACACCCACCTATAGCAGCACCCCATGCCCACGCAAAAGATGTAACACCTGTCCCTTCACTTCCTCTCTCCTCACCGTCCAAGGGCCCAAACACTCTTTTCAAGTGAAGCAACATTTCACTTGCATTTCCCCCAACTTAGTCTACTGCATTCGTTGCTCCCAATGCGGTCTCCTCCACATTGGAGAGACCAAACGTAAACTGGGCAACCGCTTTGCAGAACACCTGCGGTCTGTTCGCAAGAATGACCCAAACCTCCTTGTCGCTTGCCATTTCAACACTCCACCCTGCTCTCTTGCCCACATGTCTGTCCTTGGCTTGCTGCATTGTTCCAGTGAAGCCCAACGCAAAGTGGAGGAACAACACCCCATCTTCCGACTAGGCACTTTACAGCCTTCCGGACTGAATATTGAATTTAACAACTTTAGGTCTTGACCTCCCTCCTCCATCCCCATCCCCTTTCTGTTTCTTCCCCCTTCCTTTTGTTTTTTTCCAATAAATTATATAGATTTTTCTTTTTCCCACCTATTTCCATTATTTTTAAATATTTTTAAATCTTTTATGCTCCCCCCACCCCCATTAGAGCTATACCTTGAGTGCCCTACCATCCATTCTTAATTAGCACGTTCATTTAGATAATATCACCAACTTCGACACCTATGTGTTCTTTTGTTCTGTTGTCTGTGACATCTTTTGATGATTTGCTTCTATCACTGCTTGTTTGTCCCTACAACCACACCACCCCACTCCACTTCTCTCCCCCCACCCAACCCACCCCCCCACCTTAAACCAGCTTATATTTCACCCCTTCCTTGGATTCACCTAGTTCTGTCAAAGGGTCATGAGGACTAGTAACGTCAACTCTTTTCTTCTCCGCCGATGCTGCCAGACCTGCTGAGTTTTTCCAGGTAATTCTGTTCAAATGAAGAATATCCTGGTATTATGTATGTTTGGGCCCAGCCATCTTCAGTTGCTTCATCAATACCTTTCCTCTATAAAGGTCAGAAGTGGGGGATGTTCGCTGATAAATCACAAATGGTACAGAACACCACGCAATCGCCAGATACTGAAACAGTCCTTGTCCATATTTGGCAAGACCTGGATAATATCCAGGCTTGGGCTGATAAGTGACAAGTAATATTTGCATCACACAAGTGCCAGGCAATGACCATCTCAACAAACTTGAATCTAACCATCTCCCCACGACATTCACTGGCATTGCCATCGCCAAGTCTCCCATCAACATCATCCTGGGGATTACCATTGACTAGAAACTGAACCAGTGCATAAATACTCTCTCTACAGCAGGTGGTCAGAGGCTAGGAATACTGCACCAAGTAACTCACTTCCCGTCACCCCACAGCCTCTCCACCAAGGCACAAGTCAGGAGTGTGATGGAATACTCACTTGCCTGGATGAGCGAGGATCCAACAATGATCAAGAAGCACGACACTCCCCATCCAGGAAAAAGCAGCCTGCTTTATTGGCACCACCTTAAATATATAACTCCCTCCGTCACAAGCACAGTGGCAGCAGTGTGTACCTCATACTAGATGCACTGAAGCTACTTGATAAACCTCCTTAGACAACACTTTCCAAACTCATGTCCTCTACCACATAGAAGGACAAGGGCAGTGGACACATGGGAGCACCACACCTGCAACTTGCCCTCCAAGCCACACACCATCCTGACTTGAAGCTATAATTATTGCTCTTTCACGGTCACTGGGTAAAAATCTTGGAACACCCTATCAGAACTGTGTGTATACCTACATGACATGGACTGCAGCCATTTGAGAAGGCAACTCACTACCACCTTCAAGGGCAACTAGGGATGGGCAACAAATGCCCTTTGCCAGAGACGCCCACATCCCACAAAATATAAAATGTAACTCCCAGTTTTCTATTTTGATCCAGTTTTCTGGAATAAAAGGTTTCATCCAAAACTATATCCAAACCTCTTCTTCAGTTAAATTACACAGTATTTCATAAAATAGAGGCATACAGCTACTTCAGTTCCTTACCAGGCTGTTTTTGAGCAGGCTTCTACAAAATCAGAATAAAAGAGGCGGATGGGTCGATCTACTGGTTGATGTACCCATTCATCATAATTCTCACGCAAATGCCCAACTTGCCACAGCAGTGGTTTATTCCAGTCTACCAAATCCTAGAGGGTTAGAATCAGAGAAATGCACCGTATTAACACTTTGCTAGCATTATACATGAAAAATTAGCAAGTTGGCATCAAGGTTAATCCTGCCAGGAGTCAATTTTAAGTCAACACTGCCTTGTTGTCTTATTGACTAAAAATCGATTTCTGCTTCCTATTTTTGATAGGAAAGTTTACGTGATTGAATTCAAAACATATAACAATGCCCTAGAATAAAAGTGAAACTGATGAACTTTGGTCACTTTCGATTCAAGCACTCCAGCGATAAATTAACCCAGTGATTGACAAATCAAGTTTAAATCAAATACAGGTATCTGACTCCGTATCTGGGGAGGTCAGGACTGGATGTGTGCTGGATTTGGGGACATTACAGGTTTTGGGTCCTCGGCCTAGTATGTATTTATAATACATGGAAAAAAATAAAAGGGTTTTATTCAAATTGCTACCCAGCTCACTAGCTTCGAATGTAGCAAGTTTTTGGGTCCTTCTGGATTTTGGGGTGCTGGAGAAGGGGCCCAGTACCTTTGTGTGCAAGTATCACTAATAGGACAACCAAATTTGGAGGCACTATTGGGATACCTAGCCTTAAACCAAAACTGACTTAATGAACTTCATGAATCCCACTGGCCCATCATTTTCTAATTGGCTCAACAAATTCTAAACAGCAGAGATAAGATTGGCTTTTTCAGGTCATGTTTTACAACTCAATACTATATAAAGCTTTTACAATATTTTTAATCCTCTGCTCACAATGGAAAGTTACTATCACTTTCACAAGCGTTTTACTTAAAAGAAACACTTCTCAACCTTAGCTTGCACCGAACAAATGCTTAGATTTTAATTTCAGGTTACAATCATTTGAACTCCTTGAACTATATTATCTTAGCGTCATTCTCTATAGTTGATTCATGAACATGTGCAAAGAATGGCAGGTACAGATTATTCAATAAAGTATATTGATATTATGTAGAATAATGTAAGTAGAGGAGCTAGAGTGCTGTAGGGCTGTTAGGTTAAAAGCACTTCACACTCAGATGGTCAGGCAATCAGCACTCTCTTCAGCTACAGTACAAATTGTTATTTTTCCTCTTATGTTGGTATTCTTGCAAGTGTCCTGATGAGTGCAAGACAAAAAGCTTAGACATGCCTTTTTTTTCAGCAATACTCAGATGTTATTAGGTAGGCTGTTCATAACAGCAGCAGTGAGCAAGGCAATGAATGGAGTATCAATTGCTGAATCGATTCCTTTGATGAATTGGGAATAAATCCTTTTGCAGGATAAAGATCAGAAGAAATGAGGAATTAAAGGCTACAGTGAAATGTAATGAGCACTTGTGCATAGGAAACATCAAGAATGTTCTAAACCCTAAAACAGATGATAAAAGCTGATTTACAAATTGTTGCATCACATACAAAGATACTGGCATACAGGATAAAATAGTTATCAGATAAGCAGAGGGGACTCTAAGTGTCCTTATGGAACTCTGACTCGATATCGAGTGGTGGAGAGAAGCCAGCTCACTAGACTTGACAGGTTCTGTGTCTGTGAGCATCTGTTCTATGTCTGAGCATTTGACATCAGCCTCAGACACTGCACGTAATGGACTGCATAATGCATTTATTTTAAAAATATATTAATTGGATTTCATTAGAATTCCAGATCATTGAATCTGCATTGAAAGCATTCTAAAAACCTAAAATAATTAGGGTGCTAAAACTACCTTGTCTTTACATAAACTGCACTGCTTACTCTAGCCTTTCCCTGCAAACATAGGTGACAAAATGAACATTTCCAGAAACCAAATTGCTGAGAAAAAAAATTCCAGAAGACACTCAGTTCAACAAGTCACTTAGTGCACCACAAACCAAACATATTTCTGTAAATTCTCAATATGGTTTCTCTCAAATGAACTCAGCACATCACAAGATCACAGGAGTTGCACAACATGCATCAAACAACATGGCATAGCAAATGAAATCCAGGGTTACCATTAATGTGATTAAAAAAGTGGACATGTAACAATTGGCAGCTAACAATACAGGTTTCTCTGTCCAGAATAGAGATATAAGGAAAATCATGGAAAATGCTGCTAGCCCATTGTCAATACCGCAACTAACCTGGCAAGCGTCAACATTCCAGGGCTCAACACAAGATCTTAGTCATGCCTTCAGGGGAATATTTGGAATTTTCCCATGATGGACAAATTGAATGCCAAGTTGCCCCATGGCATACATTCCAACATTTCAGCAAAACCCACCTTGACAGGTACCGAGAAACAGGATGCTTCTCACTCACTCCAAGAGGAAAGAAACACGGGGGCTTTTAAGAAAGAATAGACTGATATGGGAGATGCAAATTTAAATTACTAAGTCCCAAGTATAAGACTAGCGTAATGGTGAATTTCAAATTATTTTACTTTTACATCAGGAAAAAGAGCAAGATTTGTGAAAAATTGGAACAGAAATGTAGGTTATATAAAAAAAGGAATCAAAGTGTTGGTAGGTAACTTCTTAAAACCAATCAACCATCACCTCTTGGTTTTAAACGCACACGTACAATATCTGGATAATTTTCTCTCTACTCCAATCTAAGTATTACTCACTTGGTGATGTTCTATGGGCACTACAAAACTCTTTACCCATGGAAACATTATTCAGATGATGGGCCGAAGCATCACCAGGTTGGATCCGGTCCTGATCAGACATCCATACAAACAGGGTCACATTGATCAAGAATGCAATCCCTAGCCAGTTTTCTCTTCCTAATACAGGAGCACTAAGTCCAACTTTGTCACTTTGGTAGCTGCTAAAAATAAGCTAACTCCACACAATGGTTTAAACTCAAGAGCTTCAACTCCACCATTACACAAACACAATATAGGTAGTAGCACGGAGGTGAAAATGCAACACAGAATTGATGGAAGGTCAGAATATATAGTGCTCCTTACTTGGGCACTACAAAAACCATCAAGATTTCAACAGATCACACAGGAATTAATTAGTACATTGAAACAAATATCCAAGCTAAAAACTTCATACCTCTACCCTTAAGACCACATTTTCTTCAAAATGTGCTTTTCTTTACTGAGTTGAAAAAGAAGAGCTCCATATTAAGGATACTAGCAATTAAAGAAACTAGTAAATTATAAAGACTAAAAACACACAGAAGTAGAGAATTATTCTTTTTAAAAAATCAAGCTGTAACTAAATTTACAAGGCTGTGAAAACTATAAGTGTTTGTTGTGAGCTTGGGACTAAGTATAGATTTCCAGTCCTACAGAAAAACCTATCTGCATATGAACACATCTTCAATAATTCTTGACTATAACAGAGCAAACAAGGAACTGTGCAGAGATTAACGTAGTGTTTCAACTACAGATGTAGAGGAGAAACTTCAAAACTAGAGCTTATTTTGCAGGGATAAACGAGACTGGCAGAATTCTTCAAATCTGTTGAAGGTGCATTTTCCTATGAAAGAGCCTTTCAAATCCAACTGAGAGAAAACATATCTTTTATGCTAATGACCACAAAGAAAATCCTGATTTGCTTTTTAAGATACAAACTCTAGAACAAAGAGCGAGAGCACACAAGCAAAAGGTGTGAAGCATAAGTGCGCAAGCTCCAGGACAAAGAGCCAATGCAGAAGCTCCACATCCTTCCCCCAAGCCAAGAAATCGTTGGCTTCTGAAGCTAAAACTTTAGAACAGATTTCCAAAACAACAATCTCATGGATAATGTTAGCTTTTTTCAGAATTGCTTAATATTTTGGAGGTGATTTTTTTGATGAAGTACAAAAGCACCATATATAGTTGAGGATTAATATTGACCTCCAAAAAGGAAGCAGAAAAACTGATCTTGAATTTTTATACCATTCCGAAATTAACATGCAATAACTAGACAAATTCATCAGATCTGTTAGAAACAATATTCTGTAACAGGTTAGGGTTTTAAAGATTTCACACTCCATTGCCCCCAATCCCCATTTAATTTAGACTCCTCCGAATGTGTACACCCATCAGTTACTGAATGATTACAGGGAGCTATAAAGAAAATGAATCACTCCACAGGGCAGTAAGATTATTTGCTCAGAATAACTTCATGAGTTCTTAGGATTGAGTGACTCTGGCTTTAACAAGTCCCTTACATTATCTGGATCCACTGACTTGCATCTGGCATCCATCACCGAATTTGATTCCCGATTGGCTCTACTTCGTTCCCGAACAGCCTGTGGAATTAAAGAGAGAGTCATTCGGTCTTAATCCAGTATATAAAAAAGTAGATAACAAACTATGTAGTGCAGTGAATCACTCATTTTTACAATAATAAAATGCAACTTCACTCCTGGTTTTGCAAAAATTTAATTCTTTTAATTCCAAGGTGGGCACAGGATAAAGGGAAAGGAGAGAGAAAAGTAATGCAAGAGTCAAAAAAATTCACCAGTCCATCAGAACTGATGGACCACCAAGTTACTTTGGGTTGAATTGATGAGTATTTGCAAAAAGTGCTTAAGTTGTACCTTAGTGCTCTGAGACTCTACTTTTTTCCAAAAATATACTTTATTCATAAAATTTGTAAGATACATAATGCAATGTTAAACTTGAATAGTTATGTAAAGTGCAGATGAGATCGGTTTCTTTCAATTCAGTATGTGGCAATCTGAGGAGGCAAGTACACCCACTATTACAAGTTATATTTGCAATATTCATTTCATGTAAAACATACAGCTCGAGGTTTTTACACAGTTCCCAGCCCCTCCATGTGTTGTGGCAGGAGTGCATTAGACTGTGGCCTTTCCCCACTGGGCCTCTGGGATGGCTGCCTTCCTCGGTAGTCCTGGATTTTGCAATGTGTCAGTCTGCAATACTCAGTCATCACAGCTCTTTGCACTAGGAGACCAGCAAGTTTTAGGCAGACCAAAGGATGCCTTTCATGGAGTTGATAGTTATCTTGCTGTTCCCAGGGAACAGCCATCCCATAGAGCTGAGTCCTGCAAAACCTTGCAACTTGATGCTATTACTATTGAATGATGCCTGGACAAAGTAATACTATATGTGATATGATGTGATTGTTCTTTAGGTCAGTAAAGAGGGAGACTATTCAAGTTGAACCAATACCTTGAATGCATAAAACAAAGTGAAAATGTTGATCTTAATAATTAATACATTTCCTTTAGTGAATCCTTTTGAATACTTCCAGTGAGTTCACAAACAAAATCCACATCGATCTAACATCCTTCAACTGGGAGCAGTTAGATTAAGTTAAATTAATGCTACACTTCTGGCATGCAATTTTCTCCTCTCTCAAGACATTGATTTCTTGTTGAGATGCAGTTCCACTAGCACCAGTCACTTTCTAGGGAAGAGGTGGAAATAAAAAAAAACGAAGAGTTCTTAGTCTATTGTAGTTGCTGTTGAATGCCTGCCTGTATCTCCTGCTAGATGAATGTGTGGACAATCCTCAGATTCAAATGCCACAACATTCCACTCCAAAAGACAACTGAATGCCAATATCAGTGCGGGGTTACACATGGAGTGCACTAGCCACACAATACTAAAACTCCAGTAGCTATCAGAGCAGCAAGTAAAATTAAAACCCTTTTTGAAATAATCTGATTTTTGCAATAATCTGATTTCAAGATCAGATAGAGACAGAAATCAGTAATACAGATAAACTTCCATGAACGAAAGGCCACAATTTCCTACACAGAGATTAAACACCATTTGACATGTATAACTATAAATTTCAATACTCATGAAGTTTAACAGCTGAACAATAATTTAACTGTCCTACAACTATGGAAAATGGAGCAAATAATCAAAACCATCTTGTACTAGAGCAGAAATGTCTTAGAAAGCAGGCAACATTCCAAGCAAAGTATCAAAATCAGCAGCTAAGCAAGCTGAAGCTTCAGAAAAGAAACACAACAAAACCTTTCCACTCTTTATATTCAGCTTCTGCTAACATGTACATTATAAGAAAGGAGTAATCTGTTTAGAATCATTCCATAATTTATTTGGGGAGTGGGTGGTGGGAGGCAAGGAAAAACCACCGAAAAATTGTGTTTAAGCAACATGTATGATATGACATTCTGTTGCAAGGCCAGAACACCAATCTTCTACAAATTAGAAGATAAGTAGTGCCACAGGTGTTAGATAATTTGCTGGATACAAATCCTATTCTACTCAGGCTACAAATTACTATGTAATCATTAACATTCCTCAAAATTAAAGAAAAAATATACCAGAAAAATACACTACTTGAACAGTAAGGGACCTACATTTTACAGATCTCCCAATCGCTGTCAGAAGGTCCTTCTCAGACCTACAAATACATTGATGTATGGAACTTGATTGTATTTTTGTCAAGGTGCAAGAGTGGAATCACATGACTGGCTCGTGTCAATTTCCAGGCTTCCTGGATCATACTTGATCTGCTGATACCTTCGCTGATTCTGGGAGAGAAATCTCAAGGTAAACTTTGTTTTCCTTCACTTCTGTCCAGCCACTCTGTTGAAGGTGTCAGACACCCCCCTAAAAAAAACTCAATGCAGATCTTTAGCATCCAAATTGGCCTCCAAGTGATGCAGAGGGACATGCAGTATACATATTAGTTTCTGCAGACTTTCCTCAAAGACGACATTAAATATAACAATCACCTATAGTCAACGGAGTCACATCTGATGCACACGTGTGTTACATTACTTAACTGAATATACCATATATGACCATCTCCAGTATTATCTATCGGACCACAACTGACCCAATTGCAGATTGAGTATTGGCAGGAATTAATCTGCACACGGGCATGGCTAAGGAGATGAACAATGTTTCACAAGCAAAGCCCAAACTTGAGCCAAGACAGCAAACAATTTTGCTAACAAATGGACATGCACCACCAAGATGGTGTACAGTGCAGGAATATTGTTTGTGGTTGGGGGTGGGGGGGGGGGGGATGGGGTGGAGAACAGCTGTCTCAAACGAAACTGGGAAGGTCTGCCAAATACAAAGCACAAGAGCTAGCAATATTCCTGTGATTCACTGGAGGTGGTAATACACACCACAAATCAATACTACTACTTTTAAGGGAGTGTTATCTTTGAATGAGAGCAGGATTTAAGATCAGGCATATATTTTCAAGTACTGGGCTGGTTCCACACCATGAAAATTAAAGGTCTTGGTAAAGATTCTGAGAAGTTGAAAGGAACACCGCCCCCCCCAAAAAAACGGATAGAAATTGATTTTTTATAGAAGGGACAAGAAAGTGTTTTTAACTGAAATTCAACTTGATGTTCAATCAGAAGGGTGAAGTCTGTCCAAGTGCTGCATTTTAATTAGCACCTTGAACAAAGATTCAACACCCAGATTACAAAACTCTGCATTCAATACTGTGACTGTTTTTCTCCCTTCCCCCTCTAATCTATCCAAGCAGCAGGATGAACTAACCTCAAACTTTGCTGGCCTCATGAAAACAAGCTGAAGCTGACCCTGCCGTGTTTGCTTCAAATCAGTTCTACTACCTAGGCATGGCATTTGGAAAAATTGCCTCTATAGGGCAATGCATCATTAATGTTTTTATTAGGAAAGCGTGTTAAGGGTTACAGGTAGATGGAGTAAAGTTACAGATCAAACATGACCCAGTTGAATAGAACAGGCTCAAGGGGCTAAATTGTACACTTGTGTTCTTATCTTGGTACAGTACACTGACACTTGAGAGCTTGCTGTTTGCTGTCCCTTGATCCCAGGATGATGTCTGCTTGGGGTCATGAGTTTCTGCCATGGGCCTTCATTTGACTGGACAGGCTGATTCTCTGCCACAAACCTTTGAGCACATCAGACTGGACATCCCACGAGATAGTGGGATCTGGAATGCAGTATTTGCTTCCTTTCCTTCTCTGCTGCTACCCTGTGTCTCATCATTAAGACATTGCGACTCATAGCAGGGTGCAGCTTGATGGATAAGGTGTTGTCATTTTGAATGATTGGTAGCAAGCCCCTCCCAGTCATTAATGTCAATGCTGCCATTCTTCAAGGAGAGCTTCAGAGTGTCTTTGAAGCATTTTCTTTGTCCTCCCCTGGAACATTGGTCTTTCGAGTTGAGAAAACAGGACTTGGCAGGAGAAACACCTTAAAGGCCAAATGGACACTGTGTCCAGTCCACTGAAGTTGGATTTTACTGGAGTTTTGCCTGACTGCTTGTGGAGCTGGCTTCAAGAAGGATACTTGTATCTCTTCGACAATCCTCCTATTCATTTCGGGGGATGCGACAGAGGCATTGTTGATGGAATTTCTTTAGCACTCATGTCACTGATACACAGACCAGTTTTTACTGCTATACAGTAGTGTAGTGACGACAACTGTTCTGTACATTAATACTTCTGTTGACTTGCAGAGGTCTTTGTCATTGCCACAGTTTGTAGAAGGCTGAACTGGTGCAGCTGATCTGACGTTGGATCTTGTCAATGGTGGCCTTTTAAGAGGGGGCTGCCAAGGGATGGGAAGAGCTCAACATATGCAGAGTCTCTCCTTCAACGCTTATAGGAGGTGGGATATTTGGCTGACCAGGTGTGGGTTGATAGGAGTTTTGTTTTGGCAATATTCAAGGACAGGCCTAGTTTCTTGTATGCAGAATTGACGAGATTGACGGTGGCTTGCAAATGTGGTGCAAAGTGGGCAACGGCACTGTACTGAATGTGGCAGGACATGAACTTTGCATCTATAATTCCCAATCTCCTCATGGCACCACCGGATCAGACAATTAGCAACGCTTGCAAAACCTTTAATATAGGCCTTCCACTAGTCATCTTGGCAACAGAGATTATGGATGAGAAATAAAAGCAAATACAAGAGCTTAAACATCTGGTCAAATGCAGTTTGTGTAACAGGTCAGTTCTGAAACAAAATATGAAGTTTTGTTTTGGCAACTCAACCTGTTGTTACAAATCAAGTTCCTTTGTGACATTTGATATGATGCCACCTCTCATCAAGCACCAGTGTTTACCACATTGGAAACAGAAGCAAGTTCATGCTCATTGGCCACATTCATCAGCCTAGAAAATATAAACATTTCATTAACAGACCGAGCACTACAAAAGACCTGGCTTATTAGAATGAATTTCAGTGGGTACTAAAGCTGCTCCCCATTTTAAAAATGGTAATTTTTGAGAAAGTTCCATATTTCTACATGGTCCCTGCTAAAATAGGTTTGAAGTATGAGCTTGCAGTCTTTACAAGTTCAGTTATATTTTAAAGATATTTGCAACAAAAACTCAACAAACCCAAGTTCTTAATGCAAGCTGTATCCTTACTGGATTTTCTATTCGACAACTCCCATGCTCCACCCAATTGGTGGGTGGGTGTGGGTGTGCGCGTACGTGGCACATGCAATTAATTCTTGGAGGGTGAAGGTAATCAATTGGATTTAGGCTTTCAAGGGTCAGTAATATCCGTAAGAACTTAAATTATATAATGGGAAAAGCCATCTGAATTCAATTGCAAAAGGGTGCAGATCTTGCAATACTGGTACAATTTTACTTCACACTTTTCAATAATTAAACTGACTAGGTCGATAATTAAACTGACTAGGCCCAAGTGATGATAAATATATGGATTTAGATTGGATAGTAATCCATTTGTACACAGTTTATTGGCTCTTGATTCAATGGTCTACTCCTGTTCCTATTTCTTATGTTCCCACTTCAATAGTGATTATGAAACTTGTATTCTGTGTATATACAAAGTTTTTATCATTCAGTACATTATCACCATTATAATTTCTGCTAATAGGCTTATTCGTGTAGAAAACCACACATATTTTATATAATTGTTAAAACCTTGTTCTTTGAAGGCCATGCATTTATTTAGTTTAAAAAGTATTCATCACAGAGAGACCTCTCCAAACAATATTCAGAGCTTAACTTTCAAGCACTTTCTCCCCCAACATGAAAACTGGTGAGGGACGCACTAAAGTTTGGGGCAACTGCTGCAAACACGCAGTAGGGAAAGACCACTGTCTTATGGCCCTTCAGTCCTAGTACACCCAGAGCCTGGAAACTAAAAACTCCTTGAGCTGAATGTTCTATATATAAAATGGGTATGTCAAATATTAACTGTAATTATAAATCCATTGAGTAATATACAGTATTGCAAGAAACTGACTTGATCTGCACCCTATGCCAACACTGAACGATCATGTAACACTCAAATTTTATGAAGTATAGTTTTGGGAAAAAATGTTGGTAAGTAGCTCAGTTCCAACAAAGGGAATCAAAAAATCTAACCTAGAAATAGAACACCTGACAGGAACAGGAGTAAGATCAAGTATTCTCTACTTAGAGAAAAAGTGTTAATTTTTCTTTGATATGAAGGCTTTTGCAAGTGAGATTAGGTACACAAACCATTACTGAATCGCTCACATTGAAGTTGTCGGTAGGAGTCAACATATATTTCACTGGAGAAATGTATGTACCGTAGAATGCAAGTCTCTTCAACATTTCAACAACAACCTAGGGTTTTCAGATTGAAGTTATAGCTTTCACTAAAGAGGAATGGATTACATTCTGCATTTTTGATATCTACAGAATGCAAGGAGGCAAAGTAACATTGACAATCCATTGCAAAAAGGTATGTTTTTTAAAGATTTCAATTTTCTAAGATATCTTTCAGTTGATCACCAAAAATCAATTACTATTTTATCTAACTGTTCATCCTTATACAAGCCATCTCATTAGCTCCGCATACAAAGTTAATTCACTTTTACCCAAATTATACAATTTTCTGGTTTAAGAAGTGATCAACCGTATGTTTTCTTGGTAAACCTAACACATTACAAGGATCTCAGACTTCAAATGAAGTGAGAATCAAGGTTAAGGGAAAGGTTTTGTCACATTGAGGAATCTCCTGACATTAACACAAACATAAATTTATTCCAACAATTCCATTTAAAGCATTATTCCATGTTAAGAACCTTATACATCCAAGATGATACTTCAGACACTTCCTTTTGAGGATCCAATTTCTCCTTTCTTGGTGTGCAATGCCATGGATTAGCTTACTGACTCCATGCTACACTGCCTCCAGAATTTCACGTTTCCTTTTTAAATTGCTAACCAATTGGACACAACATTGGTGACTATAAACGTCATCAATTAATTTGCTATCTACCCTAAAATAGACAGGGGACCTCAAAGGCACCATGTAGATATTAAGGTTCCTAGATGTCTCAGGTTCTTTCGTTCTCTTCATGGTGACGATCATGGACTTCCATGGTTCTGCTTGACAAGGTGCTGCAGCAATTTGCTGTTGCCTTCTCCAGGCTCTGGCTGACTAGGATACTCTCCCACTCTTACCACCTGCCATAGACATTTTGTAAGGATTTTCAGGTTGTTATCCAACCTGTTGGCCACATTATGAATGTACCTTCCATTAAGTCCCAGAGTGGGACTTGAAACCGGAGCTTCTAGCTCAGAACGAAGGATGCTACCCACTGCACCATAAACCCCCTATTGTCTCAGGTTCACCCTTAGATATTTCAACATTGGAAAATAAATAGCTCCATGAACAATCTTATTCGTAGTATTTAACACTTAACTGCATTAAATCTCATCTGCCATGATTTTACCTCTTTACACATCATGCCCAATATTACTGTTATTTCTGGATCACCTCATCCAGCATTAACTGAACATTTTGTCTTAAGTTTCTGAAGCCAGGACTTTGGCAAGTGAGAATTCAGTTTATACTGGGTGGTAAGTATTTCATTCATTCCCTTATACCTAGACATACAACAATTACCAGGCCAACTGCCCTCATTTAGGTTACAGTCTCAAATAAACTACAAAAAGGAAACAAGTTTCATTTAGTACATCTAGGACATTCGTATAATATAATCCTTGTTCAGGGCCTGGAGATTAATTCACCTAGTTAAATTAAAAAAAAGGAATTTAAATATTGATTTGTAAACTCTGGTTCATTATACTACATTAGCTAATTTGCATATCTGTAGGTGGTGCTTAGACTAACTTTACCCCTATTCAAATTAGAGACCAGGCTAGAAATAATTCAGATTGTAGGCTTTGCCTGTACTTATTTTAAAGACGAGAACAAAATTTTATTGGAAGCTTCCAACACTGAATGGTAGAATATTTTAACATTCATCATTGGTTTTAACTGAGGAAGTAAGTTAGGTCTCCTTCAACTCTGCTCAAAACTCAAGCTCTATCCTCTTGCATATTCTCAATTTTCAGCACTTCACCTTTGATGGTACCACCTGTACCTAGGTGCTGAGCCCTCAAACTTGCCCTAAATCCCTCTGCCTCGCTCTTCCTTTAAAGCCTACTTCCCTGTCCCAAAATTTCATGTGGCCCAGTGTCAAATTGATTTTAAAGTGCCTAGGGATATTTTATTACATTAAAGGCATTATATCAATGCACATATTTGTTGCTGTAACTTGGTAACTATAGTCAAACACAATTCGTCAAGATGCACTGTGATCAAATTTAGAGCAACTTTCAATCTTTCTAGAAAAACTGGTCATGCAACTGACAACAATAGAATGAAGAAAATTCTGTCACACCTAGTTCAACATTCCATTTGACTGGGTTGGCTCAATTAAGTAGATGAGCTCATAGTTTCATTAACCCTAAAGAACTCTCAGCAATTTGCACATTTCAAGAGGGTGGAGGAGGGTGGGGAGGAAAATCAACATCTACTATAAGTGGGCATCACATTCATTAAACATGATTATAATACTAAAGCAAAATACTTTGGATGCTGGGAAATAACAAAAAATGCTCTTAATAGCAGCTCAGGTAACATCTGTGGAGAGGAACAGAGCTAATTGTCTGAATAAAGCAGGGGAGGGCTGGGGAAGAAGGGGGGGCATGGTTGGCCCCTACCCCCGGAAGCAAAGTCAGCATGGAACCGACATGCTCCATGCTGGCCGGCCCACAATCATAACGTGCTGCAGGTGGCCTTAAGGGCTAAATGGGACTTCTGCCCTTCACTGAGGAGAAAGTTCCGCCCTCTGGAGCTGCCAGCCAATCCGACTGGCCGGCAGCTCCATCAGTCCCCGTAGCACCAGAACGCATGAGTAGCCACTGCCAGGACTGCAACAAGGAAGACAGCTCTTGGATTCCTGGAGCCAAATCAGTATGGGGCCTTGGGCTGAGAGTTTTGGTTGGGCAAGGAGGTGGTTAAGAAAAGAGAGGGCTTTGATCTGAGGGGGCCACCCCCTGATCCACAAAAGGGCAGCCCCCGAAGATTGAACCCTCCTCTTCCATTTTGCCTTCTGAAGGTTGAAGAAAAAAAAAATCAGGCTGCCCAATGTTTTATTACATGGGCAGCATATTATCAGGGTCAGCTGGCTTGGTAATGAGCTTAATTGACCCTAGATTACCTATTTGAATATGGCAGACAGGCCAATTTCAGTGCCGTCCCACCCTCTGTGTAATGGGGGTGGTGGGGATCAGGCGGGAAGCGGCGGGGGTTGGTGGCGGGAAGGCACCCACCCTATTTATGTGCCTTCCTCCTCCCCCTCCAGAAATAAGCCTGGCAGGGGTACATAAAATGCAGTCCAGTGTTTCAGGTCGAGATGACTTTTAATCAGAACTGTTCAGATTGGATCATCTCAACATGAAACATTAACTCTTTTGCCATAGATGCCACCAGAGCTGCTGAGTATTTCCAGTATTTTTTTTTAAATTAAATATGAATGTAAATTGGAGGAGAAAAAAGTAGTGTCAGACAAATGAGACAGAGGCACAAATCCTGCAAGGCTTTGTTAGCAAGCTGTGTTTGGCTGAATGACCTTACTTAGTTTATTAACACACCTTTGAATATCAATTACTTCAATTTCAAAGGCACAGAAGAATGGAGGTTTCGTTCACCTTTAAAACCAAGTTCTAAAAGTCATTAGATTTAATCTTCATGCTTTAAAAGGCAAAAGACCAGTTCAGCAGCACAGTGAGGCAAAGTTTCAAGAGAATGCTGCACTGTGGAGATCCCTGTTTTGGGTAAGTCATTAAATGGAGACCCATTCAAGCGGATCTAAAAATCTCACGGCATTATTAGTGAATCGCCAATATTTATCCCTCACCCCACATCATTAAAAACACATTATCTGATTGTGGGACTCTGCTATGTGCAAACCACCTGCCACTTTAAGTACACTTCACTGGCTCCGAAAGCACTTTGGGGATGTTTTGAAAGGCACTGTAGAAATTAAAGTTTTTTTTGAGTAGTTTTGGCTGATAAGAACAGAACCCAACAAATATCAGTTATGTCCGTTCTGATCTTTTCTTTTTTCTTTCATGGGATGTGGGTGTTGCTGGCAATGCCACCATTTGTTGCTCATCCCTGATTGATAGGCCATTTCAGAGGGCAGTTAAGAGTCAATCACATTGGTGTGGATCTGGAGTCTTATGTAGGCCAGGCCGGGTAAGGACGGCAAATTTCCTTTCATAAAAGAAAGGACATTAGTGAACCAAATGGCTTTTTAATTGATGATAGTTTCATGGTCACCCTTACTGAGACAATGTTCAGTCCCAGATTTTATTAATTCAATTTAAATTCTACCAGTTGCCATGGTGGGATTTGAACCCATGCCCAGGGCATTAGCCCAGGCATCTGGATTACTAGTCTCGCAACTACCACTATGCCACAATCTCCCCCAGATCTTGCACTGAAAAGCTAAACCAGTTATGCACTATACAAGCCCAAACTGTGCAGACTTAAACATTAGCGAACAAAGTGGGGGGTGGGTGGATAGGGGAAGGGGGGGCCTATACTAGGGAGAGCACCAACAAGTGTCTTTCTGGGGACAAATGTAACAGTACAGGGTGATTCAATAGAGACAGCTGCAGAAGTATTTTGACAAACTGAGCACCAAAGGCTAAGCTGTTACAAGTGAATTGGGTTGTGGGCAGAAATTACTTTTCCTCCAGGGCAGACAGGGAACAAAGTGGGGTTTGGAGTGGCATGGTGAAATGAGATGGAGGTTGAAGTTACTGAGATTAAATGACTGCTCAATGATGAGATGGAACGATAAAAAGGAGCAAGGACGTGGCTAAGTATAGGCTTCAATATTTAAATCATTCTGGCTACTGACAGTAGCAGTATAATTGTACTGTGGTTGTGTAATCCAATGGCATCTTTAATAAAGCTTAGTCACAATATTTGTATGTAATATTTGTATGAGGATTGTGAAATACTCAATTTTGTGGTTAAATGATGGGGTGTTTAAAATGTAAGTAATGGAGGGACAGTGTTTAAATATCTTTATTAGCAATTCCCTTAGGTGCCAAATGAAATCTAATGTAACACTTCGCTGAACAAAGAAAACATTGGCCACGTTTCTAACGCAACCCTTCATCAGAACTCCTGAATCATGAACTTGACTGTTTTTCACAAGTGGAGTGACCTGCAGTTTTTCCTCTAGCAATTTTTGTCTGAGATTTCCAGGCTTTCTTTGCTTTTTATTAATTCCATCAAACCAGTAACAACACAGAGCAAGATCCTGGGCCTAATCTTCCTGTCAGCATCATTGCAATGTGGGTTGTAACCAGGTTACAGAATCAGAATTGTTACAACACAAAGCAGCCATTTGGCCCATCATATGGCTGGCTCTTCAAATGAACAATTCACCTAGTGTATTAATATAAAAGCAAAAAACTGAGGATGCTGGAAATCCAAAGCGAAAATAAAAATACCTGGAAAAACTCAGCAGGTCTGACAGCATCTTCACCTAGTGCCTTTCCCCCACAACCTTGCTTTCTTCCTTTTCCAATTACCATAAATCTGTGCCCTCTTGTTCACTATTCTTACACCAGCGGTATGTTTTCCCCTCATCTATTCTGCCCAGACCCCTTATGACTTTGAACAGGTCTAGTAAATCTCCTCTTAGCCTTCTTTCCTCCAAGGTAAACAGCCCCAAAATCTCCAATCTATTTTCATAACTGAAGTTCTTCATCCCTGGAAGCATTGCCGTGAATCCCTTCTGCACCCTCTCCAATGCCTTCACATCTTTCCTAAAGTGCCATGCCCAGAACTGGATGCAAAACTACAGCCGAGGCTGAACTGGTGTCCTATACAAGCTCAACATAACCACCTTGCTCTTGTACTGTATGCCCCTATTAATAAAGCCCAGGATATTGTACGTTATTAACCACCATCACAACATGTCCTGCCACCTTCAATCATTTACGCATATAAACACCCAGGTGCCTCTGCTCCTGCACCCCTTCTAACATTGTACCCTTTATTTTACATCGTCTCTCCATGCTCTTCCTACCAAAATGAATCACTTCACATTTTTTTTTTTACATTGAACTTGATCTACTATCTGTCGGCCCACTCCACCAACTTGTCTGTGTCACTTTGAAGTTCTAGACTATCATCCTCTCAGTTCACAAAGCTTCCAAATTTTGTATCATCTGCAAATTTTGAAACTGTGCCCTGTACATCAAGGTTCAAATCATTACTATGTGTCAGGGAAAGCAAGGTTCCCAACACTAATCCCTGGGGAACTCCACCATGCCCTCTTATTCAGCCCAAAAAGCATCCATTAACCACTACTCCCATCTCCTGTCACTCAACCAATTCATATTCATGGGCAGGATCTTTAGGTCGGTGAGCTGGGGGGCAGGACTCACTCACTGATGCGTAAAATGATGCGGGATGACGTCGGGCAGAACTCCCAACGTCATTTCCGTTTTCAGGTCGGCAGGGGCGCAGCCAAGTCAGCTGTGCACCCGCCGACTTGTCTACGGCCTAATGAGGCCATTAATCAAACAATTTAGGTTATTGACAGGGCTGCCCACCCAACCTTAGGGTTGGTGCGCAGGCCGGGAGCCCTGCGGGCTTAAGAAAAAGCATGCAACCTCATCCACGGGCGGGATGAGGTTTCATGAGGTTTTTAAACATTTAATAAAGGTTTGAATTAAAGTGATGGACAGTGTTACATGAGGGGACATGTCAGGGAAATTTGTTAAACATTTACCCTCAAAGTTTTAATTCTGAGCCGATCTCCCTGAGGCAGCACTTGGCCTCGGAGATCAGTGTGCTCTTTTGTGCGCATGTGCGAAAGAGTGCACTCCCGGCAGAGGGAATCACCCCCCCTTCAGCCACACAGGGAGCGCAAAGTGCTTCCTGGCGGACGTCACACTGGACAGGCCTTAATTGGCCTGCCCACTTAAAATAGCGGCACGCCCTCACTCCTGAACTTCCGCCCCGATGGGGGCAAGATTCTTCCCCATGTTGCTACTGTCCGTTTTATTCCACGAGCTATAACTTTACTCAAGTCCGTTATGCAGCACTGTATCAAATGCCTTTTGCAAGTCAAACATACCTCATCAACCCTCTGTTACTTCTCCAAAAACCTCCAGCAAGTTAAACATGATTTCCTTGTAACAAATCCATGCTGGCTACCAACATTAAGCCAACGTGGACTGGAAAATCAAATTCTGGCCACTGCTGAATTTGGTGCACTTGGCCTCTGTGACATGGTAGGAAGGTAAAAACTTTGGTATAGATGGTATTTAAAAATGCATAAATGAAACCAATTTAGACCAAAGCTGCACTCTAGCTCTACTAACCCACCAGGCCAAGCTCCCTCTAAAGCTCCGCACGCTATAGTCCTCAATTTTCATCTTCCTCTAGTTTTTCTCATACCTTTGCTCATACCTTCGAAGCTCAGCTTGTTCATGAGACCCAACTCTTGCTCTCTCAATGCCATCCCCACTTAGCAGATGACCCAGCTCCCCTCCTGAGCCCCATGTTAGCCAATATTAACTGTTTTCTCATCAGGTGTTGTCTCTCTCCTTCAAACCTGTTGTTTTTGCCATTCTTCTCAAAACAAAAACCAACTTTTGACCCCAAGCTACCAACCCATCTGCAATCTCCCTTTCCTCTCCAAGGCTTTGAGCATGTCATCACCTTCCAAATCCATTCCCATCATTGAATCTCCCCAGACAGGCTTTTGCCCTAACCGCAATACCGAAATAGATCTCAAAGTCACAAATGAGATCCTCTGTGACTTTGATAAAAAGTAAACTTTCCTTCCGCATCCTGTCTGCAGCCTTTGACACTGTCGATCACACCATCCTCCTCCAATGCCTCTCCACTGTTGCCCAGCTGGGAAGGAGTGCTCTCACCTGGATCTATGTTCTGGATACAGTTAAATAAAGAGTCACTTGCAATGGCTTCTCATCCTGTTCCCACACGGTTATCTCTGATGTCCCCTAAGAATCTATCCTTGGGCATTTCCTATTTCTCAGCTACATGCTTGCCCCTCTGTGACACCATCTGAAAGTACAAGGTTTGTTTTCATGTATAAGCCAACGACACCCAGCTCTACCTCACCACCACCACCAAGCTTTTAGTCAACTGATTTAATATTTGCTAATCTGCTTCAGCAGCATATTTTAAAATGCCCCTGTGAAGCACCCTGGAGCGTATAGTGTCTTTAACCTAATAAATATTGTCGCAGCGCCAAGTTAAATTGGCATAGTTGATGGATTTGCTTGTTGTAGCTGGATTGCTGTTCGTTTTGAAACTGTTTGATGTGCTAATTGTTACATCCATTATGGTGGCAGTTGGCAAACAATCCAGGAAGTAAACAGGGCACCTTAAGAAAAAGAAAAATATCTGGAAAAAACCCAGGTCTGGCAGCATCTGCAGAGAGGAACACAGTTAACTTTTCGAGTCCGTATGACTCTTCAACAGAACTAAGTAAAAATAGAAAAGAGGTGAAATATAAGCCGGTTGGGGGCGGGGGAGAGATGGACGGACAGGTAGAGCTTGATAGAGGGCCAGTGATAGGTGGAGATAGCCAAAATATGTCATAGACAAAAGGACAAAGAGGTGTTGAAGGTGGTGATATTATCTAAGGAATGTGCTAATTAAGGGTAGAAAGCAGGACAAGCAAGGTACAGATAGCCCTAGTGGGTGTGGCGTGAAGGGAAGGGATTGAAATAGGCTAAAAGGTAGAGATAAACCAATGGATGGAAATACATTTAAAAATAACGGAAATAGGTGGGAAAAGAAAAATCTATATAAATTATTGGGAAAAAAAGAGGGATAGGAAAGGGGGTGGGGATGGAGGACAGAGTTCACGATCTAAAATTGTTGAACTCAATATTCAGTCTGGAAGGCTGTAAAGTGCCTAGTCGGAAGATGAGATGCTATTCCTCCAGTTTGCGTTGAGCTTCACTGGAACAATCCAGCAAGTATGGACATGTGGGCATGACAGCAGAGTGGAGTGTTGAAATGGCAAGTGACAGGGAGGTCCGGTTCATGCTTGAGGACAGACCGAAGGTGTTCTGCAAAGTGCACCTTAAGCATTTGAGAGCACCTACACAATAAAGAAGCTGTGACTGAGTTAACAAAACTAATGGAAACTGTGGAATTATTCTGGCAGTTCAGAAGGACAATACTGTACTTGTAACTTTTTTCAACAAAATTGCACCTTACAATATATGAGCAACATACAAAGCCTTTATCACTGTACCAAAACATTTCAGCCACTATACCCCAAATTTAAAAGTCGCAATTTATGTAAGTGTAAATTACTCCTAATGAACATCCCAAGGCGCTTCAGATAGAGACTGTCACGAGGTTAGGTAGAGAGGTTACAAGTTCGTGGGCAGGTGAAAACTGGGAATCCTACAGAATAGAGCTAAAGTAACAGAAAGTTTTGCTATCCATGGAGGGAAGTGGGGAAGGAAAAGGAGGGGTGGGATGTACAGAAAAGAAATCAGAAAACAGGAAATTTGGGGGAAAAAGGAACCACGACTGGAGGAGATTGCAGAGATAAGGCATGGCAAGCACAAGTGGATTTTAAAACAATGATTTAACTTTGAAATGATCAAAATGAAATGAAATGACTGGGGGATCTAATACAAATGAGCAAACTGCGCATGTGCTGGAGTTCGGAATAAGTTGAAGTTTAAATTTGGAGTGCGTTGTAATCTCCGTGCAGTCAGGTGATTTGAAAACCATCACTTGCCCAAAAAAAAAATGATCAACAGGTCCTTCTGTAGTATTAACTTGTGAGGGAGTTGGCATATTTGCTTTGCACAAACCTTTTCATAGTCATGCAATACAAAACAAGGAATAAACTTGCATTTATGTAGTACTATTCACAGCCAATAAAATACTTTAAGTGTAATCACTAAATAGGAAAACACGACTGCTAATTTGCACAAAACAAAGCCCCACAAACAATGATGAACAGTTAATGTTTTTGGTGGTACTGGTGATAGGAAACGTTCACATGACCAGGCAGCTAGGATAGTCAGCCGATTAAATTAATAAATTATGAGATTAGTATCATACTTTTGATAGGTGGCAACCAATTTTAATGACATCATTTTGTTAAATTGTTATACATACCCTCAACATGACAAAACACATCCACCTCGTCATGAAAACTCAGATAACGATATACTCACTAACTTCTGCCCGAAGTGCTAAGAGAAGACTGTTGATGGAATACCTGAGATAAAAAGGGGAAGGTTCTCTCAGTGCTGGGAATACAGAACTGACTGTAGAAGTTAAGGCTACACTCATTACTGACAATCAGTTCGGAACTATCCCTCAGGAATCTGAGTTTTGCTTAAAAGATGACAATGAGCCTCCCTTAAAGATATTATTGGGTGAAGCCAATAATAAGAAATGCGTTTGTCCAACCTTATCTAAAGTCAAAATACATGCAATTAATTAATTTAGTATCATAACCATTCTCTCAAACTTGCAAGGTATTGGGTTTACATTTTGAAAAAAAAATGGCAGGACAAGTTGATGAGGTTTTTAAAAATAGTATCATACTGGAGTTAGGGTACAAAGGAACAAACTTACACCAAGCCTTTTAAATCAATTCTGGGCACATTTAGGATGTTGAGGCTTTGGGGAGGGTACAGTGGGGCCAACAGCTCTTTTAAAGAGCCGACACTGGCACAATAACACAGAGGCATTAAGCTTCTACAGATTAGGTGCAGTAACAGGTTACCCAGATGACTGAAATAGATTACAGTAACTGCACCTCCAACAGAGGGTCCCTTCACACTGTGCCACCTAAGAAATGATGCGAGCTAAAGCTTACAAAACTGCAGCTAAGCGATAAATCATCAGCAGAGCTAAATAGATTGGTAATTTTGGTATTTCACTCAACAATCCTGAGGGACAGTACAAGTTTACCACATCCGTTAGTGAATGAAAAACAGAACTGGTTGAACTGGTCTTCACTTGTGGAATTTCATTGTTTGAACACCACAATATTCTATGGCACTAATGTCATGTCAATTTCTTTTTTTTTATTAATTCGTGGGATGTGGGCACCGTTGGCTCGGCCAGCATCTATTGCCCATCCCTGACTGCCCTTGTTCAGAGGGCAATTCAGAGTCAACCACATTGCTGTGGATCTGGAGTCACAGATTTCCTTCCCTAAAAGGGCATTAGTGAACCAGATGGGTTTTTATGACAAATCGACAATGGTCATCATTAGACTTTTAATTCCAGATTTTTATTGAGTTCAAATTTCACCATCTGTCGTGGTGGCATTCAAACCCAGGTCGCCAGATCATTATCCTGGGCCTCCGGAATATTAGTCAAGTGACAATACCGCTATGCCACTGCCTCCCCAGATCCATTTGTATGGCAGCAGCTGACTGGTCTGCTCAACTTGGAATAGATCAAGTTAAAATTTTTCAGTTGAAAATTTTAATTCTCATAACTTGAATTAAGCAACGTGAATGGCAAAGTGGAAAGATGCTGCTAAAAGAATACTAAAGCAAGTAACTTGAATTGAGTAAACTTTGATTTACAAGTAGCCTGTGTATACAAACTCCAAGTTCAGGAGCAGGACTAAAAATAATCACCGTGATTAAAATCTAGGCAAGTGAACAGAAGAAGCCAAGGTGGCGGGGGGACGGGGCGGAAAGAGGAGCAAGGGAGAGGGAGAGGGTAGCCCAATTAGCCCCTGAGTCTGATGCGCCAATTCAATTACATTGCAACTGCTCTGTACCTCAGCTCAATAGGACATATACTATTACTTAACGCAAAGCTATTAATCTCAGCCATAAAAAATATCAATTGATCCAGGAGCAGCCAGTTGGATTGGGAAGGAGAAATGTTTCAGAATTCCACCAGTTGTGAAAAACTACTTCCTGATTTCGCTCTTGAACAGCCTATCATAAGAACTAGGAGTAGCCCCTTGATTCAATACGATCATGGCTGATCTTATTTTGGCCTCAACTTCAATTTCCCACCCTCTCCCCATAACCTCTCAACCTGTTACTAATTAAAAATCTGTCTATCTCCTCCTTAAATTTATTCAGCGTCCCAGCATCCACTGCACTCTGAAGTAGTGAATTCCACAGATTCACGGCCCTTTGAGAAAAGTAATTCCTCCTCATCGGATTTAAATCTACCACCCCTTAGCCTAAAACTATGGCATCTCATTCTAGAATGCCCTGCAAGGGGAAACATCTGCTCCATGTCTACTTTGAGATACATAAGATGCTAAAGGGGATAGACAATTAGATTTCCTCTCATCCTTCTAAACTCTAGCGAGTATAGGCCTAAACTGCTCAATCTCTGCTCATAAGACAAGCCCCGCATCTCTGGAATCAATCTAGTGAACCTCCTCTGAACTGCCTCCAATGCAATTACATCCTTCCTCAAGGGGACCAAAATTGTGCACAGTGCTCCAGATGCGGTCTCACCAATGCCTTGTACAGTTGCAACAACACTTCCCTATTTTTATACTTTATCCCTTTAGTAATAAATGCCAAAATTCCATTTGCCTTCCTTATTACCTGCTGTACCTGCATACTAGCTTTCAGTGATTCATGCACGAGGACACCCAGATCCCTCTGCACTGAGGCATTCTGAAGTTTCTCTCCATTTAAATAATGTGTCCTTTTCATATTTCCGACCAAAATGGATAACCTCACACTTATCCACGTTAAACTCCATCTGCCAAATTTTGGCCCATTCACCTAACCTGTCCGTATCCATTTGGAAATTTCTTATTTCTTCATTGCAATTTACTTTCCCACCTATTTTGGTGTGATGTGCAAATTTAGCTAAAGTACTTTTTAACCCTGAATCCAAGTCATTAATATAGATTGTAAATAGTTGGGGCCCAAGAACTGAACCCTGTGGCACCCCACGAGTTACAGCTTGCTACCTAGAAAAAGACCCATTTATCCCGACTCTCTGCTTTCTGTTGGTTAGCCAATCCTCTATCGCAACATTAAGATCGTGTCCCCTTTAACCTAGATTCATCCACCAGAGGGATCAATTTCTCTGACTACTGTCTAATTTCTATCATTTTAAACACCTTGATTAGATTAACTGTCAAATTTCTAAACTTGAGGGAATGCAAGTCAAGTGTTTTCAACCTATCCTCATGTTTAATCTGTTATGTGCTGGTGAATCTGTGCTGCATCTTTTCTAGGCCAATATATCTTTCCTGTGGTTCACTGTATAAAACTAAAGGTACTCCAGACAGGTTCTGACCAGGGCTCTATACATCTAAAACAAGACTTCCTCAGAGCTTGCATTTTAATCTGGGGCCATACAGTTCAGCATTGCCTTAGGTATGTTGACTTTTTAATCCGTACACTGGCTTTTAGTTGAGGAGCAAGAGAAGTAGGAAGTATAAGTAAAGTTCAATATAAAAGCAAACACTTACTGGGTGATCAGCAAATACTTGATTATTCCAGTCTCTACAGGACATCATTGCAGAATTAGCGGCTGCTCTATAATTGCGATCAATCTCTGGTTAACAGGAAACATTGTGTCATTACCTACCATCCAGCACCACCACCCTCTGCCCAGCTGAATTTGTTCTTACGTTGACCCAATTACCTTTTATCTTCACTTGTATCCTCCATATAAAAGGTTTTGCTGTGGGAACCCATTTGGGCCCTAGCTTGCCTGCATATGGGGGGAATATATGGAAACTCCTTGTTCCAAGTCCTACTCAGGCCGCTACTTCACCCCTTTTTCCAAGGTTAGATGACTATCGGTGCCATTTCCTACTCATCCCTGAGCTGGAACATACCAATTGCCACCCCTCCCTCCATTCCACATGCTCCATCTCTTCCCTTCATCAGTTTCACATCCATTTTTTGGGATAGGCTACCTTGAATACAACATCATTCCAACTGCTTCCTGTGAGGACTGTATTCCATTCTCTGGGTTTCTCAGTCGCATCTGTTCTGACAATGTCACCTTCCAGGACAGTGATCCGATGTCTTCCTTTTTTCACAAGTAAGGATTCTTTCCAATGTAATTGATAGGGCCCCTCAATCATGTCCTATGCAGTTCCCACACTTCTTCCCTCACACCTTTCCCATTCCCCCAGAACCATAAAAAGGGTTTTCCCTTGTCCTCACCATTAGCTTCTATCCTTCATAAATCATCGTCTGCAATCTCCAGCTGGATTTAATCACCAAACCACCAGCCTGCGGTGTACGCACAGCTCAAGGTATGGTCTCCTCCCCACTGGGGAGCGGGAACACAAATTGGGTGACTGCTTTATGGAACAGCTCCTTTTAGTCCACAAGCATAACTGGGTTTCCGGTCGCTTGTCATTTTAATTCTCCCCATTCCCTCTTGGGCCTCTAGGTCCTTGGCTTCCTTCACTGTTCCAGTCAAGTTTGAGGCTTCTCAACCTCACCTCACCTTCAGCACCTCACCTCCTGATTGGGCAGTTTAGAGACTTCCAGACACAATATTGAGTTCAACAATTTCAGATCTTACCTCTGCCTCCATCTATTTGGGCAGAAGCTGTCAGTGATGATTTTACTATTACCTATTTATACCTTCTCTTGACCCATCTTTTTATTTTGTTACTCACCTTATTGCTATCTTGTTTTGCTGTGTACTATTATCACTCCTGCCTTCCACCCTATCACAGATCCTTATGTTCCTTGCTCCCCTTCTCTGTATTGCTTAAAACCTGTTTTACCTTTAACTTCTTCTATTCCTGAAGAATAATCAACCTGAACCATTAGCTATAAAAACAAAAAAACTGTGGATGCTGGAAATCCAAAACAAAAACAGAATTACCTGGAAAAACTCAGCAGGTCTGGCAGCATTGGCGGAGAAGAAAAGAGTTGACGTTTCGAGTCCTCATGACCCTTCGACAGAACTTGAGTTTGAGTCCAAGAAAGAGTTGAAATATAAGCTGGTTTAAGGTGTGTGTGTGGGGGGCGGAGAGATAGAGAGAGAGAGAGAGAGAGAGAGAGAGAGAGAGAGAGAGGTGGGGGTGTGGTTGTAGGGACAAACAAGCAGTGATAGAAGCAGATCATCAAAAGATGTCCACGACAATAGTACAATAGAACACATAGGTGTTAAAGGTGGTGATATTATCTAAACGAATGTGCTAATTAAGAATGGATGGTAGGGCACTCAAGTGCCCTACGTCAACTCTTTTCTGAACCATTAGCTGTTTTGCTCCCCACAGATGCTGCCTGACTCGCATATTCCTACAATTGTCTGCTTGAATTCCAGTTTTCCAGCATCTTCAGTATTGTTTTTATATTGTGAGCCATTTCCTAGTCTTCAATATATTCTCACTTTGCTAGATGTTAGAAGTTTACTTTTTTTTTTGCAAATGCCTGAATACATTCTATGTAATGTATTGCTTACCTTTTTTTTAAAAAATGAAGGCACTCAAGTGCCCTACCATCCATTCTTAATTAGCACATTCGTTTAGATAATATCACCAACTTTTAACTTTAACACCTATGTGTTCTATTGTACTATTGTCATTGACATCTTTTGACGATCTGCTTCTATCACTGCTTGTTTGTCCCTACAACCACACCCCCACCTCTCTCTCTCTCTCTCTCTCTCTCTATCTCTCTATCTCTCCGCCCCCCATACACACACCTTAAACCAGCTTATATTTCAACTCTTGGACTGAAACTCAAGTTCTGTCGAAGGGTCATGAGGACTTGAAACGTCAACTCTTTTCTGAACCATTAGCTGTTTTGCTCCCCACAGATGCTGCCTGACTCGCATATTCCTACAATTGTCTGCTTGAATTCCAGTTTTCCAGCATCTTCAGTATTGTTTTTATATTGTGAGCCATTTCCTAGTCTTCAATATATTCTCACTTTGCTAGATGTTAGAAGTTTACTTTTTTTTTTGCAAATGCCTGAATACATTCTATGTAATGTATTGCTTACCTTTTTTTTAAAAAATGAAGGCACAATGTCATAGAACTTACAATGTACTGGATAAAGTGTTATATATGAGCCAAACAATTTTACAACAGAATGAAATTGCTACATGCATAAAGCTGCAGCATAAAAGACTATTCAGGAGACTCAAACCCAGAAAAGTCAGTGACATGAAAAGGTAGGGCTAGGGTAAATGCAGATACTTTGACACGTATTTCCATTATTGCTTCATATAAGGTGGGGTTCAGCTGCACCCTCAGCAGCACCTCCCAATGTCAAGCATTGTTTCCGTTGTCAACACAATTCCCATTCTGCAGAAGGTAACATAGATATAGGCAGCAGAGTCCCATGACACAGCTTAGGACTGGGTAAACAGTATGCAAAATAATGGGAGTAAAATATGTGACAACTTGGCAGGTAGTCTCAGAAGGTAGTTGAGCCAAAGGTAGCCAAGGAACAATGGTGCTACATCTGTGCTTCACCACTTAGTAATTTTTCTGTAAATATGTGGTGTTTACAGGCAAAAGTGGTCTGCATCTTTGGGAAAGAACCAGAACAGATAGGCCAACCTTATAGAAGGTGCTAATGGCAGATGAGAATTAGCACTCATCTTATTTGGAAGGTAAAGTTCAAGCCATGGCTCTAGTTCTAGCCCTAATGAATATCATTCTCCCTGGCCCTTCACAATATGATGAGGCTCTATTTGACAGCCAGTTTCATGGTGCACCAAAATCGTTTAATTATTTGGAAATACATTTTAAGAAGTATTCCCCTTTCCTCCTCTGGTCAGGAGAGCAGAACAAGTAGAGATTCAGCCCCAAGTACAATACATAGGTAAAAACAAAAAAACTGCGGATGCTGGAAATCCAAAACAAAAACAGAATTACCTGGAAAAACTCAGCAGGTCTGGCAGCATCGGCGGAGAAGAAAAGAGTTGATGTTTCGAGTCCTCATGACCCTTCAACAGAACTTGAGTTCGAGTCCAAGAAAGAGTTGAAATATAAGCTGGTTTAAGGTGTGTGTGGGGGGGCGGGGGGGGGGGGGGGGGGGCGGAGAGAGAGAGAGAGAGAGAGAAGTGGAGGGGGGGCTGTGGTTGTAGGGAGCAACGAATGCAGTAGACTAAGTTGGGGGAAATGCAAATGAAATGCCGCTTCACTTGAAAGGAGTGTTTGGGCCCTTGGACGGTGAGGAGAGAGGAAGTGAAGGGGCAGGTGTTGCATCTTTTGCGTGGGCATGGGGTGGTGCCACAGGAGGGGGTTGAGGTGTAGGGGGTGATGGAGGAGTGGACCAGGGTGTCCCAGAGGGAGCGATCCCTACGGAATGCCGATGGGGGGTGAAGGGAAGATGTGTTTGGTGGTGGCATCATGCTGGAGTTAGCGGAAATGGCGGAGGATGATCCTTTGAATGCGAACACTGGTGGGGTGATAAGTGAGGACAAGCGGGACCCTATCATGTTTCTGGGAGGGAGGAGAAGGCGTGAGGGCAGATGCGCGGGAGATGGGCCGGACACGGTTGAGGGCCCTGTCAACGACCGAGGGTGGAAAACCTCGGTTAAGGAAGAAGGAGGACATGTCAGAGGAACTGTTTTTGAAGGTAGCATCATCGGAACAGATGCGACGGAGGCGAAGGAACTGAGAGAATGAGATGGAGTCCTTACAGGAAGCGGGGTGTGAGGAGCTGTAGTCGAGGTAGCTGTGGGAGTCGGTGGGTTTGTAATGGATATTGCTGGACAGTCTATCACCAGAGATTGAGACAGAGAGGTCAAGGAAGGGAAGGGAAGTGTCAAAGATGGACCACGTGAAAATGATGGAAGGGTGGAGATTGGAAGCAAAATTAATAAATTTTTCTAAGTCCCGACGAGAGCATGAAGCAGCACCTGTCTCTTTATGGGGTATGTGGAACATTCCTTCTTCCAGTCCTACTCCGGCCCCCTTCCACAACTCTTTCTCCGGTACATCGATGATTACTTCGGTCCATCTCTGACACTTCCCTTCCCTTCCTTGACCTCTCTGTCTCAATCTCTGGTGATAGACTGTCCACCAATATCCATTACAAACCCACCGACTCCCACAGCTACCTCGACTACAGCTCCTCACACCCCGCTTCCTGTAAGGACTCCATCCCATTCTCTCAGTTCCTTCGCCTCCGTCGCATCTGTTCCGATGATGCTACCTTCAAAAACAGTTCCTCTGACATGTCCTCCTTCTTCCTTAACCGAGGTTTTCCACCCACGGTCGTTGACAGGGCCCTCAACCGTGTCCTGCCCATCTCCCGCACATCCGCCCTCACGCCTTCTCCTCCCTCCCAGAAACATGATAGAGTCCCCCTTGTCCTCACTCATCACCCCACCAGCCTCCGCATTCAAAGGATCATCCTCCGCCATTTCCGCCAACTCCAGCATGATGCCATCACCAAACACATCTTCCCTTCACCCCCCGCTATCGGCATTCCGTAGGGATCGCTCCCTCTGGGACACCCTGGTCCACTCCTCCATCACCCCCTACACCTCAAC